>NC_086448.1:415336922-415639422 GCF_028390025.1 Pseudophryne corroboree
GCTTCAGCCTGGATGTGCAGAGCTGGGGTGGCTTGGTCGAATTCCCTGACTAAAAATATTGATACCCTTGACAGGGACAGTATTTTATTGACTATAGAGCATTTAAAGGATGCATTTCTATATATGCGAGATGCACAGAGGGATATTTGCACTCTGGCATCAAGAGTAAATGCGATGTCCATAACTGCCAGAAGATGTTATGGACACGACAGTGGTCAGGTGATGCAGATTCCAAACGGCACAAAGGTGTATTGCCGTATAAAGGAAGAGGAGTTATTTGGGGTCGGTCCATCGGACCTGGTGGCCACGGCAACTGCTGGAAAATCCACCGTTTTTACCCTAGGTCACATCTCTGCAGAAAAAGACACCGTCTTTTCAGCCTCAGTCCTTTCGTCCCTATAAGATCATATCTGCCCAGGGATAGAGGAAAGGGAAGAAGACTGCAGCAGGCAGCCCATTCCCAGGAACAGAAGCGTTCCACCGCTTCTGACAAGTTCTCAGCATGGCGCTGAGACCGTACAGGACCCCTGGATCCTACAAGTAGTATCCCAGGGGTACAGATTGGAACGTTTCCCCTTCGCAGGCTCCTAAAGTCTGCTTTACCAAGGTCTCCCTCCGACCAAGGAGGCAGTATGGGAAAAAATTCACAAGCTGTATTCCCAGCAGGTGATAATTAAATTACCCCTCCTACTACAAGAAAAGGGGTATTATTCCACACTATATTGTGGTACTGAAGCCAGAAGGCTAGGTGAGACTTATTCTAAAAAAATTTTTGAACACTTACAAAGGTTCAAATCAAGATGGAGTCACTCAGAGCAGTGATAACGAACCAGGAAGAAGGGGACTATATAGTGTCCCGGGACATCAGGGATGCTTACCTCTATGTCCCAAATTTGCCCTTCTCACTAAGGGTACCTCAGGTTCGTGGTGCAGAACTGTCACTATCAGTTTCAGACGCTGCCGTTTGGATTGTCCACGGCACCCCGGGTCTTTACCAAGGTAATGGCCGAAATGATGATTCTTCTTCGAAGAAAAGGCGTCTTAATTATCCCTTACTTGGACGATCTCCTGATAAGGGCATAGTCCAGGGAACAGTTGGAGGTCGGAGTAGCACTATCTAGGATACTGCTACAACAGCACGGGTGGATTCTAAATATTCCAAAATCGCAGCTGATCCCGACGACACGTCTGCTGTGCCTAGGGAGGATTCTGGACACAGTCCAGAAAAAGGTGTTTCTCCCGGAAGAGAAAGCCAGGGAGTTATCCGAGCTAGTCAGGAACCTCCTAAAAACAGTGCATCATTGCACAAGGGTCCTGGTAAAAATGGTGGCTTCCTACGAAGCAATTCCATTCGGCAGATTTCACGCAAGAACTGTTCAGTGGGATCTGCTGGACAAATGGTCCGGATCGCATCTTCAGATGCATCAGCGGATAACCCTATATCCAAGGACAAGGGTGTCTCTCCTGTGGTGGTTATAGAGTGCTCATCTTCTAGAGGGCCGCAGATTCGGCATTCAGGATTGGATGCTGGTGACCACGGAGCCCAGCCCGAGAGGCTGGGGAGCAGTCACACAAGGAAAAAATTTCCAGGGAGTGTGATCAAGTCTGGAGACTTTTCTCCACATAAATATACTGGAGCTAAGGGTAAATTTATAATGCTCTAAGCTTAGCAAGACCTCTGCTTCAAGGTCAGCCGGTATTGATCCAGTGGGAAAAACATCACGGCAGTCGCCCACGTAAACAGACAGGGCGACACAAGAAGCAGGAGGGCAATGGCAAAAACTGCAAGGACTTTTCGCTGGGCGGAAAATCATGTGATAGCACTGTCAGCAGTGTTTCATCCCGGGAATGGAAACTGGGAAGCAGACTTCCTCAGCAGGCACGACCTCCACCCGGGAGAGTGGAAACTTCATCGGGAAGTTTTTTCCACATGATTGTAAACCGTTGGGAAATACCAAAGGTGGACATGATGGCGTCCCGTCTGAACAAAAAACGGGACAGGTATTGCGCCAGGTCAAGAGACCCTCAGGCAATAGCTGTGGACGTTCTGGTAACACCGTGGGTGTACCAGTCGGTGTATGTGTTCCCTCCTCTGCTTCTCATACCCAAGGTGCTGAGAATTATAAGACGTAGAGGAGTAAGAACTATACTCATGGCTCCGGATTGGCCAAGAAGGACTTGGTACCCGGAACTTCAAGAGATGCTTACAGAGGTCTTATGGCCTCTGCCGCTAAGAAGGGACTTGCTTCAGCAAGTACCATGTCTGTTCCAAGACTTACCGCAGCTGCGTTTGTCGGCATGGCGGTGGAAAGCCGGATCCTAAGGGAAAAAGGCATTCCGGAAGAGGTCATTCCTACCCTGGTCAAAGCCAGAAAGGAGGTGACCGCACAACATTATCACCACATGTGGCGAAAATATGTTGCGTGGTGTGAGGCCAGGAAGGCCCCACAAAGAAATTTCAACTCGGTCGTTTCCTGCATTTCCTGCAAACAGGAAGTGTCTATGGGCCTCAAATTGGGGTCCATTAAGGTTCAAATTTCGGCCCTGTCGATTTTCTTCCAGAAAGAATTGGCTTCAGTTCCTGAAGTCCAGAAGTTTGTCAAGGGAGTATTGCATATACAACCCCCTTTTGTGCCTCCAGTGGCACTGTGGGATCTCAACGTAGTTCTGGGATTCCTCAAATCACATTGGTTTAAAACCAGTCAAATCTGTGGATTTGAAGCATCTCACATGAAAAGTGACCATGCTCTTGGCCCTGGCCTGGACCAGGCGAGTGTCAAATTGGTGGCTTTTTCTCAAAAAAGCCCATATCTGTTTGTCCATTCGGACAGGGCAGAGCTGCGGACGCGTCCCCAGTTCTCTCCCTAAGGTGGTGTCAGTGTTTCACCTGAACCAGCTTATTGTGGTGCCTTGCACCTACTAGGGACTTGGAGGACTCCAAGTTGCTAGATGTTGTCAGGGCCCTGAAAATATGTTCCAGGACGGCTGGAGTCAGGAAAACTGACTTGCTGTTATCCTGTATGCACCCAACAAACTGGGTGCTCTTGCTTCTAAGCAGACTATTGCTAGTTGGATGTGTAATACAATTCAGCTTGCACATTCTGTGGCAGGCCTGCCACAGCCAAAATATGTAAATGCCCATTCCACAAGGAAGGTGGGCTCATCTTGGGCGGCTGCCCGAGGGGTCTCGGCTTTACAACTTTGCCGAGCAGCTACTTGGTCAGGGGCAAACACGTTTGCTAAATTCTACAAATTTGATACCCTGGCTAAGGAGGACCTGGAGTTCTCTCATTCGGTGCTGCAGAGTCATCCGCACTCTCCCGCCCGTTTGGGAGCTTTGGTATAATCCCCATGGTCCTTTCAGGAACCCCAGCATCCACTAGGACGATAGAGAAAATAAGAATTTACTTACCGATAATTCTATTTCTCGGAGTCCGTAGTGGATGCTGGGCGCCCATCCCAAGTGCGGATTATCTGCAATACTTGTACATAGTTACAAAAATCGGGTTATTATTGTTGTGAGCCATCTTTTCAGAGGCTCCGCTGTTATCATACTGTTAACTGGGTTTAGATCACAAGTTGTACGGTGTGATTGGTGTGGCTGGTATGAGTCTTACCCGGGATTCAAAATTCCTCCCTTATTGTGTACGCTCGTCCGGGCACAGTACCTGGCTGGCTTGGAGGAGGGTCATAGGGGGAGGAGCCAGTGCACACCACCTGATCGGAAAGCTTTACTTTTGTGCCCTGTCTCCTGCGGAGCCGCTGTTCCCCGTGGTCCTTTCAGGAACCCCAGCATCCACTACGGACTCCGAGAAATAGAATTATCGGTAAGTAAATTCTTATTTTAAATATTCTATGGAAAACATGTTGCTGTACATAGAGGCAGTATACAGAATCTTATAGTCTGTGACAGTGATTCCCAAACTTTCTTGAATCTCTGCGCCTTAGAGTATCAACATTTTTGTCATGGTACCCCTGGGCCAAAAGTTTCTTATAGAGAAATTCGCCAAAGATGGTTAAATTAATTGTGCTTATGTGATACTCTGAAATGAAGCCCTATTGTATGGATGCAAAGGGTATATATATATATATATATATATATATATAAGAAAAGAGTACCCTACGGCGCTGTGAGGTAATAGACTTAGCAGCACCTCAGAGGAAGCCTGCTGTTAGACAAGTTTAAAAATGGAAATATGGAAATAAAATCTGAGTGCGCTGTATATAATAAAACTACTGATCACATCAATCCTATTAATGTAACAGCAATAGAGAGACTCAGTTCTTAGAATTTATTGCATAAAACAAGCTTAACAGAATATAAAAGTCGCAAATATTCACTGATAAAATTTACAATATGACATATGTCCGAAATGAATTCAGTGAAGATGGATTCAGTATTGATGATTGTCATTTGTTCATAACATAAGGCGAAAGATGGATACAGTATTCGAAATAACCCAATGCGTTTCGTCCCTTTCTTGGGACTTCCTCAGGGGTATATATCAAATGCCAAATGTTTTTTAAATATCCTGAGGGGACATAGACCTCACTGTGTTTATCAATAAGAATGGTATAAAAACCATGTAATTAGATAAGGAGGCTTACTAGCATGATTCCACAATTAAAAGGAATCCATAACATTTGAGGTAAGGTCTAATGACCATACATATGCCTGGATATAGATTAGCTCCGACTCCGTATAGATAGTTGATATACAACGGTTACTCCACTATTTGAGAAACAAGTTCAGCACAATGTGGTCCTCTCAGAGGTTCGAGCCCGGTCGGCTAAGGAGAGCGCGATGAGGAGGCTCGCTGCCGGGAGCCAAGCGGAGGATGGGAGCTGAGCATCGCTCATCGTGACTGGAGCCAGGACCCAATTGCCGTCCACAGCCACTACTGTAGCAGTAACACCGCTGAGAAGGCGCCATGCTGGGGAAGACGGAGTTGCTGATGCACTACTGAAGGGAGACAGCCGAGGCCTGGTAACTGGGGCAACCCTGTGGGAGCCTGTACACTGTATACGGGGAGGAGAGCGTCAGTGTGCCCCTGAGAACAGCCAGAGCATCCAAGGGAGCGCTACTTAGAGCCATGAAGCTGGGGACCCGGCCGAAAACAGCTGTGCTAAGAGGTATTCCTGTCAACCACACTAACACCCCGCAAGCTCCTCAGTTAGTAGCCATTACTACAGCTATTGGGGAACAAGAGGGAGAGACTAGTTCCCAAGTTAATAGTACCAACCTCTCAGAGTCCGTCCGGGACAGTACAGCTGCTGATAAGCTAAAGTGAAGCCCCTATTTCAGCCAGCTATAGCCACAGAGAGAGAGAGAGAGACTGATCCTTTCTAGTTAGTTCACCCTTGGCTAGTATCCAGGAGTGAGTGACCAAGACAAAAGCAACCTGTTTGATACTGTTTCCCTGTCATCTTCACTAACCCCAAGAACCATCAGTTAATGGGAGAGACTTCAAAGGGGTTACTACTACTTTTGCTACACCTTTAGCTGCAGTTTGAGAGTAAAGACTCATCTAAGTAAATACAGGATCTGCTCAGAGACCGATAGTGAAGGAGAGTACTCTTAGTGCAGGGGCTGTGTTTCACCGTTACGCTTTGCTACGCTTCTGTCGAGTGCTAGTCCAAACAGGGAGGAGTAGTGTGTGTTGGCCAAATTATTGCTCTGAACTTACTCATTTACTTCTGCTAAATCACTTGGGTGCCTGTACCTTTACTTACACATTGACTGGAGGCCGTCGTCTGCTTGCTCTTATTAACAACCAATTTGCCTGTCTGCTTGTGCATGCTATTACATACCTAACTGAACTGTGTCAGGCCCTTGCATGCTTCCCTTTCCATCTGCACCGTGGGAGGATTTTAAGTGTTTATCTCACTCTCATTGAACTGCTTGTCTTAAAATTATACAAGTACTGCCTGCTACTCCGCATTACAGAAGCCCCGGCATTTCCACTCTCTACCCCCGTTTACAAGAATGCTACCCAGCTCCGGCCACACCCATCCCCATTTGGGGGCACTGTGCACGATGATGTAGGACCCGTTCTGCACATGCTCAGAAAAGATCCTGTGCATGCGTAGGCATTCCACCATCAGAGATTTACGTTCATCTTCGAATCAGACCCAATGGACAATTTCTTTCACTAATTCACAATGCCCAACTGCTTCCACATCTGCTATGGTGGAAACATTCTGTTGCTGTGGCCCCCTGAAAACGATGTTGCAGCCTGTAATGATCAGCCCCCCCCCCCCCCTGACCTGCGCTCAGCTGTGCTCTGCTATAAGGTGTGGAAATGGGGCTATGTTGGGAAGGGGGTTTTGCGGGAGGGGGGTGCACTTTTGGCACTGGAGGTGGGATTGCTGCTTCACAAAAGCAGAGGTTATGGTAGACTTACCTAGATAACCCTCTGTCTCTGAAGTCCACAGTGTCCACAGGATCTACCTTCGGATATAAGGTAGAGACAGCGGAACAAGCACCAATCAGTTAAACTTTAAAGAACTTCCAGGATGCAATGTTCCAGCCCCCTATATCCCCACCTCCTGGCTCAGGCAATTCAGTTAGTTCCAAAGCTCAAGGCAGGAGCAGTTTAAATTAGATGGAGACCTATTCAGATGAGAAGAACATACACAAACACACTTCCATACCAAAGGACAGGAAGAGGTTAGTAAGTGTACAGATTCTCAAATCAGGTGCATCAAGGTAGGATCCCTGTGGACTTCAGATAAAGAGGGTTATCTAGTTAAGTCTACCATAACCTCTGCTTTCTCTATCAGGGTCCACAGTAATCCACAGGATGTACAGAACCTTGGGACATCCCAAAGCAGTACTAAGGGAGGGAACGCTCCTTACTGGACAGGAGAATCCTTTGCCCAAATGCAACATCCTGAGAGGCAAATGTGTCAAAGGCATAATGTCTAATGAATGTGTTAATGGATGACCATGTGGCTGCCTTACGGATTTGTTCAGCTGAGGCACCACGGTGGGCTGCCCATGAAGGACCTAACTGTTGAGTAGAGTGGGCTGAGTTATTATCCGGAATTGGGAGATCAGCTTGGGAGTATGCTTCTTAGAGCACAAACTACATCCAATGATGTATCTCCCGCAGAGAGGTCCGGTCCCTAAAAAAAAGGAACTACTATTTCTCAATTAAGATGGAACTTATAGACCACCTTAGGAAGATATCCAGACTTGGTTTGGAGAACCACCCTCTCTGGATGGAATACCAGAAATGGAGGATGACAATAAAGTGCCCTTAAATCTGATATTCTTCTAGCTGAAGCAGTTGCAAGTAGAAAGAGAACTTTAGCTGTCACCCATTTGAGGTCTACCCTTTTCAAGGGTTGAAATGGGGCAACTTGAAGTGTCCTGAGAACCAGTCCTAGGTCCTAAGGGGCTGACGGAGGTGGTTTCCTTGCTTTAAGCATTGTTTTAATTACCGCCTGTGAAAAGCCCTTCACTTTGAGGATGGATGTTTCAAGTGCCACACCGTCAAAGACAGCCGATCCAGGTGTGCGTAGAGACAGGAACCCTAAATCAGAAGATCTGGTCGTTGAGGCAGATTTAGTTTGACGAACTGCTCTATCTGGATGAAATACCAGAAAAAGAGGAGCGACACAACAGTGCCCCTAAATCTGATACTCTTCTAGCTGAAACAATTGCCAGAATAAAAAGCATTTTAGCTGTCAACCATTTGAGATCCATACAATTTAGTGGTTCAAATGAGGCAACTTGAAGTGCACTGAGAACTAATTCTAAGTCCAAGGGAGCTGTATGGTGAACAAAAGGAGGTTGAATGTGAAGCATTCCCTGGAAAAAAGTGCAAACATCCTGTAGGTCTGCAATTTTTTTTTGAAACCATACAGATAATTCTAACACTTGAATCTTCAAGGAAGCTATGCGGAGACCCCTGTCCATTCCTGTTTAAAGGAAAGCTAGAATTCTAGAAACTCTGAAAGACTTCGGGTCAAAACCTTTGGCCACGCACCATTGGAAATATGCATGTCAAAAATGGTAATAGATGCGTGCAGAGGATGACTTTCTTGCTTTAAGCATTGTCTGAATTACCTCTCGTGAAAAACCTTTTGCTTTTAGGATGGATGTTTCAAGAGCCATGCCATCAAAGACAGTCAATCCAGATGTTTGTAGAGACAGGGACCCTGAATCAGCAGATCTGGACGTTGAGGTCGTAAGAACGGAGCGTCCACAGACAGCCTCTGCAGATCTGTGTACCAGTTTCTTCTGGGTCACGCCAGAGCTATTAGTATCACGGCTCCCGCTTCCTGCTTGAATTTTAGAATCACTCTGAGTACCAGAGATATTGGTGGAAACATGAATGCCAGATGAAAATTCCATCTCACTGACAGTGCATCCATGAAGATTGCTTCTGGATCCTTTGTTCTTGACCCATATGCAGGAACTTTGTTGTTCCAACAGGAGGCCATGAGATCCACCTCCGCCAGTCACCACCTGTTTACCAGGATCTGGAAGACCCATTCACTTGCATGAATGTTGAGCCTGCTGAGAAAGTCCGCTTCCCAATTTAGGACTCCTGGTATGAAAATTGCTGACATGGCTGGATGATGAAGTTCGGCCCACCATAATGTGCGGCTTACCTCTTTTATTGCCATTTGACATTGAGTGCCTCCTCGAATGAGGTACGCTACTGCCGTGGCATTCTCCAATCGAATCTGAATCAGTTTGCCATGAAGTATTTCTTTTGCCTGGGTGAGTGCCATGTATATGGCCTGAAGCTCCAGAATATTGATTGGCAGACAACTTTCTTCCTTGTTCCAGCGTCCCTGGAATGAGTACTGTTCTGTCACGGCTCCCCAGCCCTGAAGACCTGCGTCTGTTTTCAGAACCTCCCAATCTGAAATCCAAAAGGGTCGCCCTTTGTCCAAATGGGATGTCTGTAGCCACCAGGCTAATGACCGAAGCATGAGATGTTGAAGGGGTCTTGAATGGAATTGAGCATACTCTACCATGTCGAATGTTGAGACCATTGATTCCAGAACTCGCATTGCTGCCTGGATGGATACTTTCAGTCTGTGTAGCAATTCCTGAACCCTCATCTGCAATGTGGTTATTTTGTTCAGAGGCAGAAATATTCTCTGAAGACTGGTGTCCAATGCAGCCCCCAGATGTAACATCCTTTCTGATGGAACTAAGGAAGACTTTGCCCAATTTATGAGCCAGCTGTTATCCTGTAGACAGGCTGTAGTCACTTGAAGATGGTGTTGCAGAATTTCCTGAGACTGAGCCAGAATAAGCAAGTCGTCTAGATATGGGAAAATCCTTATTCCCTGATGACGAAGATGAGCTGCCATTACCACCATGATCTTGGTAAATACCCTGGTAGCTGTGGCCAGTCCAAAAGGTAAAGCTTGAAACTGGAAATACTGTTGAAGGATAGCAAACCTGAGATTTGATGAGAAGATGTATAGGTACATGGAGGTAAGTATGCTAAACATCCAGGGACACCATAAAATCACCCAGCGCCATAGCCAGGATAATAGACCGCAAGGTTTCCATATGGAATCGAGGCACACAGATATATTTGTTCAGAGTCTTGAGATTGAGAATGGATCGGTAAGATCCATTTGGTTTCTGAACAAGAAATAGGTTGGGATAGAAACCCCGTCCCCTCTGTGCTGTATGAACCGACATTATTACTCCTGACTGCAGTAGTTTCTGAACTGCATCGTCTAGAGCGATTCTACAGGAGACGGGCTGGTATAAAAGATTCTTTGAGGAAGGTTTTTCCTGAAGGAAAATGTGTAACCATGAGACACCGCTTCTTGCACCAGGTATCTGTGGTGGACTGTAGCCAAACCTGTGCAAAAAGAAGAAGTCGGACTCCCACCCTGGGTTCCCCCATGTGGAGGCCCACACCATCAGGCCAGAGGCTTGTCTTCTGGTTTAGAAGCTGGGCATCTGGTTGACCAATTCTGTTTCCTCCTAGTCCTATCAGATTAATCTGACTGAGACTGCTTGCTGTAAACTTTTCCTTTTGCTTTACTTTGAGCCCAGAAGGACCAGAGAGTAGGAAAACTGGGTTTATCCTTATATGAAGAGGGATACTTCACCTTTTGTCTGCTTCAGACACAAGAATGTTATTTAATTCTGTGCCAAACAGAATATTTCCAGAAAATGGCAACGATTCCAGAACCTTCTTGGATTCAGAATCAACCTTCCATGCACGTAACCAGATAGCTCTGTGAGCTGCTATTGGTGAAGCTACAGCCTGAGAAGCTACTGTACCCATATCCAGGACAGCTTCTACCAAAAAAC
Source organism: Pseudophryne corroboree (assembly GCF_028390025.1). NCBI lineage: Eukaryota > Metazoa > Chordata > Amphibia > Anura > Myobatrachidae > Pseudophryne > Pseudophryne corroboree. Next base: position 415,347,223 of record NC_086448.1, read on the forward strand.
AAAAAAACAGCTGCCTGCTTTATACATGCAATATGGGATAACTATTTTCTTGTAGCTGTTGAAAGATCTTCTTACAAAGTTTCTGCCCAGCCTGCCACTGCTTTAGCTACCCAGGCTGAGGCCATAGCTGGGCTAGTTACTGCCCCTGCTAAAGAAACCCATCAACCTTTCTGTCAGTTGCATCATTTAAAGATGTTGAAAGCAGAGGTAATGGAGATTTATGCACGAGTCAAACTGTGTGCATCTACCATGGGTGGATTCTCCCTTTTTAAACAGTCTACAGTAGGAAAAGGATAGAAAGAACCCCAGTTTTGGGAATCTTAAAATTCTTACTGGGTGTAACCCATGCCTTTTTCATAACTTCCTTAAGCTGATCTGAGTTAGGAAATTCTGTTTTTACTGTTTTTGGACATTTAAACACAGGTGCCTTAGACTTTAGCACAGGCTCTGCAGCCTCCTCGATTGACAGAATAAATTTAAATGCCTGAATTAAATCAGGTATACTGCAGAAGAGTGCTCCTCCTCTCTAGATGCAGATTCAGAATGGGAGGATTCAGCTTCATCACCTGATGTGTCCTCTGATTCTGAAAATTGTGTAGACAGTGAAGATGTAGCTCCCTGTCTATCTGACCTCCATTCCTTGGACCTATCAGCTTGTTTTTGCTGCAAAGTCAGCAGAGGACTGATCTAAATCTAACACTTGATGTGGGTGGACCCAAGTGGGATGTTGCATGTAAGGGGTAAGTGGGAACCCCATACTTGGTCCTGTAGAAGGTGCCATACAGCTTGCTAAGTTAGACAATGTCTGTGCAAAAGCTGCCCTAGGAGGTTCCTGTGATTGAACAGGTACCTGACTTGGAGCTCTTTTATTCAGAAGGTGTTTATGAAACTTATAGCAATTTGCACATAAGTCATCTTGTACCAGATCCTGGGCAGTTAGCCCAGCTTTGCAGGACAAACATGATGTTAATGTAGGTGCCTCATCACTTTTGCCTTTCTTGGACATAGCAACAATTATTACCACAATAATCAGTGTAATTCTGCGCATAAATGTGACCGTCCTCACTTTATATTTAAAGTGAAGTACAATCAGATCCTACCCTGCTTGCACCAGCATTAAGGATCTGAATAACAGAGAGAAACAGCTAACAGAAACAGAGTTTAAAGTCAGCAGTCACACTAGCAATCAGTCCCATAAAAGCATGCATTAATATATAGACAGTATATATATATATTGATAATGTCGATATTACCTTAAACCATAAAGCTATACCTCTAGATACACTTTTACCGTGGAGCCGCTATGGCCGCTAGACTGAATACACGCGCTACGCACTTTGTACACTATTTGCGTACAGAGTCCCGCACGTGGTACGTACTTGGCGTACACACGCTGCGCTGAGTGTACAGAGTATGCCCAGCGTGCGCACACACAATTGATAACCTTTAAACCTTATAAGTAATACAATGTAATGATATGATTACACCTTAAACCCTTAGCAGCAAAGTACTGCAAAGATGTTATATCTTAAACCTTAAGTAGCGCTGACGGTATAAAGTACCCGCAGTGCGTACACCTTATCAACACTTATAAACCTTATACAGTTAAATACACTTTAAACCCTTGCAGGAAAGTGAGGACACAACACCGATTTGTAGTTGAAACCACAGGGTTCTAAGGCCACCGTGGATTATTTCAAAAGGTAAAACAGTACAAATCATACACTACAGGCTAACAAGATAAATCTAAACAGAATAATGGCTACAGAGAATGTACATATGTGAGAATGTTCGCAAGCGCAACCCGGCCGGTCCTCCGCTAATCAGATAGAAGCGTTCAGAGTCTTCTGACCGGTCAGGCAACCATGGCCTTTTTATACACAACTTACATACACAATACAATGGCCACTGTAATCTCATTGCCATTGGACACAGAGATGTGTCTTTTCATTACAGAAGAGGTCATAGGTTGATTTGAATAGATGGGCGATGTCTTTCCCCAACTGCTCTTGTGGGTGGTATCCTCTGGATTCCCGCCGCATACATAATATACAGTAAATACAGTTAATATCTATATTCTACTTCTGCACATAACTATACGCTGGAACATGCGATCTTTCTCTAACCAACACCGGAATGTTACCCTTAAAATACCCTACAGCTGGATACTAGACATCACCTTCCAACCTGTATCTGACCCTTCCTATCATGCAATGGCGAATCCCTTAGTCCTGGAACTGTTTAAACTGTGGATACTCGCTGATGTGGTGTAGGGGAACTATGTGTACAAAATGCACTATTTGGGTTAAATATGTAATGTTCTAATAACCCTCTACGTGCTCACAAACTCCGCAGTAAATACCCATATCACACGCATGATCGCAGGGGCGATCCTACGCAAATTGCGGATACATATGTGCACGCACGGCGGACTGAGTGCACGAGCAGCGGGCATGTGCATGGGGTTAGTACAGGGTATATGCATTACAATATTTTTCGACTTTGGCAGTCAACAATAACTGCCACTATCTAAACATTAAACAGAAAAATATACAATACAATATCTACAGATGGTTGGATAAAAATATACAATACATTATCCATAGATGGTTAGATGGTAGGAGGAGAGGTGTAGGCGGGAAATGTATGACCTAGTGGGATAGTAAAAGCATGTATGTATGAAATCCATGTCTGAGGGGCATGTATCATCGTGCCATATATGTTCTAGATAAGCTTCGAGGTATTGCGAAGTATACATTAAATCCTTCTCATCCCGTATTAAGGGTCTGTAAGTGGGCCAACAAACACTACCGAGCTCTTTTCGGCTTCTTGTTCCAACAAATGGGGTGCACATTTAGTTGATGATACATGGAGGGGGAACACATGTGAATGCTAATATGTGGATATCACCTGTCGACTGTGTGTCACTATCTGAAGGTTGTAGAGATGAAGATAAGAAATATATCAAAAATACATTCACATAACATTTGCGTAATCATTCTTGGGTGTTGATTGAAGTCTTCTCCGGATGGGTATATTTTTGCTGAGGGAAAACAAAGGAGAAACGGGTGAAAGAAACGGACCGTGGAATCACGTCTTATCACAATATTGTCTCTATTGATGGGTCATAAATTAAATCAGTTGTTGTAACAATGTCCCCGCTCCTTAAACTCATCACTTTGGTACCGTGCTTGCGCTGCGTTAAAATTCGAACACACCTAAATATCAAACCAATCATTATGACAACTCCCAGGATACAAAGGAGAAACTTTCCTACATTCACGATAAAATTTTGAGCCCATTCTCCTAAACCTGAGAACCAATTGCGTGGGTTCAACCATGAGACCCAGCCGGTCAGTTCATTACTCACAGCAGTAAGGGTAAGGATGTGTCTCCTCCGGAACTCCCACTTCAATTGCAAGATATCGTCCATCTTTTGATCTATGACCTCGGTTGGGTCATCAGTGCTGTTTGTAATATACATGCAGCACTTCACACCATACTGAGTTGCTAAGGTGACAAAGTACCCGCCTGTCACCGCTGTGATATAATTGAGAACCATCCTGTGCTGGATCAGTTCCATTTTGTAAGCTTGCAACTCCCTCCCTGTATACCTGAAGGTGTCATCATACATCTCGGTGATATTATCTATTAGGTTCGCTAGCGCATGAATATACCTATAATTTATAATTCCTCTGGCGGTACGGGTGATAACTAACGTGAGTAGGAATTGAATCCCGGTGGATTCGTGGATCAAATCAGAGGCTGCGTGCTCTGTCCTATATATAAGGTGTCTCTTAACGGTGTGTTCATTGTGAGTATGAGTGTAAGGAGCTTGAGCATTGTGGTGAACGTCTTTCATCTTATCATGGGTTATGGTCATTACTTCTGGCAACACTCTTCCAATGTAACACAATCCCTCTGAGTTTGGGGCAAGCCACTTATACGCCTTCCTCCCGCATATGAAATATGCATCATCGGGGAGAACATATGGGACAGAATATGACATTACCATATTGCAAACCTTCCAAGTGAAAAATCCTATCCCTAACTCTCTCATCTGTTCAGTACACGTATCAGGCTGTATAATATGTGCACAGTACCCTGGTGATACTTCTCCAACCCGCATGGTCCTACTTCCTAGAGTATACCTATACCGAAAATACCTTCCACCGTCGGCTATTTGGCGTATAAGTTCAGTGTCTACGGGTATTCTGAAGGCTCTGTGTGAAAATGCCATGGTTTAGTTATTCCATGTCACTTCCCAATTTCCCGGCTTTTGGGAATTGGAAATGTTGAAACATACTAAGGATCTATCCACATGATATTGGTGGAGCTTCAAACCAGGGGGCCTAGAAATATAACATTTCTTGTCCACCGGTCTCTCACCCCGTAATTCAAGTACCTCATCTATTGTTAAAGGATACGGTACTAGTCCTGACTTGCTCTGACCTTGAGGTACTTGTGAGCACACCCAGCATTCTGTTTGCTTTAAAACCTTACCCACTAATGAGTGATAATCACTCAATGGATGACGGTCCATGTTGATATTAAGGCTGGACTGACATCTCTGGATGCACCCGTCCTCAACTGTGTTTTCACAGTTTCTGCAAATACAATTTTCCTCAGCCAATAGCCCTTCACAGTGCCTCCTAGTTTCTTGACTACCAGATCATTTTCTGATACTCGCCTTTGCTTGATGGATGTGTTGCTCTTGGAATTCTACAAATCCGTCCTTGCCATCAGAACCCATTCCAGATCCTTTCTCGACCTCTCTGGTACTCTCACCGAAACAGACTGCTCTGGTCAACAACAGGGTCAACAGGAAAACCCGGAATGCAGTCTCTTGGGGTAAGTCCATCTTGTTAAGGGGAGAGAAAAAGGAACAAGAAGGGGGAGGAAAGGAGGGTAATGGAGAAAATAATAAAAAGGAAAAAGAAAAATTGGTTCGACAACCGCCTTTGGTCTTGTAGTTCTCCGTGCTCAGGTGCCGTGACAACAGTCCTGCCTCTCAACCTTCCTGGAACAGACACTCCACTGATACGATGTTCTCTCCGAGTCAGCGACCTTTCTTTAGGGAACATAAATCTTGCATTACAATGTGTTTCACTGTTGTGTGAAGTAAACCATCCGTGGAAGATGAAAAAGAGAGAGAGAGAGAGAGAGAGAATATAACAAAAGAAAAATTTGTCAGATTTGCGTTCACCATCAGGCTGTCACACCATCATGTCTATCAGTATCTATGCACAGTCTCCCATCACCAGTATTTCCACTCTGCACCCTTTGTGCATGGCCAGGCACAGTGATGCTGGTGAGATATACTGGGGTTGGGCAGACCTCTGAAAAGACCGAGTAGATATGTGACGTTTGAGCTGTAAATCTGTCGGTGAACGTCAGAGATGAAGAGGAGACTTTAAAGATAAATCACAGAGTTTACCTGGCCGCCCCTGTATCTACAAGGAATGATCTACCAGCTACATCAACTGTGACCTCAGGTTTACTACTAAGACTAGCAATCAACTTCACTGGCTGCAGGCTACAGGTGAGGCCCAAAATTTTTCCTATGTGATCCCTGATCCCAATTACGTGTATCATAACTTTGCTCGTGTTCTTGTCTAGGGGGTCTGAATTTATGTGTGCTGTTACAATTGCTGGCATAATGCCCTTCCCTTTTACACAGATAACAAACTCTTGGCTTCCTCCATGTGCCAGGGGCCTGGGGTTTTGGTCGAGTTGATGCTTCTTCCAGTGCTTGGATGCTCATCACCATCAACCGCTCTCCCTGTGCTTCCCTGGTTTTTTGGATATTACGGTCATGCTCGATAGCGGATTCTCTTAATGCAGCCACCGAGATACCTCTCCAGTTAGGTAGAGAGGTTTGTACCCTGGTTCTTAGTGTGTCTTTTAACCCGTCCATTAATACTAACACAGCTACCTCCCTGTGATGTATATTTTCTTTAATGTCCTCGATCCCAGTGTATCTAGACATTTCCTGCAGTGCTCGATGGAAATATTTAGATGCCGTTTCACCTTCTTTTTGTCTTATGGAAAAGATTTTGTTCCATTTGACAACAGTAGGGAAATATACTCCTAATTGCAGATTGATTTGTCGTACATTCTCCTGAGTGTACTCCTCAGTAAGAGGTACTTCTGCGTCTAATTTACAATCAGTAATGAATTTCACAGGGTCAATATTGGAAGGTAAACATACTCGTAGCACTGTTCGCCAATCTTTGTTTGTGGGTTCGGTGGCATTTCCTAATTCTTTAATAAACCTCTGGCATGCGACTAGATCCTTTCTGGGATCGGGAAATTCAGACATAATTGTCCTCCATTCTGTCCGGGACCAAGGACAATGCATAGCAATGTACCTGATGGGAGTGATTCCCTGAGCGTCAGTCCTCCCATTGGGGACTGCGATCACCCTGACAGGATTTAGTTCAATTACATCATTTTGAGTTGCTTCTACAATGTGAGGTGCAATTGTCTCTGCATAATGTACAGTACCGTACTTACCTGTGGACATGACCTCACTCATCCCTCTGCTAGGGGGCTTTACTACTGCTCTTACCGGTTGGGCTGTGCCAACCTGGGTGTCCTGTATGGTGGCTGCTGGAGAAAGTGCCGATATCGTGCTGGGTTCATCTTCTTGCTCGTATTCCTGAGGGAAGTTTAAGATGGGATACAACTTGCACGGGTTAGCATTATTACATTTATTAAGTTCACTCTTATCATCATTACTACATTTATCAATTTTACTCTTAGCATATATCAGTATGCCATTGTCTGTAGCCACTTTCTCCCCTGTAATATACTGTGGTGGTGGTGCAGTTGCCATCAGTTTCCTGCTAGGGTTGGAACCGGCTGTGTAAGCTAGTTCCCTCTGCATATCACCCTCTTGCTGCCATAAATTTAAACAGTTTGTGTGTCTAATCCTTTGTTTTCTGGATTTTATCAGACAGATCCTAACCCTTAGATTATGCAATACCTCTGAGTTAAAACTACCTATCCCAGGAAATGGTGCTTTATCCCCCACAGTCATTCGTGTCCATTCATCACAAAAGGTCTCAGTGTGGGGACCATACTTCCCCACATTACTAACCGAGCTGATCCCCTGGGTCTGAACTCTGCTGTCTGAACCCTGACTGCTGAACGTCCCTGTGTTGTGCACTTGGCTTCCATTGTGGACCTTTTTAACATGAGAAAACTTCCTAAAATGCACCAAACACAGTAGTCTACCGGTGGAAGTCCTCAAAGTTCTTCCACTAACTTCTTCTGCTCCGAGTATCACGGATCCGCCTTTTTTAGCAGACACGTGTAGCCGTTGCAGGCCCTACTTTGGCTTATATCCCCATGGCCTTTACCCAGTGAATATCTAACTCTGGAGGGACCAACGAAACCTCCCTAAACCTTTACTTTACACAAATCACGCTTGCATGTGCTTCACATAACGCTTATGATGACGAGATTTACGCACAAATATGCAAAACTTCGTATCACACAACCGTGCGGTCCAATCGTACCGCTCATAGACACTTGCTATCTATAAGTGGTAGGATCACTGGAGTCTCCACCCTGTGCTCCAAAACAGCTGAAGTGTAATGCCACGAAAACTTTATCACACTCCGTTGCACGTATTCACCTAGACCGTGCTCACCACGTTTTCACCTAGACCGTGCTTCATCAAGTTTCACCAAGATCACCAAGTTCACCAAGCTCACCAAGCGGGGTTCAATACATTCACACCTTATTCAGCCCACACTAACATTCTATAGTTTTCTGATCAGAAAATATCCTTTCCTGTTAACTGATAGCTTTCCCCAGAGGTAATACAGTAAAAAAAAAAGGTTTTATTTAAACTAAATTTTTGAAAACCGAGCAATTTGTGCTATTATCGCGTGGCTACCATCTCGCGCCTAAACTAAAACAATGCTATTGTGTGATTTGTACTTAGCGGTCGTACTTTTACGCACTTTGCGTAAACACGCCACGTGCGTATGCCTTTACGTTGCGTACGCAGTCCCGTACTCTGTCCGAGACACGTGTACAAAGGCCGTACATCTGCAGTACTACAAATCCCACACTTCTATAAATATAAGCGATATTTAACTATAATCGCTCACTTAACACAACACACAGTTTCTACTGTATAAACCTTTACAACTAGGCCAGGCTGCGTGTGCGTCTTACACTTACTTCCTTAAATATTAACTCTATATTTTAACTAAATAGCAACAAATTTTCTCAGTACAGGTCAAAATGAATCTAATAATCGCTACTTATGGCAATAATGCGGGCAGATATGCAAAGTACAAAATACGGGTGTATGTGTGTGTTGTGTGCACATTTGGCGCCAAAACAGAAATTTCACAGATTTAAAAAAATAGCTTTGCGTTCTTACCTTACGGATCCCTCCAGCATCCCTTCAAACCATGCAGGGCAGACGCTTATCTAATCAGCACTATTGTATCCACCCACCAAGAGAAGGCTAACGGGGGGATACCTTTCCGCCCTTTGCTGATACATAAAGTCTGCGTAAAGCTGCTAGGCTGCGGGTATGAGGAAGAACCGGACGAGCTCCCAATTGATAATGTCGATATTACCTTAAACCATAAAGCTATACCTCTAGATACACTTTTACCGTGGAGCCGCTATGGCCGCTAGACTGAATACACGCGCTATGCACTTTGTACGCTATTTGCATACAGAGTCCCGCACGTGGTACGTACTTGGCGTACACACACTGCGCTGAGTGTACAGAGTATGCCCAGTGTGCGCACACACAATTGATAACCTTTAAACCTTATAAGTAATACAATGTAATGATATGATTACACCTTAAACCCTTAGCAGCAAAGTACTGCAAAGATGTTATATCTTAAACCTTAAGTAGCGCTGACGGTATAAAGTACCTGCAGTGTGTACACCTTATCAATACTTATAAACCTTATACAGTTAAATACACTTTAAACCCTTGCAGAAAAGTGAGGACACAACACCGATTTGTAGTTGAAACCACAGGGTTCTAAGGCCACCGTGGATTATTTCAAAAGGTAAAACAGTACAAATCATACACTACAGGCTAACAAGATAAATCTAAACAGAATAATGGCTACAGAGAATGTACATATGTGAGAATGTTCGCAAGCGCAACCCGGCCGGTCCTCCGCTAATCAGATAGAAGCGTTCAGAGTCTTCTGACCGGCCAGGCAACAATGGGCTTTTTATACACAACTTACATACACAATACAATGGTCACTGTAATCTCATTGTCCATTGGACACAGAGATGTGTCTTTTCATTACAGAAGAGGTCATAGGTTGATTTGAATAGATGGGCGATGTCTTTCCCCAACTGCTCTTGTGGGTGGTATCCTCTGGATTCCCGCCGCATACATAATATACAGTAAATACAGTTAATATCTATATTCTACTTCTGCACATAACTATACGCTGAAACATGCGATCTTTCTCTAACCAACACCGGAATGTTACCCTTAAAATACCCTACAGCTGGATACTAGACATCACCTTCCAACCTGTATCTGACCCTTCCTATCATGCAAAGGCGAATCCCTTAGTCCTGGAACTGTTTAAACTGTGGATATTCGCTGATGTGGTGTAGGGGAACTATGTGTACAAAATGCACTATTTGGGTTAAATATGTAATGTTCTAATAACCCTCTACGCGCTCACAAACTCCGCCGTAAATACCCATATCACGCGCATGATCGCAGGGGCGATCCTACGCAAATTGCGGATATGTGCACGCACGGCGGACTGAGTGCACGAGCAGCGGGCATGTGCATGGGGTTAGTATAGGGTATATGCATTACAATATTTTTCGACTTTGGTTCACTGTTTTAGCTGGCGGCGCCGCCTGCGTCCCGCTAACGGCAGCGCCGCCTGTGTCCCGCCCTGCCGTGTCCCGGGGGAAACTGCCCGCCCGCCTGTGTACAGCTTAAGTCGCCGCTGCTGCTGAGGTCCTGACAGCGCTGCGGCTGAGTTCTATGAAGTGGACAGGAGGAGTCAGGAGCCGGCAAGCACGTAAGTGCCTAAACAGACACTGCACTACAGTATACTACACTACACTACACTATACTGCAGTACATTACACTATATTACACAACACTTCACTACACTGTATTACACTACACTACAGTATATTACACTACACTTCACTACAGTACACTACACTACACACCACCACAGTTCACTACACTACACTATGCTACACTACACTCTAAGGGTGGGGGAATCTGCCTGCTTACTGAGTTAAAAGGGGACTCAGCCTGCCATAATGTGTAAAAGGGGGACCTATCCTGCCGTAACATGTAAAAGGTGGACTCTGCCCGCTGTAACGTGTAAAAGGTGGACTCTTTCTGCTGTAATGTGTAAAAGGGGACGCTGTCTGCTGTAATGTGTAAAAAGGGGACGCTGTCTGCCGTAATGTGTAAAAAGGGCACGCTGTCCGCCGTAATGTGTAAAAAGGAGGCGCTGTCTGCCGTAATGTGTAAAAAGGGGACGTTGTCTGCCGTAATGTGTAAAATGGGGACGTTGTCTGCCGTAATGTGTAAAAAGGGGACGTTGTCTGCCGTAATGTGTAAAAAGGGGACGTTGTCTGCCGTAATGTGTAAAAAAGGGGCTCTACCTGGTGTAGTGGCGCTACTGTGCGGCGTAATTTGAATAAAGGAGACTACTGTGCACCATTATATGAATTGGTATTATTTTGTGGCCACACCCCTTTCCCGTGAAGCCACGCCCCTATATTTTTTGCGTGCAACTACTGCAGCCGGTTTACGTTAAGGGGCGGTTAAGGGGGGGGGCGCCGATGCCGTTTCTTGCACACAGCGCTAAAATGTCTAGTTACGGCACTGCTGGTGCCCTCCTTGATGGCACTCAGGAACAATAAACAAATTCACTGACTTGAAGATGCACCTAATAAGTGTGTGAATTTGTTTATTGATCCTGAGTGCCGCCAACTCTATTGCATATATATATACATTTGGTATGTGCCTTATAAAGTGAAATATCCTCAACATCCCCATAAGGCTTTATTTATATATATATATATATATATATATATATATATATTTGATTATGTTATAATTAGGCTCCATTAAAGCCATCTGGGAAATACGGCTTCTATTTAACATGAGATAGCACCGTCTAGTGTGTATATAAGATCGCCTTTTTTTGGTATGTATTAAGGTCAAATAATTCTAGTAATTATCACTCTGTTTCTTAATTTAAGTAGTTCCTATTACCATTAACAGCTGGAGGTTATAAAGAACTGTCTATTGTATAACTATAAGTACTCCCTAGTAGGAATTGGCCAGAATTAATCTGCTTATAATTATACTTTTGGTAGAATTAACCTACTTATAATAATGGGTGTAGTATGTGATGCCGGCGGTCGGGCTCCTGGTGGCCAGCATACCGACGCCGGAATCCCGAACGCTGGCATACTGACAGCTGGGTGAGAGCAAATGAGCCCCTTGACCACCCATAATTATGCCTCCTCCAAATATTGGTACACATATATTATATGGACCAATACGATTACACCATCTTCAGTCAATATTTACATATAAAGAAAGCTAGAATGCACACCCACAAGTATTTGTAAATTATGCAAACAGTAAACTAATCGTTATGAATTAATTTTTATGAATAGTAAGTCATTACGTCTCTATGTCACTCTACATGTACCTAATGCATGTAAATTCATAATTTATGTTACATTATGTTTATGTTAATATATATGAAAAAAGATAAGTTATCATGTATTTATGTTATTTTATATGTTTTTTTTTAAAGAATTATACCCCTGATCAAGTACATCAGTGTATGAAATGTGTTGGGTTGTCAGCATAACAACCTGTACCAACTAAAGGAGACATCCAACTTGAGCTCACACCTGTAAGGGTGAGGTGGAAACAAAACTGTGGCCCTCATTCCGAGTTGTTCGCTCGCTAGCTGCTTTTAGCAGCATTGCACACGCTAGGCCGCCGCCCTCTGGGAGTGTATCTTAGCTTAGCAGAATAGCAAACAAAAGATAAGCAGAATTGCTACTAAATAATTATTTGCAGTTTCTGAGTAGCTCCAGACCTACTCACAGATTGCGATCAGCTCAGTCCGTTTAGTTCCTGGTTTGACGTCACAAACACGCCCTGCGTTGGGCCAGCCACTCCCCCGTTTCTCCAGACACTCCCGCGTTTTTCCCTGACACGCCTGCGTTTTTTAGCACACTCCCGGAAACGCTCAGTTACCACCCAGAAACGCCCCTTTCCTGTCAATCATTCAGCTATCAGCAGTGCGACTGAAAAGTGCCGCACGAACACCAGCAAATCTACAAAGTTTTGTGTTAAATAACTAAGCGCATGCGCTCTGTGTACCACGCATTTAGCAACAAATCGCAGCATAGCGAAAATAGTCAACGAGCGAACAACTCGGAATGACCACCTGTATCTCCTAAATAAGTGGTCAGTTATATATTATCTTGTATACTTGTACATCAAAATTTATGTAAAAATTCTGTGTATTTTAGATATTGCAAGTTTTTTTTTTATTGTATACCAAGAATAACAGGGATAACTGAGGGATTACACCTGCAACACATATAATAGTGCACCTAAGGTACTTGTTTTTGGCATCCCTAGTTTCAGTCTCCACCAGCAGGGGACTACCTAAAAGGTGCTGCTTATATTGTAGGTAAAGCATAGAAGAAGGGTTCCTTTTATATATATATATATATATATATATATATATATATATATATATATATATATATATATAAAGAAAACACAGAAAGAGTGGGCACTAATTAGTTAAAATGAATAATTAAAAAGTAACAATTAGTATTTTTAGTGTTGCTCACTACTTTTCTGGCTGCCCACAACAGGGGATCTGGATATCCACCAAGAATTAGATAAAAACAAAATAAAAAATAGTGTGGGCGCTCCAAAAATATATCTTTGCAACAGCTGCTGGTTTTGTAAATATACAAATTTTAATGGTAAAAATGATTTAAGCTAGACACTAAATACCTTAAATCCTAAATGTCACAACGTAAAAACAATCAATTCAAAAGACAAGTGTCCTGTATCTCAAGACTTGCTGACAGTCATGCACATAACCTGTTGTATATAACTTAATTAGCATGCATAAGCCGGCTGTTAGTGGTTATTAGTATATACTATATAGTATGTAATATGAGCAAATTTTTTCAACTACACAAAACATGCAAGTAGGTAGGAAAAAACCATTACTGCATTACCTTAAACTGGCGAATGCGACTCTTACCGGTATTGTAAGTCAAGCCTATCAGATGGAAGCGGAAATTAGTTCATGGCGGGAGACTCAGCAGAAACTGGTCATAAACTGGGAGGAGGGACTACCAGGGGAGCGTCTTACTCCCCACTGCTGACAACTTCAGGGATCGCAGCTTCTATTATTCCCCAGAATTTTTGATCCCTGAGGCCTAGCGCCGGTGCACCCGAGGTGGCAGCCGCATCAGCGACTGTCCTGTAGTCTCCCCCAGAATAGTAATGCTGTGGTATATGGGTTTTAAACCGCTAACTGGAAAAGATGCATTACCATCTCCCCATTCTCCGGCCACAGCCTGGGATCTTCAGTATAGACTTGCAGGACATCCATTCTGGTGCCCACCGAAACAGCAGTGTACTCTGAGGTAACAGTTGTTGCGACCTGGCAGGGATTTGTTGGAGCGTCTTTTCTATTATGCATTTTAAGACACATAGAAAGATCACTCAGAAAAATAAAAAATACTATACAAAATAACAAAGCTTGTGGCGGCAGAAAAATTCTGTAGCCCAACCGTTCTAGTGGTCCGGCTCCTGACACACCAAACAAAAACCTGAATTGCCTGAGCCAGGAGGCAGGGATATAGGAGGCTGGCCTATTGCATCCTGGGAATCTGAAAAGCGTAACTGTTTGGTGCAGGTTCCGCTGTCGCTACGTTATATCCCAAGGTAGATCCTGTGGATCACTGTGGACCCTGATAGAGAAAGTTTTTTTTTTTTTAACTGAGGGGGCATGGGGGGGTTTGATATATGCAAAATAATAAATAACAAAGATAGTGACACATGGAATGGGGTGGGGGGTTACAGGGCGGACTCTCGCACTGGGATCTATTACCACTAGGGGGGTAGAGCTTGATGATTCTAGGTATATTTTTCCACTGGGGGGGCTATTTTTGATGGGGGAGCGGGAAGTAATTTTACCAATTGGGCCAATGGACACGGGGGATAGGGGGGAAGGGGTGCATATCACCCCCTTGATATATTTGTTTTAAAATAAAATCTGTAAATATATTATTCAAAATAGTTTTTTAAACTTTATTCAATAAAAGTTTTTGAAAAAAGTTTTTCATTTAAGTGGTTAATAGATCATTGCTTCATGGTATTGAATAGGAGTTAACCTTATTAAATGAAGAGAAACTATTAGTGTGTAACCAGCGGATTATTGACAGTGATGTCACTTAAATAAAACCTTACTACTGCAGCACAGCGATGACTGAGCAATGACTGTGGACAGAGGGTGCAGATAAATTATTTACTTCTGGATCTTCCACACTCTGACAAATGCAATCTGCAGAAGAAAAGATATTCAAAAAGTGCTACATTTTATACCACCGCCACCATTTACAGGTGTAATATGCAGCAGGTTATATCAACAGGGACTGTGAGATTGTACACCATTCCTTATTGATATTGATATCAGAAAAAGAATATAAGTAAATAAAAATAGACAAGAGGTACTATCTACACTCCTAGCTGGCTTACCACAATGACATTTAAAAAAACAAAAAACAACTGACAAAATATTTTGCTGAAAACACAACTAATTAAAAGTCAAGGTCGGTCCTTAAAGTGCTGAGTAGAATGTCACACGTGGTATCATATTTTGTGGTCTGAATTAGAAATTGTAACCTAACACATCCTGTTTTGGTAATGCATACACAAAATAGCTAGCACAAACATTAATAAAATTGCTCTGTAAAAGAAGGCATGTCTTACGCATCAAATTTTAGATACACACTATACAGACTTTAGAATTTTAACTTAGAATTTGATCGCAGATAAGAACCACTTGGCCCATCTACTCTGTCCCTTATTTATCCTTTAGGTAACCTCAACTATATTAGATCCTTAGTTCTTTGTAAGGCTATTCATGTCTATCCCAAGCATGTTTAAATTACTCCACTGTAGCTTCTACCACCTATGATGGGCAGTGCCGGCAACAGGGGGAATCAAAGGGGACACCTGTACCGGGCCCCAAAGATCAGAGGGGCCCCAAGGATATGCCAATCCGGCAGAGGCGTCACTTACTTTGTGTGCAGGGCTGGCAGTAAGGGGGCATGGCTTACCGGAAAGTGGGCATGGCTTTCCAGGAGGGACTGGGCTTTGCGTCCCGACTTGCGTTTTTCTTCACTTGCAAGGTTCGGGAGGTGCGGGCTGCCTCCTGCGGAGAGCTGTTTCTGCAGTGCAGCCTCCTGCTCAGTGACAGGAGAAGAGTGCTGCACATAATGTAACAGAGCAGCACTCGGCTCCTGTCACTGAGCAGGAGCCGGCATTTTGGTGTCACCCCTCGGCGGGTGACACCCGTTGCAGGCCGCATAGCCCTTGTGACGCCACTGCATCCTGGCAGGGATGTGAGCCATCTTGTCCAAATAGAGCAGCGAGCTGTAGGCGGTGTGGGCACAGTCTCAGAGTGACAGGAGCCTCTCACACACAGTGACTGTGGGGTGTGAGTGTATGCCTGCTCTGCCGGGTCTCTGTTGCAGGCAGTTTCGGGACATGGCAGTAGCTCTGCCGCCATGATTCCCGTGCCCTGCACTGGCCTCTTCTGGTGGGGTGTGAGGGCCTCATGGTACCTGCTGTGCAGTGTTTGGGTCTATACTGGGGAATGCAGCACAGATGAGTCTCTCCCGGGGGCAAGAGTGGATTGGTGAGGGGATACAGGGCATTGGGATGGGGCGGTTGAGCTAAGAATGCAGTATGGAGTCATTGTTGAGAGACAAACTGTGGGGTGTGTGGGGAAGGAAGGAGAAATATACATATTGATATATTTGTATAAATAAAAAAAATATATATATTTCCATTTATTAACAGTTTCTTATAGAGCGCTGCAAATTCCGTTGCACTTTATATATATATACAGTATTTGCTGGCGTATAAGACTACTTTTTTGCCCTGAAAAACATGCCTCCAAGTGGGGGGGTCGTCTTATACGCCGGGTGCACTTCAGTTGGGATAGACATAGCTGCCATAGTGGCCTTCCGATACTCGCCCGGTGCCCATAGTGGCCTCCCGATGCCCGCCCACCTCATTCTACTCACCATCCAGTATCGTGCGATATCCAGTGCGGCCGCGGCGGGTCACTAGTGCCAATTACAGGGAGATGCAGGGACTGGCCGGAGGCGCTGCAGTCGCGTTGTGGCCGTACAATGGTGACAATGACAGGTACTGTAATGGCACTAATACTAATACTAATGGCACTCATGTGAAACCGGTAACACTAAATGCACACAGGGGTATACTTTTATACATTTTACAACTTTCTCCTCGCCCCCTCCCCCCTTCTTATGCATACCTTGATAAATACTCCCTATCCAAATCTCTTATAAGGTCATAATATACAGTATGTCACAAATCTGATGTTCTTTTACGTTTTATTTGGTGTGTGGAAGGGGGTAGTCTTATACGGTGAGTATATAACAAACTCTATATTTTGAGTGGAAATGTTGGGGGTCGTCTTATAAGCCCAGTCGTCTTATACGCCGGCAAATACGGTATATATATATATATATATATATATATATATAAAATCTTAGATCTAATACTGGCTATGCTATACTTAGCCAACAGGCAATGACGTTCCATAGGCTGATCACTGTGTCCAGTTTCCAAAGCTGTACTTATTGCAAATCTGTGGAGCGCCATCCACTCCTTGAATTGACGTTCTGTCTTTGGCAAGACAGTACGTATATGTCAAATCTTGTAGTACAGGTTAATGGGTAATCAATGGTGTTTTTTTTCCCTGAATATGGATGAGTAAAGGAATTATCTGTTATCATTGATCGACATGTAACGCACCCCAAGCAACTATGGCAT
The DNA here is from genome assembly GCF_028390025.1 of Pseudophryne corroboree. NCBI lineage: Eukaryota > Metazoa > Chordata > Amphibia > Anura > Myobatrachidae > Pseudophryne > Pseudophryne corroboree. The sequence goes on from NC_086448.1 coordinate 415,364,360, forward strand.
CCTGGTTTGTGGGTCAAAAAATGTTGCGGTTTGGTTTGAAGCAATTTGGTGGTGTCCCTTTTTATTAATTTATTCGCCAGATTGGACCCCCTGGTATAGCTGGGCATAAGTTTGCTGTCCAATAGCAGTGGGAGATCTTTATCTGTATTGACTAATGGCCAGTATCTTTTTTTTACTAATGCCTGTGTAGTATGGCTATTGTTTATATATTTATTAACCCACGGTATTACCTTACTTGGCAGGCCTTCTATTTGACATGGCTTAAGGGTGTCAGATCTGGGAATATTCAAGACCTTGTTTTTGATCGATTCTGTTGTACCCTCTTTCCTCAAATTTATCTACCATTTTGGCTAGATCTATGGATGTTTGGTCAGGGTCGCTCGTTTTTCTCCTCATCCTTAACATCTGAGAATAGGGTAAACCCTTTCTCAGCGGGAGTCAGTGGTGCAAGTGTGTGGGTACGGGTGGGTACGGCGTACCCGGAAGAATTTAGCCGTGGGTACGCCGTACCCACACCGACGGGCCGCCGCTCCTCTTCCCTCCCTCTGCTGCTCCCCGCCGCACCGCCGCTGATGTGAGGGAAGGAGAGCGCAGCCTGCGCCTCTCCTTCCCCTCAGTCTCCGGCGGGTGTCTCAGTTTATTTCAGCGCCAATCCGTGAGCCAATCAGAGCTCGCGGGTGCGAGCTATGATTGGCTCACGGATCGGCGCTGAATTAAACTGAGACACCCGCCGGAGACTGAGGGGAAGGAGAGGCGCAGGCTGTGCTCTCCTTCCCTCACATCAGACTGGACGGCAGCGGCAGCGGTGAGCAGGGGGGGGGGCATGTTATACCTGGCACTGGGGGATATCTGGCACTGGGGGATATCTGGCACTGGGGGGGGGGGGCATTTCTAACTGGCACTGGGGGATATCTGGCACTGGGAGATATCTGGCACTGGGGGGGGCATTTATATCTGGCACTGGGGGATATCTGGCACTGGGGGATATCTGGCACTGGGGGGGCATTTATATCTGGCACTGGGGGATATCTGGCACTGGGAGATATCTGGCACTGGGGGGGCATTTATATCTGGCACTGGGGGATATCTGGCACTGGGAGATATCTGGCACTGGGGGGGGGGCATTTATATCTGGCACTGGGGGATATCTGGCACTGTGGGGGCATTTCTGTATCTGGCACTGGGGGGCAATGTATATTTGACACAGTGGGGGCATTTGTGTATCTGGCACTGTGGGGCAATGTATATCTGGCACTGTGGGGAAATGTATATCTGGCACTGGGGGCATTTGTGTATCTGGCACTCTGGGGGCATTTGTGTATCTGGCACTCTGGGGGCATTTGTGTATCTGGCACTCTGGGGGCATTTGTGTATCTGGCACTCTGGGGGCATTTGTGTATCTGGCACAGTGAGGCAATGTGTATCTGGCACTGTGGGGCAATGTGTATCTGGCACTGTGGGGCAATGTATATCTGGCACTGTGGGGCAATGTGTATCTGGCACTATTGGGGTCATACGTGTATCTGCCCCTCCCCCCATATGTGTATCACGCCCCCATTTTCATTGGCCACGCCCCATGTGGCATTTGGCCACACCCAGTACCCGTAAGACATTTTTTCTACTTGCACCACTGGCGGGAGTGGATGATGGCTGTCATGTCGCAATATTGAGTTTCTATCAGTTTCCTTTACATATATAGATGTAACAAGCTTTTGAGATTCTAACTGAATGTTAACATCCAAAAAGTGTTTTTTTTTTCTCCACTAACTTCATAGGACAATTGGACCGGATGTTTAGTATTGCTATGGTCCTGGATCAGTTGTAACAACTGTTCCCTATGTCCTGGGCCAGATAATTAATAGATCACCAATGAATCTAAGATATAGTTTGAGGTGTTGGGTAATGCATGGACTAGAATAAAAGATATTACGTTCTACCATTTACATATAGGCGTTGGCGTATGATGGGGCCACATTAGACCCCATCGCACACTCCGCCTTGTGTAGGAAGTATTTACCTCAATAGATGAAATAGTTTACTGTATGGATTAGTGTTATCCATACAATCCAACCAGATAACCTGGATGCTATAGATGCTTGGGGTGCATTACATGTTGATCAATGATAACAGGTAATTCCTTTACTCATCCATATTCAGGGAAAAAATACACCATTAATTACCCATTAACCTGTACTACAAGATTTGTCATATACGTACTGTCTTGCCCATGAGGATTAATCTAAATGGGCAAGACAGAACGTCAATTCAAGGAGTGAATGGCGCTCCACAGATTTGCAATAAGAACAGCTTTGGAAACTGGACACAGTGATCAGCCTATGGCACGTCATTGTCTGTTGGCTAAGCATAGCATAGCCAGTATTAGATCTAAGATTATAGTTCACATTCCAAATGAAGTGAGGGGAGTTAATAGGGGGCAAAAATTGTTACAATTAGAGAGTAGGTGGATATTCCAGTTAGATGCACTAGCACCCAAAGGCCTCAATGAAATGTTAGGATAGCAATGCTTTCTGTAAACTGCATTGATAATATGCATGTACATCATATGGTAGTTAAATGTCCTCAGTCATATTGGGCGATATGGTTTGGCTAACAATCCCAGTCTACAATTATAGTGAAGCAATTTAAAGTTGAATGGTGTTAAAGTGAATTACCAGTATGTCTTAAATTAACAGTATGACCATAATGGGGATTGATATACGGACCATATCGTGCATTCATCAATTGTTGGAACATGAACCATTTTTTAATTATTTAAATTGATTTAATATACTATTGTATTTTAGAACACTGAGACAGGTTGTTACAGCAACCACACACGGCATAGTGACTTCTGCTAGCGGGGGCAGCCCAATGACGTCACCGGCGCGTCGGAGCAGTTCCCGCAGCACGAACACCGGGACAGCGGAATTCACTCAGGTAATAACAGGGGGCTGCACTGGGGGTATATATATGTTTGTATTTTATTGTGCACTTGTTTTCCTGATGATGGGACTGGCTCTCGAAACGTTGAAATAAAAGCACAACTTTGCAAATAAACGAAAGGCTTGGAGTGCTGCCATTATGCTGTGTATATAGAGATTAACCCCTCATGGCGTGCACACAAGCAAGTAAAGTGAGAAAGTGAGGCTACATAAGAGTGACAGGTGAAATGAATTGTGTATATATGTATATAAATAAATATATAATAATCTGAGATCAGTGTATGGGTACCCAAGATTGCCGGCACTGGGGGGGCAGGGGGGGAGGAAGGAGAGATACATAATTTTCTCTTACGTCCTAGAGGATGCTGGGGTCCATATTAGTACTGTTGGGTATAGAGGGGTCACCAGGAGCCATGGGCACTTTAAGACTTTGATAGTGTAAGAGGGTGGCGATGCGGTGTAGTGCCTGCCGCCATGCTGGTGTAGGTTCACCACTTACCAGGCGCCGCACTCTCTCACCTTCAGGTACCAGAACCTTCAACGGACCTGGAAATCTTCAGTCGGCCCCGGACACGGCGATCCCCTCTCAGAGCTGACGGATGAACGAACTGAGGATAAAATAAACTAACTTAAGGGGTGGGTATCAACCCTTCTTCCACCGGAAAAGGGGATACACCAGGGGTGGCGGCGACCTTTACCGGTTGGGTGTAAGGTCATCACCGGCACAAGGCCTCAGCCACCCAAATTTCACACACTCACACTCTCGCGCGTAGTGTGATGAAGGGGTCCTCACGTCCGTGAGCAAACTCATAATCCGGCGCTCGGGGACAGACAAAGGGACAAACGTACACAAATGCTACTCACCGTCGTCAGTCTTGCACCGCGATCTTCCTCTCCACTTACAGGTCCCTGTAAGGAGGCAAACAAACAAACAGCCATGCAGGGTCTAACTCTAACCTAATGTAACACAACTATACCAACTATAACAACAGAGCCCTCAACTAACTCTGTGGGTGTGGTGCAACAAAACTAGACACAAACTTTACAAACTAAGACTTTGCCCTGCACAGTAACAACATACATCACAATACACGGTGCGAGTAACAACCACGGTGCTGTCCCTTTAATTACCTGAGTCAGAACACCAGGGAGTGGGCGCCGTACAGCTCACCCACCTCCCGTACACCTACTTGGGCCTACTGCCCCTTAGTTGCACACAGGCCCGAGGCCTGGCTTCACCCTTAACTTTGTGCCGTTTGAGTGACCTAGGCCTAATGTCCCGGGTCACTTTGTTTCCCTAAGCAGCCGTGCATGAACTAGGGCCTAATGCCCTCTAATGCCGCACAGGCCTATCGCCTGACATTGCCCCTCGGGCCTAATGCCCGCCTACTGGTACCACAGGCCTGTGGCCTGACTATTCCTACCCGGGCCTAATGCCCAAACGGAGCCCCAGGCCTAGTGCCTGCCTAATGGGACCTTGTGCCTAGTACCCGGTTAATAGGGCCACGGGCCAGGAGCCCGACTATACATGGCCACGGGCCGAGAGGGCCCGACTATTTGCCCACAGGCCGGGAGGGCCTGACTGCACCCACGGGCCTAATGCCCGAACACCCGGTGGTCTAGGGAGGCAGGGGTGAAAGTAGCCTCACTGAGGCCTCACCTACTCCGGGGGTCTCCGGCACCCTCTTCTGCCGCTGATCTGTCCTGACCAGCACCGCCGCCTCCGCTCTTCAGCGTCCAGCCACCGCTGGACATCTTCCTTCTGTATCCCGACGTCTCCTGGCCTCTTCAGCGGCCACCAGATCTCTTCCCCCAATTGCCGCCGTCTTCTCCTCCCGACATGCTCTTCGCCGCTCTTCCACGCAGCCTCCTTCTTCTCCGCGGTCCCGGCGGCGTCTTCTGCGCTCCTGCGCGTGGCTCTCCTCTTCGGCTCCCGCCCGGTGTCTGACTTCACACGGCGGGGGCAGGGTCTATGATGCCTCGAGCGCCGATTGGCTCACAGCGCCTTCTCCTGAATAGCCAGCGCCCCACGAGCTGCGATTGGCTCGTGGACGGCACCGGGTTTCAAATCCCACGAATGGCAATTTTCATTGGCGGCCAGATTGGCACCAAGTTTAAAACGCTGCTGCCCGTCGCCGCTGACAGTCTGGTGCAGGGAAATGTCTGATCCCTGCACCAGACACCCGCCACTGCTGCACACCCAGCGCTGGGGACAGACAAGCTGCCCCAGCGCTGTCCACAGCCAGGGACTGCACCTCTGATCAGAGGCGTAACTAGGGTTTTTGGAGCCCAGGGCAAGATCAATAATGGCGCCCCCCCCCAAAAAAAATAAAAAATAAAAATAATAATAATAATAATAAATAAATAAAATGATAATAATAAAAAAAAAATACAAAAGGAAAGTATGTGCAGATGCCACCGGTGTCACTGTATATAAAGATGTCAGGGTGTGTATGTACAGATGTAGGTGCAGTGGTCGCAGTGGAATTTTTGAAGGCGGAATGAAAGAGTGCGCTCCGCAAAAGGGGCGCGGTCACTCAAAAGGGGCGTGTCCTTCAGTGTAGTAGGACCCCTTATACTATCTAGTACTGGTGCCCCTTTCACATTATAGCACACGGTATGAGCCGAAATTCACATTACCCCACACGGTATGAGCCGAAATTCTTATTATAGCACACAGTATGAGCCGAAATTCACATTACCCCACACGGCATGAGTCAAAATTCACATTATAGCACACGGTATGAGCCGAAATTCACATTATAGCACACGGTATGAGCCAAAATTCACATTACCCCACATGGTATTAGCCGAAATTCACATTACCCCACACGGTATGAGCCGAAATTCACATTACCCCACACGGTATGAGCCAAAATTCACATTACCCCACATAGTATGAGCCGAAATTCACATTATAGCACACGATATGAGCCAAAATTCACGTTACAGCACATGATATGAGACAAAATTCCCATTATAGAGTGAGGGGATCCTACCCCCAGAATTAACATGGCCTGTGGGGCACTATGGTGAGGGGAGCCCACCCCCTTAATAGACTAATTGCAGAGTTTAGCAGCGGAAGGGCTGCAGCGGTTTCTCACCCCAATCTGCGGCGCTTCTGCCACCTCCGACACTCCACATCTTCGGCACCACCCGGGATGCAGAGCACCGCACCGGGTATGCACCCTTTTCAGTGTGGTCTGCTGCGCTCTGAAGGGGTTCTTCTCTCCTGCTGCAGGATCCCGATGTGCGCCGTCCTCCCCGCTGTTACTGTCACGGTAAGCATTAGTATCGTTTACCGCAGAGGCCATTTACTGAGGCATATGTTTTAAACCTCGGGAACTGAGATGCCCTTCTCACCATACAGCTGTGTGGCCGAGCCGGGCGGGGGGGACAGCCAGCAGCAGCAGCATGCCGGATATCAGCAGCAGAGGGTGCGGGCTGTACATACTTGAGGCAGCTGGATATTCAACAGTGCTGAAAGCCTCCGGAGCCCGCAACCCCGGAGCTGCAGTACACCGGCAGAGGACACCCATCCCCCGAACCCTGCGTAGCCCAAAGCCGGAGATCAGCAGCATGTTGAACGCGGAAGCAGAAGCTGCTTATTGCCAGTCAACATGCTGCTGATCTCCGGCTTTGGGCTCCGCACCGCTCCGCACCGCTCCGCACGTGCCTTACAGCCCCCACCCTCGGCTGCTGATATCCGGCATGCTGCCCCTGCTGCTGACTTTCCACCTGCCCGGCTCGCTCACCCAGCTGGATGGTGAGTGAGAAGGGCATCTCCATGCCCGTGGTTTAATACATATCCCTCTTCGGTAAATGGTCATTAGTACATCCCGCCCACACACACAGACTGCCCCTCCCCCTTACTTACACACACACACACACACACACACACACACACACACACACACACACACACACACACTGTAGATTACACACACACAGACTGGCCACCCCCAAACCCCACACACACCCACTCAGACTACACACACATTCTCATACTTTCCCCTCCCCCACACACACTGGACTGCAAAAATGTACACACACTCAAACTGTCCCACACACACACAATTAACACACAAGCACACTGTCCCACACACCAGTGGCGTGCGGTGAGGTCAGTGGCTGGTGAGGAACTACAGCCATAATGTCCGCCGAATCCTGCCGATGACCCCTACCGCCACCGAGCCAATGCTCATTACTGCCTATGAGCCAATGCCCGCTGCCACCACCAATGGCTTACAAACTCGTCCACCATCAACTGACCCAGCCCTCCGCCACTAATTTGTATCTTAGTCCGATGCCGCCAATGCCCGCTGCCTGCCTGCTCATCATACTTGTGATATATTTTACATTTTTATTGAAAAAAATAATAATTAGTGTTTGAGACTGGGAAGGGAGTGGGAGGAGGACATGAATGCTATTTTGTTGTCCAGGGCTTCCATTACCTTAATGGAGAAGGGTCTGAATGGGTTAAAAAAAAAATGCGTGAGGTCCCCCCTCCTAAGTAGCCTTGGGCTCTTTGAGCCGGTCCTGGTTGTTTAAATACTGGGGAAAAATTGGACAGGGGTTCCCCGTATTTAGACAACCAGCATCAGGCTCTTAGTCCGGTCCTGGTTCCAAAAATACGGGGGACAAAAGATGTAGGGGTCCCCCGTATTTTTAAAACCAGCACCGGGCTCCACTAGCCAGGGACATAATGCCACAGCCGGGGGACACATTTATGTAGGTCCCTGCGGCCGTGGCATTACCCCCCCCAACTAGTCACCACTGGCTGGGGTTCCCTGGAGGATTGGGGACCCCTTAAATCAAGGGGTCACCCCCCTCCAGGCACCCAAGGGCCAGGGGTGAAGCCCGAGGCTGTCCCCCCCATCCGTGGGCGGTGGATGGGAGGATGATAGCCATGTGTGTAAAAAAAGAATATTGTTTTTTGTTGTGGAACTACTAGGCCCAGCAAGCCTCCCCCGCTTGCTGGTACTTGGAGAACCTCAAGTACCAGCATGTGGGGAAATAACGGGCCTGCTGGTACCTGTAGTTCTACAACAGAAAAAATACCCAAATAAAAACACAACTCACACACCGTGACAGTAAAAATGTATTAAAACACACTTACACACTCACACATACTTACCTATATCCCACGCTGGTCACGTCCACTTGTCCAGTAGAATCCAATAGGGGTACCTGTAAAAATGAGAGACAGATTACTTACCTACATCCCACGCCGATCACGTCCACTTGTCCAGTAGAATCCAATAGGGGCATCTGTAAAAATGAAAATTATACTTTCAAACTTCAATCTACAGGAGGAGAGAGAGAGAGAGAGAGAGAGAGAGAGAGAGAGAGAGAGAGAGAGAGAGAGAGAGAGAGAGAGAGAGAAAGAAAGAAAGAGGGAGGGGGGAGGGGAGAGAGAGAGAGAGAGACTTACCTGCTGCTGCTGGGGAGAGCCGCACACACTGCAGGGCCACACCGGGAGGACGGAGGCGGCGGAGGAGGTGGAGAGCCACACACCGCCACTCCTGTCAGCGGGAGGATGGGGCCGGCGGAGGAAGGGGAGAGCCGCACAGGGGAGAGCCGCACAACGCCGCTCCTGTAAGCGGCGGCGGAGGACGGGGGCGCGCACACTGCAGACGCCACTCACCGCCGGGGGACCCGCCGCCTCCAGCGCCGCGTTTGGGTGATTGGACAAGCGGATCCAGCACTGGATCCGCTGTCCAATCACAGGTGCCTCGCTGACATGGGGGTGGTGTCCCTGTCAGCGAGGCACTTGTTTCAGTGCTGCTTTCCCCATCTGTTTTAATGGGCTTTTACAGCCCAATGCTTGGCTCCGCCCCTCACTCTGTCCCGTTTCCATTCTGTATGGGAGGCACTGCTATCAGTGCCTCCCATACACATTTAAGGTAGAAAAATTATTAGAATGAAATAAAGAAGATACTTATGACACAGTATATGTGTCTTATAAATATTGTAACACTGTAGGGGTGCAAGGTGCCTTTTCCTGGGGAATATGGCAGCACGCAGCAGCTGAGGAACAACACAAGTCCAGTTTCTGGTACAACTGACCCCGGCCAGTTTTATTGAAACAGAAAATAAAACAAACCCCAAAATAAAAATACCTTGCCTGTCCGGCACTAACTAAACATAAGATGTTCCTAACTGTCACTAAACAAAACACAGAGTTCTTCAGTACATACTGTATAGCTTACTTGCATCAGAAAGCGTGTCTCTCACACACAGATCCTGCAGCCTTCCCAGGCAGTCTGCCCATACTAATCAGGTTAGAAGCACTATATCACTCTTACACAGCTGAAACCCTGATTAGCCCTCTGTGAGGCCAAAGACCCGAACTGGGCCCAATGTCTAGAACTCGCCTTATCTCTCTCTCAGAGCCTTTACCCAGCTTTTACAGCAAACTGAAAAGGTTCAGACAAAACAAAAAGCATTTTTCCTAGAAGTTAACATTTTCTAAAACATGTAAGACAAGAACCTGGGACAAATATACCTGCCCTCAAACACTATCCCAGTGTCTATGTTCGACAGTAAACTTAAAGTCCTGCAACGCTAGAAACCATCTAGTTACACGAGCATTCTTGCCTCTATTTACATACATCCATTTTAAAGGGGCATGGTCTGTCACTAGTCTGAATTGTCTACCCAAGAGGTAATATCTCAAGGTATCTAGTGCCCACTTAATGGCCAAAGCCTCCTTTTCCACAATGGCATACCTTTTTTCATGCTCATTGAGTTTCCTACTCAAATAAATGATAGGGTGTTCGTCCCCATCTCTGGTTTGGGACAGCACAGCACCTACCCCTACCTCTGAGGCATCTGTCTGTACCACAAATTCTTTTGAAAAATCTGGTGTTATCAACACCGGTTGTGAACACAAAGCCACTTTTAACGCTTGGAACGCCTTTTCTGCATCAGGGTTCCATTTCACCACATTTGACTGCTTCCCTTTGGTAAGGTCTGACAACGGCACCGCTATGGTCGCAAAATTAGGAATAAACCGTCTATAGTACCCAGTAATTCCCAAAAAAGCCCTTACCTGTTTTTTATTCACTGGACGAGGCCAGTTTTGAATAGCATCAACTTTATTCAATTGGGGCCTAATCAGACCTCTGCCTATGGTGAAGCCCAAGTATTTGACCTCCTCCATTGCGAGGCAGCACTTCTTTGGGTTAGCAGTTAACCCTGCCTCTCTGATTGAGTCCAGTACTGCTTGTACTTTAACCAAATGTGACCCCCAGTCTGTACTGTGAATTACCACATCATCCAAATAGGCAGCTGCATATTTTCTATGGGGCCTCAAAATTTTATCCATCGCCCGTTGAAAGGTTGCTGGAGCCCCATGCAACCCAAAGGGTAACATCTTATACTGGTACAGCCCCTCCGGGACCGAAAAGGCTGTTTTTTCTTTGGCGCTATCAGATAAAGGTATTTGCCAGTAACCTTTGGTCAGGTCCAATGTGGTGAGAAACCTGGCTGTTCCCAGCCTTTCTACAAGCTCATCCACACGGGGCATGGGGTATGCGTCAAACTTGGACACCTCATTTAACTTACGAAAGTCATTACAGAAGCGTATGCTACCGTCGGGCTTCGGGATGAGCACTATGGGACTGGACCACTCACTGTTAGACTCCTCTATGACTCCAAGTTCTAACATGGTTTTAACTTCCTTAGAAATAGCTTCTCGCTGAGCTTCAGGAATCCTATTTGGCTTTAAATGAACCCTGACCCCTGGTTCTGTGACAATGTCATGTTTTATTATGGTCGTTCGGCCAGGCAGCTCTGAAAATACCTCCCTATTTTGGATGAGAAATTCTTTAACCTGATTGTTCTGATCAGCTGATAATGCCTCTGACACCTTCACTGCGGGAAGCAACCGGGGTGAAGACACCGAAGGGCAAGGCTCCGCTGACAGAGACAACCTATCTTTCCAGGGTTTGATTAAGTTAACATGGTAGATCTGTTCGGGTTTTCTCTTTCCCGGCTGGTATACTTTGTAATTAACCTCATTCACTTTTTCCCTAATCTCAAATGGACCCTGCCATTTAGCTAGGAATTTGCTTTCCACAGTGGGTACCAAAACAAGAACTCTATCTCCAGGAGCAAATTCCCGTATCTTGGCACTCCGGTTATAGACCCTCTGTTGAGCACTTTGGGCCTGTTCCATGTGCTCTCTGACAACAGGTACCACGGCTGCAATCCTATCCTGCATTTGTGTTACATGCTAAATAACGCTTCTATAAGGAGTGGGCTGTCCTTCCCACGTCTCTTTGGCAACATCCAACAGCCCTCTGGGGTGTCTACCATACAACAAATCAAATGGAGAAAACCCCGTAGAGGACTGAGGAACTTCTCTGATGGCCATTAACAAGTAGGGCAACAAACAATCCCAGTTTTTCCCATCTCTCTCAACAACCTTTTTTAACATACTTTTTAATGTTTTATTAAACCTTTCCACCAACCCGTCAGTTTGGGGATGGTAGATGGACGTCCTGAGGTGAGTGACCTTAAATAACTTGCACAATTCTTTCATGATCCTTGACATAAATGGAGTACCTTGGTCAGTCAAAATTTCTTTTGGTATTCCCACTCTACTAAATACCTGCACCAGCTCCCTAGCTATCGCCTTGGTTGTGATAGTGCGTAAAGGGACAGCCTCAGGATATCGAGTGGCATAGTCCATAATTACCAGGATATACTGATGGCCCCGAGCAGACTTTAACAAGGGCCCCACGAGATCCATGGCTATTCTGTCAAATGGGACCTCTATAATAGGCATGGGAACTAGTGGGCTCCTGAAATGGGGTCTAGGGGCATGATACTGGCATTCAGGACAGGAAGAACAATATTCAGACACTTCTTTATAAACCCCTGGCCAAAAGAACCTTTGTAAAACTCTTTCAGTGGTTTTTTCTGCCCCTAAATGTCCTGCGGTAACGTGACTATGAGCTAAATCTAGTACCGTTCTCCGATAAGGCTGGGGAACTACCAGCTGTTCCACCACATCCTCACCCCTTTTGACAATGTGGTACAAGAGCTCATTACAGATGGCCATGTGGGGATACGTAACCCTGTCACCTGGTACCACAGGTTCCCCATTAACAATCTTAACATTCTCTCTAGCCTTTATTAAGGTAGGATCCTTTAACTGTTCAGACGCAAACAGATCCTTCTTTACCTCCAGGTCAGGCACGCTTTCAGTTCTAGCTACTATGTCTCTGTTCCCGGCAAGAGGGTCCTCACTGGACTCCCCATCTGTCACTTCCCCAGCCAAACTAGCAAAAGGCAAAGGGCCAGAAAGTTCCGAAGACCCACGTACATCCATAAAATCACCGGTATTATCAACTGGCTTTTTACTTCTCACATCTGTTGATAACCGTGATTCCCACAGTTTCCAAAAATGAGGAAAATCCCTCCCTATTATGGCCTCATGCACCAAGGTAGGGACCAGTCCCACTTTAACCATTGCTGACCCACAACAAGTTTCTATATTCACCTCAGCAGTGGCATAATGTTGGGTATCCCCATGTATGCAAGTTACCCCAATAGGTATTTGCTGGACCTTTAAGGGGTTCACTAACCCAGCTTTCACGAGGGTAACTAAACTTCCTGAATCTAGCAAGGCCTCTACCCGGTTACCTTCTAAGAACACATCACACATTTGTTTTTCCAGCTCAGGTGAAGGTACAGGCTAACCTAGCAAAGAAAGACATTCTGCGACATTCAAAGGCAGCATCACATTGCATGGGTTCTTGCGTGACTGGACAATTGGCAATAACATGACCTGGCATACCACACCTAAAACATTTAACCACACGATTATCAACCCATTTGGGCAGCATAGACCGTTCTAGCCCCATTGGCCTGTTTCCAGGGCCAGTGTTTACAGTCTCTCCAGCCTTGCGTTCTCTTAACCGCCCAGCAACGTTTTCCCACGGAACAGTCTTACCAGTCTTTACTGAAGGGCGCTGTCGAGGATCTATGGGTTGCTGGGTGGTCATCAGTAGTTCCTCTGCTGCCAAATACCTCTCTACCATGTCCACTAATTGGTCAGCAGTACCCGGGTTTCCATGGCTCACCCACTTGCGCAGGACCATGGGCAAAGATCTCAAGTAGCGGTCCATGACGACTCTTTCCACCATCTGGGGACCAGTTAATGTCTCTGGCTGTAGCCATTTTTTTGTTAGCTGAATAAGGTCGTGCATCTGGGAGCGCGGAGGCTTCTCCATGGCGTACAGCCAACGGTGCACCCGTTGTGCTCGTACTGACAGCGTGACTCCCAGGCGGGTCAGGATCTCAGTCTTTAGTTTATCATAGTCCCTAGCCTCAGCAGGGCTTAAATCAAAGTAAGCTTTTTGGGGCTCACCTGACAGGAAAGGTGCCAGCAGACTGGCCCACTGTGCTTTCGGCCAGTTCTCACGCTCGGCAGTCCTTTCAAACGTGGTCAGATAGGCCTCCACATCATCAGCCTCTGTCATTTTCTGCAGGAAGTGACTGGCTCGTATAGAACTAGAGCTGGTTGGAGCACTGACGGCCACATCTCCAACCCGAGCTGCAAGTCTCTGCACCACTTCTGCTAAGGCCTCTCTATCCTGACGCTGTTGCCTGTAAAGTTCATCAACAACTGCCTGCTGTTGTCTCTTATTTTCCTCCATTGCCACCTGCTGCTGTCTGTTGGCCTCCTGCTGTAGTCTCCAATTTTCCTCCATTGCCACCTGCTGCTGTCGGTTGGCCTCCTGCTGAGCCGCTGTAGCTTGCAGCAAGGCTTTAAGCAGATCCTCCATGTCAACAGATTTTTCAGGCGGCTTTGCAGCTGCTTTCACCCAGGACATATATCAAACCCTCAGGGGTGAGTCTCAGTAACTTCACACTGGGCTGTATCTGCATAAACCACCGTTTTCTGCAGGCCTCACAAAGCTGCTGCTTTCACTTATGCGCAGAACGGCCTGCTCGCATTCTCCACCAAGTTGTAACACTGTAGGGGTGCAAGGTGCCTTTTCCTGGGGAATATGGCAGCACGCAGCAGCTGAGGAACAACACAAGTCCAGTTTCTGGTACAACTGACCCCGGCCAGTTTTATTGAAACAGAAAATAAAACAAACCCCAAAATAAAAATACCTTGCCTGTCCGGCACTAACTAAACATAAGATGTTCCTAACTGTCACTAAACAAAACACAGAGTTCTTCAGTACATACTGTATAGCTTACTTGCATCAGAAAGCGTGTCTCTCACACACAGATCCTGCAGCCTTCCCAGGCAGTCTGCCCATACTAATCAGGTTAGAAGCACTATATCACTCTTACACAGCTGAAACCCTGATTAGCCCTCTGTGAGGCCAAAGACCCGAACTGGGCCCAATGTCTAGAACTCGCCTTATCTCTCTCTCAGAGCCTTTACCCAGCTTTTACAGCAAACTGAAAAGGTTCAGACAAAACAAAAAGCATTTTTCCTAGAAGTTAACATTTTCTAAAACATGTAAGACAAGAACCTGGGACAAATATACCTGCCCTCAAACACTATCCCAGTGTTCTTGTCACAATATCTTCTTTATATTATTTTAATAATTAATCACAGGAGAGGCACTGCCTCCCATGACTACACGTCCCTGCCACACACGCACGCAATTAACACATACGCACACTGTCCCACACACACAATTAACACACACACAATTAACACACACACACTGTCCCACACATACACAATTAATACACACGCACACTGTCCCACACACACACAATTAACCCACACTCAAACTGTCCCACACACACACACACAATTAACACACTCACACTGTCACACACACACACACACACACACACACACACAATTAACAAACACGCACTGTCCCACACACACAATTAACACACTCACACTGTCCCACACACACACACACACACACACACACACACACGCACACTGTCCCACACACACACAATTAACACACACGCACACTGTCCCACACACACACACACACACACACACACACACACACACACACACACACAATTAATACACACGCACACTGTCACACACACAATTAACACACACTCAAACTGTCCCACACACACACACACACACACACACACAATTAACACACTCACACTGTCCCACACACACACAGACACACACACACACACACACACACACACACAAATAACACACGCACACTGTCCCACACACACAATTAACACACACACAATTAACACACACACACTGTCCCACACATACACAATTAATACACACGCATACTGTCCCACACACACACAAGTAACCCACACTCAAACTGTCCCACACACACACACACACACAATTAACACACTCACACTGTCCCACACACACACACACACACACACACACACACACAATTAACAAACACGCACTGTTCCACACACACAATTAACACACTCACACTGTCCCACACACACACACACACACACACACACAATTAACACACACGCACACTGTCCCACACACACACAATTAACACACACGCACACTGTCCCACACACACACACACACACACAATTAATACACACGCACACTGTCACACACACAATTAACACACACTCAAACTGTCCACACACACACACACACACACACACACACACACAATTAACACACTCACACTGTCCACACACACACACACACACACACACACACACACACACAATTAACACACACACACTGTCACACACACACACACACACACACACACACACACAATTAACACACGCACACTGTCCCACACACACACAATTAACACACACACACTGTCCCACACACACACACACACACACACACACACACACACACACACAATTAACACACGCACACTGTCACACACACACACACACAATTAATACACACTCAAACTGTCCACACACACACACACACACACACACACACACACACACACACACAATTTACACACACTCAAACTGTCCCACACACACAATTAACACACTCACACTGTCCCACACACACAATTAACACACACGCACTGTCCCACACACAACACACACGCACACTGTCCGACACACACACAATTAACACACACACACTGTCCCACAAGAACACTGTCCCACACACACACTTAACACACACACACACACACACACACACAATGTCCCGCACCCCCTTCCCTCCCCTGTCCTGACAGGGAAGTATAAAGTTTACCCCGCTCACCTGCACTCACTGTTCAGGGGCGCGCGCCCCCGAGGTCGCGCATGCGCGCACCTCCGCGGTCGAGAACGCGCACTCGCATGCGCGTACACTTTGCAGGGGGGGAGTAGGGGGATGGTCCTGGCTGCCGCTGCCTGTCTATTGTGACAGGCACAGCAGCCGGGGAGACAGGGAAAGTGCCGCGGGTAGCGCCGGCGGAATCCCTGATGCATGGGGCGAGTGGGCCGTGCAGGTGCCGGTGGCACCCCCCCCTGTTGGGGCTGCCATGGCGCCCATGGCACGTGCCCTGCTCGCCCCGTGCTAGATTCACCTCTGCCTCTGATGTGTCCTGGGACACAGGGCTCATCTCTGCAATAGTGTGGGCTGGCTCGTCCCTCTATGCCCCTCCTACCAGACTCAGTTTAGAAAATGTGCCCGGTGGAGCCGGTCACAGCTAGGGGACCTCCTAGAGCTTTTCTATATATTATTTAAGATGTTAGGCACAGGGAGGCTGCTGGCAGCAGCCTCTCTACTTCGTGGGACTTAGTGGGGGGTATAGTGCCCAACCCTCTGAGGTTAATGGCCACTATCTCCACTGACAGGACATTAAGCTCCTGAGGGTGATGATCGTTAGCCCCCGAGGGCGAACGCTCACTCCCGCAGCATGCTGCCACCCCCTAACAGAGCCAGAACATTGCGGTGGTGAGTGTGTCACCGGTGACCCGACAAGTGGGGAACTGGTGTAAATGGCAGCATCAGGGTGGGAGCGCGGTACAGAAGTTGTGCTCCAAAAAGCTCAGCGGTTCTGCAGTGTGGCGCTGTGAGGGGCGCCCTGTGCCAGCGCAATACCCTTACACTGGTCACTAGTAGCTATCAGGGACTTTGTCTACTACCAGCATAATATTCCTCCAGTATAATCTTATAAAGTGCGGGAAGATGCTCCTCAGAGTGGACCCAGCAGCTCACCAGAGCCATTTTCCTCCTTGCAGATCATCACTGAGAGACGCTGAGAGGGAGTGCTGACCCTCCATACGACTCCAGCTATCCTGTGCGGTACCAGAGGGTTGTAGAAGGGGGGAGAGCATTTAGTCAACAACTGTGTAATCAATTAAAGTTACACAGTCAGCGCCAGGCACAGATTCTGTATCTGCCTTCTGGGGCGCTGTGTGGGTGCTGGCTCCATTACTCTGTGTCTCTCTGAAGGTACTTGGGGAGACTGTGTCTAACATTTTCCTGTGTGTGTGTGTGTGTGTGTGCACTCGTATTCCTATCCTTATGGGGACACAGACCGGACAGCACACCAACACTGGAGGGACTTTCAACATGGTGGGGACCTGAAATGAGGTCCCCACAAGTCAGACCCCAGGAGGTGATAGTAAGGGCATGTCCCAACTACCCAGCATCAAAATCGGGCATGTCCTCGGGAATCACATTTGCCAGACCATACTGTGTGTATGTGTGTGCAATGCAGATTGTGTTAAAATAACTGATTGGTTCTCTAAAAAATATAGATTTATATATTTTAGGGGCCCACTGCAGTTCCACCAGGCAGCCACCGGGGGTGCCACACATTCCCCCTTTCCCTTAAGGAGCAGCAGACAGGGTGCCTCCCTGTAATTTTGGGGACCCGGGAGGCCTTCTAATAATTTTGGGGCCTCACTGCAGTTCCGCCCGGCGGCCACCGGGGGGCGCCGCACGTGGCCCCTCCCTCTGCCCGCTACAGGAGCAGTAGTTAGTGTGCCTTCCCATAATTTTTAGGGCCCCACTGCAGTGTCGCCTGGTGGCCACTGGGGGGCGCCGCACGTGCCCCCTCCATTTGCCCCCTGCAGGAGCAGCAGATAGGGCGCCTCCCCATAATTTTGGGGACCCGGGGTGCCTTCCCATAATTTTTAGGGCCCCACTGCAGTTCCACCCGGTGGCCACCAGGGGGCGCCGCACATGCCCCCTCCATCTGCCCCCTGCAGGAGCAGCAGACAGGGCACCTGCCCATAATTTTGGGGACCCGGGGTGCCTTCCAATAATTTTGGGGCCCCGCTGCAGTTCCACCCGGCGGCCACCGGGGGGGGGGGGGGGGGGGGTGCCGCATGTGCCCCCTCCATCTGCCCCTGCAGGAGCAGCAGACCATAATTTTGGGGCCCCGATGCGCCTTCCAATAATTTTGGGGCCCCGCTGCAGTTCCGCCCGGCGACCACCGGGGGGTGCCGCGCGTGCCTCCTTCCTCTGCCCCCTGCAGGAGCAGTAGTCAGGGTGCCTTCCCATAATTTTTAGGGCCCCACTGCAGTTCCGCCTGGTGGCCACCGGGGGGCGCCGCACGTACCCCCTCCATCTGCCCCCTGCAGGAGCAGCAGACAGGGCGCCTCCCCATAATTTTGGGGACCCGGGGTGCCTACCATAATTTTTAGGGCCCTGCTGCAGTTCCACCCGGTGGCCACCGGGGGGTGCCGCACATGCCCCCTCCATCTGCCCCCTGCAGGAGCAGCAGACAGGGTGCCTCCCCATAATTTTGGGGACCCGATGCGCCTTCCAATAATTTTTGGGCCCCGCTGCAGTTCCGCCCGGCGGCAACCGGGGGGCACCGCGTGTGCCCCCTCCCTCTGCCCCCTACAGGAGCAGTAGTCAGGGTGCCTTCCCATAATTTTTAGGGCCCCACTGCAGTTCCGCCTGGTGGCCACCGGGGGGCACCGCACGTGCCCCCTCCATCTGCCCCCTGCAGGAGCAGCAGATAGGGCGCCTCCTCATAATTTTGGGGACCCGGGGTGCCTTCCTATAATTTTTAGGGCCCCGCTGCAGTTCCACCCGGTGGCCACCGGGGGGCGACGCACATGCCCCCTCCATCTGCCCCCTGCAGGAGCAGCATACAGGGCGCCTGCCCATAATTTTGGGGACCTGGGGCGCCTTCCAATAATTTTGGGGCCCCGCTGCAGTTCCGCTCGTTGGCCACCGGGGTCGCCGCGCGTGCCCCCTCCCTCTGCCCCCTACAGGAGCAGCAGTCAGGGCGCCTCCCAATAATTTTGGGAACCCGGGGTGCCTTCCCATAATTTTTGGGGCCCGCTGCAGTTCCACCCGGCGGCCAACAGGGGGGCGCCGCACGTGCCCCTCCCACTTTCCCCAGTACGGGCTCTAGCCGGGGCCCTTCTTATAGTTTTCACGGGCGCTGGAAAGGAGCTATTCGACTTATCTCGATAAAAAGTGTAGAATTTCCCATTCTGGAACTCCCCCAAATGAGTGTGGACGTGTATCCCTCGTGCCTGGACATGTTTCCAGGAGCTAGGGTAAAATCTGAGCATGGCCCACTAGAATGACGCGCGCTCCACCCGATCTGCTACCCTGAAAAGAACCCCTCGGGCATATTGATATGGCCAGATCTTCAGGGGATGGTGATGTGGATGAGAGGCTGGAACTGCAGTTAAGGATCTGTGCCAAAAATGCCTTGGAGCTCAGAGACTGGATACAGGCTGAACAATAGAGAGAGGTCTTCTTCCCTTTCAGAGGCAACCCAGCCAGAGCTCCGATGCTGAAATGGGTCTCCTCCGGGCATCGGTTGGAGCCCGCGGACTGGGCTTGGACCAGCTCCCTCTCCCCTGGCGCAGCGCCCCCCTGTGGCAGACGGGGGAAGCGCAGTCCCACCGGGACTTCCAGTCTTTCGTTCCTCCGATCTCCCCTCCGAGGCTGAAATGGGGCTCCTCCGGGCATCGGTTGGAGCCCGCGGACTGGGCTTGGACCAGATCCCTCTCCCCTGGCGCAGCGCCCCCCTGTGGCAGACGGGGGAAGTGCAGTCCCACCGGGATTTCCAGTCTTTCGTTCCTCCGATCTCCCCTCCGCGGCTGAAATGGGGCTCCTCCCAGCATCGGTTGGAGCCTGCGGACCGGGCTTGGCCCAGCTCCTTCTTCCCTGGCGCAGCGCCCCCTGTGGCAGATGGGGGAAGCGCAGTCTCACCGGGACTTCCAGTCTCCCGTTCCTCCGATCTTCCCTCCAAGGCTGAAATGGGGCTCCTCCGGGCATTGGTTGGAGCCCGCGGACTGGGCTTGGACGAGCTCCCTCTCCCCTGGCGCAGCGCCCCCTGTAGCAGACGGGGGAAGCGCAGTCCCAACGGGACTTCCAGTCTTTCGTTCCTCCGATCTCCCCTCCAAGGCTGAAATGGGGCTCCTCAGGGCATTGGTTGGAGCCTGCGGACCGGGCTTGGGCCGGCTCCCTCTCCCCTGGCGCAGCGCCCCCTGTGGCAGATGGGGGAAGTGCAGTCTCACCGGGACTTCCAGTCTCCCGTTCCTCCGATCTCCCCTCCGTGGCTGAAATGGGGCTCCTCCGGGCATCGGTTGGAGCCTGCGGACCGGGCTTGGGCCAGCTCCCTCTCCCCTGGTGAAGCGCCCCCCTGTGAAAGATGGGGGAAGTGCAGTCTCACCGGGACTTCCAGTCTCCCGTTCCTCCAATCTTCCCTCCGAGGCTGAAATGGGGCTCCTCCGGGCATCGGTTGGAGCCTGCGGACCGGGCTTGGCCCAGCTCCTTCTTCCCTGGCGCAGCGCCCCCTGTGGCAGATGGGGAAGCGCAGTCTCACCGGGACTTCCAGTCTTTCATTCCTCCGATCTCCCCTCCGCGGCTGAAAAGGGGCTCCTCCGGGCATCGGTTGGAGCCTGCGGACCGGGCTTGGCCCAGCTCCTTCTTCCCTGGCGCAGTGCCCCCTGTGGCAGATGGGGAAGCGCAGTCTCACCGGGACTTCCAGTCTCCCATTCCTCCGATCTTCCCTCCAAGGCTGAAATGGGGCTCCTCCGGGCATCGGTTGGAGCCCGCGGACTGGGCTTGGACCAGCTCCCTCTCCCCTGGCGCAGCGCCCCCTGTAGCAGACGGGGGAAGCGCAGTCCCACCGGGACTTCCAGTCTTTCGTTCCTCCGATCTCCCCTCCGAGGCTGAAATGGGGCTCCTCAGGGCATTGGTTGGAGCCTGCGGACCGGGCTTGGGCCGGCTCCCTCTCCCCTGGCGCAGCGCCCCCTGTGGCAGATGGGGGAAGCGCAGTCTCACCGGGACTTCCAGTCTCCCGTTCCTCCGATCTCCCCTCCGTGGCTGAAATGGGGCTCCTCCGGGCATCGGTTGGAGCCTGCGGACCGGGCTTGGGCCGGCTCCCTCTCCTCTGGTGCAGCGCCCCCCTGTGGAAGATGGGAGAAGTGCAGTCTCACCGGGACTTCCAGTCTCCCGTTCCTCCGATGTTCCCTCCGAAGCTAAAATGGGGCTCCTCCGGGCATCGGTTGGAGCTTGCGGACCGGGCTTGGCCCAGCTCCTTCTTCCCTGGCGCAGCGCCCCCTGTGACAGATGGGGGAAGCGCAGTCCCACCGGGACTTCCAGTCTCCCGTTCCTCCGATCTCCCCTCCGTGGCTGAAATGGGGCTCCTCCGGGCATCGGTTGGAGCCTGCAGACCGGGCTTGGGCCGGCTCCCTCTCCCCTGGTGCAGCGCCCCCTTGTGGCAGATGGGGAAAGTGCAGTCTCACTGGGACTTCCAGTCTCCCGTTCCTCCAATCTTCCCTCCGAGGCTGAAATGGGGCTCCTCCGGGCATCGGTTGGAGCCTGCGGATCGGGCTTGGCCCAGCTCCTTCTTCCCTGGCGCAGCGCCCCCTGTGGAAGATGGGGGAAGCGCAGTCTTACTGGGACTTCCAGTCTCCCGTTCCTCCGATCTTCCCTCCGAGGATGAAATGGGGCTCCTCCGGGCATCGGTTGGAGCCTGCGGATCGGGCTTGGCCCAGCTCCTTCTTCCCTGGCGCACCGCCCCCTGTGGAAGATGGGGGAAGTGTAGTCTCACCGGGACTTCCAGTCTCCCGTTCCTACGATCTTCCCTCCGAGGCTGAAATGGGGCTCCTCCGGGCATCGGTTGGAGCCTGCGGACCGGGCTTGGCCCACCTCCTTCTTCCCTGGCGCAGCGCCCCCTGTGGCAGATGGGGGAAGCGCAGTCTCACCGGGACTTCCAGTCTCCCGTTCCTCCTATTTTCCCTCCGAGGCTGAAATGGGTCTTCTCCGGGCATCGATTGGAGCCTGCGGACCGGGCTTGGCCCAGCTCCTTCTCGCCTGATGCAGCGCCCCCTGTGGCAGACAGGGGAAGCGCAGTCCCACCGTGACTTCCAGTCTTTCGTTCCTCCGATCTCCCCTCCGAGGCCGAAATGGGGCTCCTCCAGGCATCGGTTGGAGCCTGCGGACCGGGCTTGGCCTGGCTCCCTATTCCTGAGAGCAGCGCCCCCCAGTGTGCTCAACTGGTTACTGCAATTTGTGGAAGTCATGCTGATTAGTGTGTACGGCTGAGCTGGGAGTGGTTCCAAGAGCCTGGGTAAAATAGGAGAGTGTACTGCAAAAGTGTCACGCGCATCACCTGTCCTGCTACGTCCAAGAGAACCCAGCTGAGAGATTCACAGGATGAGAACAGTCCAGCCGGGGAAAAGATGGGTACTCGATAGAAAGTCCTCTTTTCTTTGTCCTGCAAACCCGATCGATGTGGCTCCATGCACCCCGGCAGGGAGGGCCATTTGCTTGCCCGACAACACCAGGGGTGCTGGGGAAGTGTCCCCATCACCTAGCAAAGCTCGCCATTGGACCCTGGTGGAGCACATTATTTCCCGGGAACTGCACAAGTGCCACCATGAACCAATGATGCGGTCTGTCAATGGCCGCAGGTGGCTGCACGGAAGGGTTCAGCTGTGGGTCCCTGCGGAGAGAAGAGCCAGACAGGATGGAGGTAGAGTGAGATAGAAAGTGTGCGAGAAAGGGGAGTATCGTATGGCGTGAGAGAGAAGCACAGGCTCTGAGCAAAGCTGACTGGAATACGTCAGTAGAAAAAGGGAGAGTGGGAGGCCCCTTTGGAGGGATCCAGTGGAAGCTGCGCACTGAGTGGGCCTGGGACTACCCATGTATCATTGACGGTATCCTGGAGAGAGGAATAGCCCTTTACAATATGAACCTTTCACCCCCCATGACAAGATGAAACCAGTCAGGTGTAGATCGGGATGTGATGGGTTGGAGGCAGCGGGGTTCCCTGGGGGCCGACGGCTCACCCTCGCCTCGACCGGCGGGGACCTGGGTCGGGAGGCCTGAAGCGACCTTTTTAAATCGCTGCTTACCCAAACTGTCCCCCAGGGCGGCTTGCACTGGTTGCCTAGTGAACAGGTTGTCGGGTGAGGAGAAAAATGTGAGATCGAGTGGGTGCTGTCCCCCTTTATCTGGGGGCTGATCAATGTGCCTGGTGCCTGGGTACCACGGAGAGCGGGCCCCACTGTCCATCTGACTCTGAACTTCTCACTTGGCCCACACTGATGGCCATCCACCGGGCCTACTCCTCTTGTTGGTTGCCTGCTTGGTGTGTGGCTCCTTCTTCTCTGTGGGGTTTCCTGCTGCTTTCGAGATGGCGGCTGGCTCACCCCCTGTCACCGCTGGCGACTGAGAGCTACCTTGTTGATCCTGCCAGTAGCCTTCCGCATCAACGCAGAAACTGGAGGGCTGCTGTAACCCAAAATGCTTGCCCTCAGCTGAGTGGCACAGCTGGGGGCTGTCGCGGGAGGTTTTCAGGTCCCCCTACATTATGGATGGGGGGGGGTGATAACCACTCTCGTCCCCCCTTAGGCGGCGGGGTGCGGGACAGGCTCCGCAGGGCGGTGATGTCGGCCGGAGGGGTCACCTCCACCGGTCGCTGCTCCGCCCTGTCTGCAGCCTCCCCCCGCATCACCGCGGGATCCGGAGGGCTGCCGGATTCCCCAATGCTTGCTGGCGGCCGAGTGGCACGGGTTGGGGATGGATTGAGGACGTCTGCCCCCCCTCCATCCAGGAGGGGGGGAGGTGACAGCCACCCTCATCCACCTTAGGCGGCGGGGTGCGGGACAGGCTCCGCAGGGCGGTGATGTCGGCCGGAGGGGTCACCTCCACCGGTCGCTGCTACGCCCTGTCTGCAGCATCCCCCCGCATCACTGCAGGATCCGGAGGGCTGCCGGATTCCCCAATGCTTGCTGGCGGCCGAGTGGCATGGGTTGGGGATGGCTTGAGGATGTCTGCCCCCCCTCCATCCAGGAGCGGGGGAGGTGACAGCCACCCTCGTCCACCTTAGGCGGCGGGGTGCGGGACAGGCTCCGCAGGGCGGTGATGTCGGCCGGAGGGGTCACCTCCACCGCTCGCTGCTCCGCCCTATCTGCAGCCTCCCCCCGCATCACTGCAGGATCCGGAGGGCTGCCGGATTCCCCAATGCTTGCTGGCGGCCGAGTTGCACAGGTTGGGGATGGATTGAGGATGTCTGCCCCCCCTCCATCCAGGAGGGGGGGAGGTGACAGCCACCCTCGTCCACCTTAGGCGGCGGGGTGCGGGACAGGCTCTGCAGGGCGGCGATGTCGGCCGGAGGGGTCACCTCCACCAGTCGCTGCTCCGCCCTGTCTGCAGCCTCCTCCCGCATCACCGCAGGATCCGGAGGGCTGCCGGATTCCCCAATGCTTGCTGGCAACTGAGCGGCACGGGTCGGGGATGGATTGAGGATGTCTGACCCCCCTCCATCCAGGAGGGGGGGAGGTGACAGCCACCCTCATCCACCTTAGGCGGCGGGGTGCGGGACAGGCTCCGCAGGGCGGTGATGTCGGCCGGAGTTGTCACCTCCACCGGTCGCTGATCCACCCTGTCTGCAGCCACCCCCGCATCACCGCAGGATCCGGAGGGCTGCCGGATTCCCCAATGCTTGCTGGCGGCCCAGTGGCACGGGTTGGGGATGGATTGAGGATGTCTGCCCCCCCTCCATCCAGGAGGGGGGGAGGTGACAGCCACCCTCGTCCACCTTAGGCGGCGGGGTGCGGGACAGGCTCCGCAGGGCGGTGATGTCGGCCGGAGGGGTCACCTCCACCGCTCGCTGCTCCGCCCTGTCTGCAGCCTCCCCCTGCATCACCGCAGGATCCGGAGGGCTGCCGGATTCCCCAATGCTTGCTGGCGACTGAGCGGCATAGGTCGGGGATGGATTGAGCATGTCTGACCCCCCTCCATCCAGGAGGGGGGGAGGTGACAGCCACCCTCGTCCACCTTAGGCGGCGGGGTGCGGGACAGGCTCCGCAGGGCGGTGATGTCGGCCGGAGGGGTCACCTCCACCGCTCGCTGCTCCGCCTCCATCCAGGAGGGGGGGAGGTGACAGCCACCCTCTACCACCTTAGGCGGCGGGGTGCGGGACAGGCTCCGCAGGGCGGTGATGTCGGCTGGAGTGGTCACCTCCACCGGTTGCTGCTCCGCCCTGTCTGCAGCCTCCTCCCGCATCACCGCAGGATCCGGAGGGCTGCCGGATTCCCTAATGCTTGCTGGCGACTGAGCGGCACAGGTCGGGGATGGATTGAGGATGTCTGACCCCCCTCCATCCAGGAGGGGGGGGAGGTGACAGCCACCCTCGTCCACCTTAGGCGGCGGGGTGCGGGACAGGCTCCGCAGGGCGGTGATGTCGACCGGAGGGGTCACCTCCACCGGTCGCTGCTCCGCCCTGTCTGCAGCCTCCTCCCGCATCACCGCAGGATCCGGAGGGCTGCCGGATTCCCCAATGCTTGCTGGCGACTGAGCGGCACAGGTCGGGGATGGATTGAGGATGTCTGACCCCCCTCCATCCAGGAGGGGGGGAGGTGACAGCCACCCTCATCCACCTTAGGCGGCGGGGTGCGGGACAGGCTCTGCAGGGCGGTGATGTCGACCGGAGGGGTCACCTCCACCGGTCGCTGCTCCGCCCTGTCTGCAGCCTCCTCCCGCATCACCGCAGGATCCGGAGGGCTGCCGGATTCCCCAATGCTTGCTGGCAACTGAGCGGCACGGGTCGGGGATGGATTGAGGATGTCTGACCCCCCTCCATCCAGGAGGGGGGAGGTGACAGCCACCCTCGTCCACCTTAGGCAGCGGGGTGCGGGACAGGCTCCGCAGGGCGGTGATGTCGGCCGGAGTTTTCTCCTCCACCGGTCGCTGATCCACCGTGTCTGCAGCCACCCCCGCATCACCGCAGGATCCGGAGGGCTGCCGGATTCCCCAATGGTTGCTGGCGGATGAGCGGCACGGGTCGGGATGGATTGAGGATGTCTGCCCCCCTCTATCCAGGAGGGGGGGAGGTGACAGCCACCCTTGTCCTCCTTAGGCGGCGGGGTGCGGGACAGCCTCCGCAGGGCGGGGATGTCGGCCGGAGGCGTCACCTCCACCGGCTGCTCCTCCGCCCTGTCTGCAGCTTTCCCCCGCATCACCGCAGGATCCGGAGGGCTGCTGGATTCCCCAATGCTTGCTCGAGTCTGAGTGAGAGGTATGGTTGGGGGCTGTCGCGGGAGGTTGTCAGTTCCTAATCCATCTTGGAGGTGGGGTGATAACCACCCTCTTCCCCCCTTAGGCGGTGGGAGTGTGGGACAGGCTCTGCAGGGCGGTGATGGTGACTGCAGGGTTCTAAGGTTTGCTGCTTCCTTTACTTATTGGCCATGGTTGAACGTTATTGCTGTGCAAGGTTTTCGTAACCCCCTTCACCTTGGAGGTGGAGGGGGGGATCTGCTGTCATCATTTCTCACTTTGGTGTCAGGTTGAGATATTGGGCGCTGGTGGTTAGGTTTGTGTCGGCCTACTGATGATGTGTTGTCACTATTGAAATTCTCTATAAGAGAGTAACTATAAGATCAGACATTTGCTGCACGTGTGAAGCTGAGAAACTAGAGGAGCCTGAGCTACTATCTCTGATATTATGACCGAGTGCCACGAAATCAGTCAATATTTGGCTGACTGCGGGGGTGGGCGTATGGGGCGTCCTGTACCCATGCACCCGAAGCTTCTTGCTGGCCGGCGGCGCGAGCAGTGTCCCGTCCTGGGGACTTGGCCAGGGACAATCGGTTCGGCACGAGGGCCAGCGCCTCCGCCGGCCGGGTGGGTCAGCGGAGGCGCCTCTCCCCTGGTCCTCCCGTCCCCGGTGGCTGGTCCCTCCCTGGGCTTAATACCCGGCTGGAGCCCCCGCTCTCCGGGCTTAATAATCGGGGGCTGGCGGCGCGAGCAGTGTCCCGTCCCGGGGACTTGGCCGGGGACAGTCGGTTCGGCGCGAGGGCCAGCGCCTCCGCCGGCCGGGTGGGTCAGCGGAGGCGCCTCTCCCCTGGTCCTCCCGTCCCCGGTGGCTGGTTCCTCCCTGGGCTTAATAACCGTCCGGAGCCCCCGCTCTCCGGGCTTAATAATCGGGGGCCGGCGGCGCGAGCAGTGTCCCGTCCCAGGGACTTGGCCGGGGACAGTCGGTTCGGCGCGAGGGCCAGCGCCTCCGCCGGCCGGGTGGGTCAGCGGAGGCGCCTCTCCCCTGGTCCTCCCGTCCCCGGTGGCTGGTCCCTCCCTGGGCTTAATACCCGGCAAGAGCCCCCACTCTCCATACTTAATAATCGGGGGCCGGCGGCGCGAGCAGTGTCCCGTCCTGGGGACTTGGCCAGGGACAATCGGTTCGGCGCGAGGGCCAGCGCCTCCGCCGGCAGGGTGGGTCAGCGAAGGCGCCTCTCCCCTGGTCCTCCCGTCCCCGGTGGCTGGTCCCTCCCTGGGCTTAATACCCGGCCGGAGCCCCCGCTCTCCATGCTTAATAGTCGGGGGCCGGTGGCGCGAGCAGTGTCCCGTCCCAGGGACTTGGCCGGGGACAATCGGTTCGGCACGAGGGCCAGCGCCTCCGCCGGCCGGGTGGGTCAGCGGAGGCGCCTCTCCCCTGGTACTCCCGTCCCCGGTGGCTGGTCCCTCCCTGGGCTTAATACCCGGCTGGAGCCCCCGCTCTCCGGGCTTAATAATCGGGGGCCGGCGGCGCGAGCAGTGTCCCGTCCCGGGGACTTGGCCAGGGACAATCGGTTCGGCGCGAGGGCCAGCGCCTCCGCCGGCCAGGTGGGTCAGCGGAGGCGCCTCTCCCCTGGTCCTCCCGTCCCCCGGTGGCTGGTCCCTCCCTGGGCTTAATACCCGGCTGGAGCCCCCGCTCTCCATGCTTAATAGTCGGGGGCCGGCGGCGCGAGCAGTGTCCCGTCCCGGGGACTTGGCCGGGGACAATCGGTTCGGCACGAGGGCCAGCGCCTCCGCCGGCCGGGTGGGTCAGCGGAGGCGCCTCTCCCCTGGTCCTCCCGTCCCCGGTGGCTGGTCCCTCCCTGGGCTTAATACCCGGCCGGAGCCCCCGCTCTCCGGGCTTAATAATCGGGGGCCGGCGGCGCGAGCAGTGTCCCGTCCCGGGGACTTGGCCGGGGACAATCGGTTCGGCACGAGGGCCAGCGCCTTCGCCGGCCAGGTGGGTCGGCGGAGGCGCCTCTCCCCTGGTCCTCCCGTCCCAGGTGGCTGGTCCCTCCCTGGGCTTAATACTCGGCCGGAGCCCCCGCTCCCCGGGCTTAATAGTCGGGGGCCGGCTGCCCCTTCCCCAGGGCTGAACAGCCGGGGAACACCCGCCGTCCGGCGGGTCAATGGCGGAATGCAGATACTAGACAGTCCCAGCTTGTGGATTTTTTCCCATTTTGGGGGGGGAGGGGGATTATTGGGGGGAAGGTTTTTATTTCTCCCCCCACTCCCATGGGCTGGACACACCTGCTGCCGGCCCATGGTTTTTAGGGGGTTTTTTTGTGTTTTTTTGGGGGGGCTTTTTTCTCTACGCAGGCGCTGCAGCGTCAGCGGATGGGGATTCTTGGCATTCCCGACGCCGCCACAATTATTTTTCCCGTGCTGGTTTTTTTTCTGGAGGGGGGGGGGGTTTGTTTGTTTGTGGTTTTTCTTTTGTTTTGGAATTTGTTTAGGGGGGGGGGGTTTGGGAGGGGGAGAAGGGGGGGTGCTTTGTACTTGTTTATTTTTTGGGGGGGTCTGTTTGTTTTTGGGTGTGTTGTTTTTCTTTAGTTTTTTTGGGTGTGTTTTTTTGTTTTGGGGGGGGGGGGGGTCTTGTTCTTGCCCCAGGCACTGCAGTGGCAGATGGGGATAATGGACAAACCCCACTGCCGGACAAGGTATTTTTCCAGTACTTTTTATTTTGGGGGGTCTTTTTTTTGGGTGGGGTGCTTTTTTTTGTGGGGTGGTCTTGTTCTTGCCCTAAGCCCTGCAGTAGCGGATGGGGATATTGGACAAACCCCGCTGCCGGCCAATGTATTTTTCCCGTACTGTTTATTTTGGGGGGTCTGTTTGTTTTTTGGGTGTTTTTGTGTGTGTTGTTTTTCTTTTTTTTTTGGGGGGAGGGGCTTTGGTTTTCTTTATTTTGGGGGGTCTGCTTGTTTTGGGTGTTTTGGGGTGTGTTGTTTTTCTTTTATTTCAGGGGTTTTTTTTTTTTTTTTGGGGGGGTCTTGTTCTTGCCCCAGGCACTGCAGTGGCAGATGGGGATACTGGACAAACCCCACTGCCGGACAAGCTATTTTTCCAGTACTGTTTATTGGGGGGGGGGGGGTTTGTGGGGGGGGGGGTCTTGTTCTTGCCCCATGCACTGCAGTGGCGGATGGGGATACTGGACAAACCCCGCTGCCGGCCAAGGTATTTTTGCCGTACTGTTTATTTTGGGGAGTCCTTTTTGTGGTTTGAAATGTTTTTTTATTTTTGTGTGTGTTTTTATTAGGGGGGAGGTTCGTTTTGGTTTTGCGTGTGTTTTTTTTTTTTTTTACCCCTTGTGCTGCAGCAGTGGATGGGGATATTGGACAACCCAGCTGCACTTTATTTTATTTTTTTTAAACTGGGCACGGTCAAAGCACACAGCATCACACACTCCCAGAAGTCCTTGGTTTGTCTCCCACCCCCAGAAGTTCACCATTATATAACTCTCACTCCCAGAAGTCCTCGGTCTGTTTTCCACTCCCGGAAGTCCCTGGCTTGTTTCCTTAAGACAATGAACGCGGATGGGGCAGACAGTAAAACGGATGGCAGTGATGAAGACTATCTCCCCGACTCATCTGAGTTGAGCAGTTCAAATGACAGCAGCGCGGAAGAGACATCTTTTCACAGGAGACAGGCGCTGGAAGAAGCCGAGGCTTCCTCCACAGACGGCGGCCTGAACCGACGGACACATCACGGCGTGTCAGTCCAGGTTCTTACCCAAAAAGGGGATGGTTCCAGAACATATAACAAGAAGAAAAACTTCTGCCTATGGTGTGAGAGGCCATATTCCAAAATTGCGAGGCACGTGGAAGCCGTCCACCGCAGTGAGCCAGAGGTAGCAAGGGCACTGAGCTTTGAGAAGAACTCCAGGGAAAGGTCAGTGCAGCTGGACCTAATTCGCCACCGGGGGAACTTTGCACATAATATCGGTGTTCTCCGCGAGGGCAGCGGTGTCCTACTACCTTGCAAGCAGCCGGCCAAAGCAGCAGCTCCCCAAGATTTCATGCACTGCGCACACTGCCAAGGTCTGTTCTCCAGGCGACACCTGTGGCGACATGTGAAGAGGTGCCCTCTTCGTAAAAGGGGTGGCCACCCCAAACCTGGTAGTACTCGGGTCCAGTCCCTGTGCACTTACGCCACACCCATTCGGCCAGGTGTTGGCACCGGCCTGTGGAAGTTGTTGAGCCAAATGAATTATGATGATGTGGTACCTGTGATCAAGGGGGACAGCTGCATCATGCAGTTCGGGCAGCACCTCTACAACCAACTGGGGTCTGATGTCGGCAAGCACGAGAGTACATCCGCCAGAAGCTCCGGGAGGTGGGTCGTCTCCTGCTGCATGCAATGAAGGTCACTCCATTGCGGAGCATGGAAGATTTCATCTGCCCACCCAACTTTTTCCATGTGGTGCATGCCGTCAGGAGCCTGGCTGGCTACGATGACAAGACCAACACATATAGTGTCCCCTCGCTGTCCCTGAAGGTGGGCCACAGCTTGCAAAAGATTTCCGCCATGGTTGAGTGCCAGGCGCTGATGGAGGGCAGTGCCCTGACAGTGGAGAGCGCACGGAGCTTCAGGAAACTGTACGAGGCGAGGTGGAGTGAGCTCATCTCAACTGCTGCCCTTAAGACCCTACGAGAGATAAAATGGAATGCCCCACTCCTCCTACCCTTCACTGACGACGTGAAGCGATTGAACCTGTACCTCCTTGACCGGCAGCGGGAGTACATGGATGGGTTATCTGCCCACCCTTCTGCAAAGCAGTGGTCAATGCTGGTCAAGGTCACCCTCACACAGTTGATCCTCTTCAACCGCAGGAGGGAAGGTGAGGTGTCCAAGATGCGGCTATCCTCATTTGAATCACGGCACACAGCTGACCTGCAGGGTGACGTGGCTTAGGCCCTCTCGGAGATGGAGAAGGCTCTCTGTCACCACTTCACCCGTATTGAGATACATGGTAAAAGAGGCAGGAAGGTTCCCGTCCTGTTATCCCCATGCATGCAGAACGCCATGGAGATCCTGACCGAGAAGAGGGCAGAGTGTGGTGTCACCCCTGAAAATTCTCCTTAGGCGGCGGGGTGCGGGACAGGCTCCGCAGGGCGGGGATGTCGGCCGGAGGCGTCACCTCCACCGGCTGCTCCTCCGCCCTGTCTGCAGCTTTCCCCCGCATCACCGCAGGATCCGGAGGGCTGCTGGATTCCCCAATGCTTGCTCGAGTCTGAGTGAGAGGTATGGTTGGGGGCTGTCGCGGGAGGTTGTCAGTTCCTAATCCATCTTGGAGGTGGGGTGATAACCACCCTCGTCCCCCCTTAGGCGGTGGGAGTGTGGGACAGGCTCTGCAGGGCGGTGATGGTGACTGCAGGGTTCTAAGGTTTGCTGGTTCCTTTACTTATTGGCCATGGTTGAACGTTATTGCTGTGCAAGGTTTTCGTAACCCCCTTCACCTTGGAGGTGGAGGGGGGGATCTGCTGTCATCATTTCTCACTTTGGTGTCAGGTTGAGATATTGGGCGCTGGTGGTTAGGTTTGTGTCGGCCTACTGATGATGTGTTGTCACTATTGAAATTCTCTATAAGAGAGTAACTATAAGATCAGACATTTGCTGCACGTGTAAAGCTGAGAAACTAGAGGAGCCTGAGCTACTATCTCTGATATTATGACCGAGTGCCACGAAATCAGTCAATATTTGGCTGACTGCGGGGGTGGGCGTATGGGGCGTCCTGTACCCACGCACCCAAAGCTTCTTGCTGGCCGGCGGCGCGAGCAGTGTCCCGTCCTGGGGACTTGGCCGGGGACAATCGGTTCGGCACGAGGGACAGCGCCTCCGCCGGCCGGGTGGGTCAGCGGAGGCGCCTCTCCCCTGGTCCTCCCGTCCCCGGTGGCTGGTCCCTCCCTGGGCTTAATACCCGGCCGGAGCCCCCGCTCTCCGGGCTTAATAATCGGGGGCCGGCGGCGCGAGCAGTGTCCCGTCCCGGGGACTTGGCCGGGGACAGTCGGTTCGGCGCGAGGGCCAGCGCCTCCGCCGGCCGGGTGGGTCAGCGGAGGCGCCTCTTCCCTGGTCCTCCCGTCCCCGGTGGCTGGTTCCTCCCTGGGCTTAATAACCGTCCGGAGCCCCCGCTCTCCGGGCTTAATAATCGGGGGCCGGCGGCGCGAGCAGTGTCCCGTCCCGGGGACTTGGCCGGGGACAGTCGGTTCGGCGCGAGGGCCAGCGCCTCCGCCGGCCGGGTGGGTCAGCGGAGGCGCCTCTTCCCTGGTCCTCCCGTCCCCGGTGGCTGGTTCCTCCCTGGGCTTAATAACCGTCCGGAGCCCCCGCTCTCCGGGCTTAATAATCGGGGGCCGGCGGCGCGAGCAGTGTCCCGTCCCAGGGACTTGGCCGGGGACAGTCGGTTCGGCGCGAGGGCCAGCGCCTCCGCCGGCCGGGTGGGTCAGCGGAGGCGCCTCTCCCCTGGTCCTCCCGTCCCCGGTGGCTGGTCCCTCCCTGGGCTTAATACCCGGCCGGAGCCCCCGCTCTCCATGCTTAATAGTCGGGGGCCGGTGGCGCGAGCAGTGTCCTGTCCCGGGGACTTGGCCGGGGACAATCGGTTCGGCACGAGGGCCAGCGCCTCCGCCGGCCGGGTGGGTCAGCGGAGGCGCCTCTCCCCTGGTACTCCCGTCCCCGGTGGCTGGTCCCTCCCTGGTCTTAATACCCGGCCGGAGCCCCCGCTCTCCGGGCTTAATAATCGGGGGCCGGCGGCGCGAGCAGTGTCCCGTCCCGGGGACTTGGCCGGGGACAATCGGTTCGGCGCGAGGGCCAGCGCCTCCGCCAGCCAGGTGGGTCAGCGGAGGCGCCTCTCCCCTTGTCCTCCCGTCCCCGGTGGCTGGTCCCTCCCTGGGCTTAATACCCGGCCGGAGCCCCCGCTCTCCATGCTTAATAGTCGGGGGCCGGCGGCGCGAGCAGTGTCCCGTCCCGGGGACTTGGCCGGGGACAATCGGTTCGGCACGAGGGCCAGCGCCTCCGCCGGCCGGGTGGGTCAGCGGAGGCGCCTCTCCCCTGGTCCTCCCGTCCCCGGTGGCTGGTCCCTCCCTGGGCTTAATACCCGGCCGGAGCCCCCGCTCTCCGGGCTTAATAATCGGGGGCCGGCGGCGCGAGCAGTGTCCCGTCCCGGGGACTTGGCCGGGGACAATCGGTTCGGCACGAGGGCCAGCGCCTTCGCCGGCCAGGTGGGTCGGCGGAGGCGCCTCTCCCCTGGTCCTCCCGTCCCAGGTGGCTGGTCCCTCCCTGGGCTTAATACTCGGCCAGAGCCCCCGCTCCCCGGGCTTAATAGTCGGGGGCCGGCTGCCCCTTCCCCAGGGCTGAACAGCCGGGGAACACCCGCCGTCCGGCGGGTCAATGGCGGAATGCAGATACTAGACAGCCCCAGCTTGTGGATTTTTTCCCATTTTGGGGGGGGAGGGGGATTATTGGGGGGAAGGTTTTTATTTCTCCCCCCCACTCCCATGGGCTGGACACACCTGCTGCCGGCCCATGGTTTTTAGGGGGGTTTTTTTGTGTGGTTTTTTTGGGGGGGCTTTTTTCTCTACGCAGGCGCTGCAGCGTCAGCGGATGGGGATTCTTGGCATTCCCGACGCTGC
Source organism: Pseudophryne corroboree (assembly GCF_028390025.1). NCBI lineage: Eukaryota > Metazoa > Chordata > Amphibia > Anura > Myobatrachidae > Pseudophryne > Pseudophryne corroboree. Next base: position 415,398,373 of record NC_086448.1, read on the forward strand.
CACAATTATTTTTCCCATGCTGGTTTTTTTTCTGGAGGGGGGGGGTTTGTTTGTTTGTAGTTTTTCTTTTGTTTTGGAATTTGTTTAGGGGGGGTTTGGGAGGGGGAGAAGGGGGGGTGCTTTGTACTTGTTTATTTTTTGGGGGGGTCTGTTTGTTTTTGGGTGTGTTGTTTTTCTTTAGTTTTTTTGGGTGTGTTTTTTTTTTTTTGGGGGGGGGGTCTTGTTCTTGCCTCAGGCACTGCAGTGGCAGATGGGGATAATGGACAAACCCCACTGCCGGACAAGGTATTTTTCCAGTACTTTTTATTTTGGGGGGTCTTTTTTTTGGGTGGGGTGCTTTTTTTTGTGGGGTGGTCTTGTTCTTGCCCCAAGCACTGCAGTAGCGGATGGGGATATTGGACAAACCCCGCTGCCGGCCAATGTATTTTTCCCGTACTGTTTATTTTGGGGGGTCTGTTTGTTTTTTGGGTGTTTTTGTGTGTGTTGTTTATCTTTTCTTTTTTTGGGGGGGGGCTTTGGTTTTCTTTATTTTGGGGGGTCTGCTTGTTTTGGGTGTTTTGGGGTGTGTTGTTTTTCTTTTATTTCAGGGTTGTTGTTTTTTTTTTTGGGGGGGGGGTCTTGTTCTTGCCCCAGGCACTGCAGTGGCAGATGGGGATACTGGACAAACCCCACTGCCGGACAAGGTATTTTTCCAGTACTGTTTATTGGGGGGGGGGGGTTGTTTTTTGTTTTTGTTTTTGTGGGGGTGGGGGGGTCTTGTTCTTGCCCCATGCACTGCAGTGGCGGATGGGGATACTGGACAAACCCCGCTGCCGGCCAAGGTATTTTTCCCGTACTGTTTATTTTGGGGAGTCCTTTTTGTGGTTTGAAATTTTTTTTATTTTTGTGTGTGTTTTTATTAGGGGGGAGGTTCGTTTTGGTTTTGCGTGTGTTTTTTTTTTTTTTTTTTTTTACCCCTTGTGCTGCAGCAGTGGATGGGGATATTGGACAACCCAGCTGCACTTTATTTTATTTTTTTTAAACTGGGCAGGGTCAAAGCACACAGCATCACACACTCCCAGAAGTCCTTGGTTTGTCTCCCACCCCCAGAAGTTCACCATTATATATCTCTCACTCCCAGAAGTCCTCGGTCTGTTTTCCACTCCCGGAAGTCCCTGGCTTGTTTCCTTAAGACAATGAACGCGGATGGGGCAGACAGTAAAACGGATGGCAGTGATGAAGACTATCTCCCCGACTCATCTGAGTTGAGCAGTTCAAATGACAGCAGCGCGGAAGAGACATCTTTTCACAGGAGACAGGCGCTGGAAGAAGCCGAGGATTCCTCCACAGACGGCGGCCTGAACCGACGGACACATCACGGCGTGTCAGTCCAGGTTCTTACCCAAAAAGGGGATGGTTCCAGAACATATAACAAGAAGAAAAACTTCTGCCTATGGTGTGAGAGGCCATATTCCAAAATTGCGAGGCACGTGGAAGCCGTCCACCGCAGTGAGCCAGAGGTAGCAAGGGCACTGAGCTTTGAGAAGAACTCCAGGGAAAGGTCAGTGCAGCTGGACCTAATTCGCCACCGGAGGGACTTTGCACATAATATCGGTGTTCTCCGCGAGGGCAGCGGTGTCCTACTACCTTGCAAGCAGCCGGCCAAAGCAGCAGCTCCCCAAGATTTCATACACTGCGCACACTGCCAAGGTCTGTTCTCCAGGCGAGACCTGTGGCAACATGTGAAGAGGTGCCCTCTTCGTAAAAGGGGTGGCCACCCCAAACCTGGTAGTACTCGGGTCCAGTCCCTGTGCACTTACGCCACACCCATTCCGCCAGGTGTTGGCACCGGCCTGTGGAAGTTGTTGAGCCAAATGAATTATGATGATGTGGTACCTGTGATCAAGGGGGACAGCTGCATCATGCAGTTCGGGCAGCACCTCTACAACCAACTGGGGTCTGATGTCGGCAAGCACGAGTACATCCGCCTGAAGCTCCGGGAGGTTGGTCGTCTCCTGCTGCATGCAATGAAGGTCACTCCATTGCGGAGCATGGAAGATTTCATCTGCCCACCCAACTTTTTCCATGTTGTGCATGCCGTCAGGAGCCTGGCTGGCTACGATGACAAGACCAACACATATAGGGTCCCCTCGCTGTCCCTGAAGGTGGGCCACAGCTTGCAAAAGATTTCCGCCATGGTTGAGTGCCAGGCGCTGATGGAGGGCAGTGCCCTGACAGTGGAGAGCGCACGGAGCTTCAGGAAACTGTACGAGGCGAGGTGGAGTGAGCTCATCTCAACTGCTGCCCTGAAGACCCTACGAGAGATAAAATGGAATGCCCCACTCCTCCTACCCTTCACTGACGACGTGAAGCGATTGAACCTGTACCTCCTTGACCGGCAGCGGGAGTACATGGATGGGTTATCTGCCCACCCTTCTGCAAAGCAGTGGTCAATCCTGGTCAAGGTCACCCTCACACAGTTGATCCTCTTCAACCGCAGGAGGGAAGGTGAGGTGTCCAAGATGCGGCTATCCTCATTTGAATCACGGCACACAGCTGACCTGCAGGGTGACGTGGCTTAGGCCCTCTCGGAGATGGAGAAGGCTCTCTGTCACCACTTCACCCGTATTGAGATACCTGGTAAAAGAGGCAGGAAGGTTCCCGTCCTGTTATCCCCATGCATGCAGAACGCCATGGAGATCCTGACCGAGAAGAGGGCAGAGTGTGGTGTCACCCCTGAAAATTTCTACATGTTTGCCAGGCCAGCCGCCTTATCACACTTCAGGGGATCCGACTGCATTTGTCTCTATGCCCGGGAGTGTGGGGCCAAGCATCCCGAAGCTCTGTCCTCCACCCGCCTCCGGAAGCATGTAGCCACCCTTTCCAGGGTCCTCAACCTAAGCGACACCGAGATGGACCAGCTAGCCGATTTCCTCGGACATGACATACGGGTGCATCGACAGTATTACCGTCTTCCAGAAGGTATCCTGCAGCTGGCCAAGTTAAGCAAGCTCTTTGTGGCCCTGGAGCAAGGGAGAATGGCTGAGTTCAGAGGCCGCAGTCTGGAGGAGATCTCCATTGATCCAGATGGTAAGTATCACTGGACAAGTGTCTCCAGGGACTGACACTGTAAGTGGGCTGGTGTGACGGGGTTTACTGTCTTTCTCTATTTCCAGAACCAATCCAGGTGGCAAGTGACGACTCTGGGGATGAGCCAGAGAGGCAAGCCAGTGAGGTGACAGTGGTGCACACCGAGAAAGAAGCAAACAGTGTGGCAGTGGAGGGAGCCATTCCTAAAGGTGGGTGCAACCTTCCATGCTGGTGAGGGGGGGGGGGTTGGTGGGGGGGTGGCCTTGGCTGGTGATGGCTTTGCAGGGTGACTGACCTTTCGTCTCCCACAAAGGTGACAGCGGAGGTGCTAAGAGAAAACCATGGACCCCAGCGGAAGTCAGAGCCGTTGAAAGACACATGATGCGGTTCATCCACTCCTACAAGGTTCCGGGCAAGAAGGATTGTGATGCGTGCCTACGGGCTGAAACCCAAGCACTGAAGGCTCGGAACTGGCTTTCAATTAAATTCTACATAAAGAACAGAATAACTGCGATAATGAGAAAGAACATGAACTAACTAAATAAATAAATAATAAATAAGTAAACAAACACATGCATCCATACACAAATAAATAAATAAATGAATAAATAAAGCAATACATAATAAAATGTGGGTGCCATTGCACCCGTTGGCCAGCTGGGGGGAGGGTGTCACACATAAATTGATCCATATATTATGTCCCCATGGTCCCCTCCCAGGCCACGCATGCCCGCACCCTCTGTCCCCTTGCACAGGCTACAGGCTGGGCCCTTCCAGGGGTAAGGGAAATGGTATCCCCGTGAGGGATGTTCCATACATGGGTCCCGATGAGGTCACAAAAACAAGTGTGTGTGTGTGTGTGTGTGTGTGTGTGTGTGTGTGTGTGTGTGTGTGTGTGTATGTGTATTATCACATAACCATGTCCAGGGACTCTGTGTCTTGTGCAGCAGAATATGTATCTTCTCCAGAGGAATCCATTCCAAGTACTCAGGAATGTAATATTTTGTCTCAGGGGAGGGGTGAGACTTCCCTGGCAAGAGGGGTGCAACTCATGATTGAGGCCATTAGGGATGTGTTACACATTACTGACAAACCACATAAACAGGTAGAGGAGGCTTACTTTACAGACAATAAGAAAGCCTCCCTGACCTTCCCTGCGTCTAAAGAATTGAACGCATTTGAAAAATCCTGGGAAAATCCAGGGAAAAAATTCCAGATTCCAAAGAGGGTTCTTGTGGCTTTTCCTTTCCCTGAGGATGATAGGAAAAAGTGGGAAAACCCACCTATAGTAGATGCTTCTGTATCTAGACTGTCTAAAAATGTGGTTTTACCTGTCCCTGGGTCTACCTCTTTGAAAGAACCAGCAGACCGCAAGATTGAAACTACGTTAAAATCCATATACACTGCTTCAGAAGTGGCGTTAAGGCCCACTATTGCCTGTGCATGGATTTCTAAAGCCATAGTAAAGTGGTCAGGCACATTACTAAAGGACTTAGATTCTATGGATAGAAGTGAAATTGAATTGTTTTTACGTAACATACAGGATTCTGCGGGTTTCATGGTGTAGGCCATGAAGGACCTGGGTCATCTGAATGCAAGGACATCTTCCATGGCTGTCTCAGCCCGCAGGGGACTCTGGCTATGCCAATGGTCGGCAGTCGCGGAATCCAGGAGAAGTATGGAGAACCTACCCTTCATGGCAACCGCTGGTAAGTCAACCTTGCTTCCCTCAGTCACTCAGATGACAAAGAAACCCTTTTCTACATCCACAACGCAGTCCTTTCGGCCCGCAAAGGTTAGAAAGTCCAAACCTCCTACCACTTTCTTCAAATGTGGTTGAATAAAATCCAAAAAACCTGCACCTGCAGGTTCCAAGGAACAGAAGTCTGCCTCTGTGTCCTCAAAATCCTCAGCATGACGGTGGACCTCTCTGCCTGGTGAATGGGCAGGTGGGAGCGAGACTCAGACATTTCAGTCATGTCTGGGTGTCATCTGGCCTGGATCCCTGGCTACAGGATATTGTGTCCCAGGGGTACAGACTGGAGTTTCAAGAGCTCCCACCTCACAGATTCTTCAAATCAGGGTGCCAGTTTTGCTGACAGAAAGGGCTATCCTTCAGGAAGTCATTCAAAAGTTGGAGAGGTCAGATCTCATAGTCCCAGTTCCACCTCATCTGATAAACATGGGTTATTATTCAAATCTATTTGTCGTACCGAAACCGGATGGTTCGGTCAGGCCAATTTTGAACCTGAAGTCGTTAAACCCTTATCTAAGGGAATACAAGTTCAAAATGGAGTCTCTGGGGTAAATTTACTAAGATTCGTAATTTCCGAAAAAAGGTCAAAGTTCAATCACGAATGACATCGACAGTGTAAAACTGCAACTTTTTGAATTGATTACGATGGATTTACTAAGCTGTCGTATTCGGGTTTTTCTTTTCTTCCGATGTCGATGTCATTCGTTTTTTTTTACCTATTTTTACGGCAGTGATTAGCAAAACACTGCCGTTTTTTTTTACAATCAATCTCGGCCGGATCTGTGTGATCCGTGCTGGGGTTCTTATTTTTTTTTTTTTTTAATTAAACAATGTAAAATCCCAAAAAAAAATGCGTGGGGTCCCCCCTCCTAAGCATAACCAGCCTCGGGCTCTTTGAGCCGATCCTGGTTGCAGAAATATGGGGAAAAAAATGACAGGGGTTCCCCCATATTTAAGCAACCAGCATCGGGCTCTGCGCCTGGTCCTGGTCCCAAAAATACGGGGGACAAAAAGAGTAGGGGTCCCCCGTATTTTTAAAACCAGCACCGGGCTCCACTAGCTGGACAGATAATGCCACAGCCGGGGGTCACTTTGATATAGTGCCCTGCGGCCGTGGCATCAAAAATCCAACTAGTCACCCCTGGCCGGGGTACCCTGGGGGAGTGGGGACCCCTTCAATCAAGGGGTCCCCCCCCCCAGCCACCCAAGGGCCAGGGGTGAAGCCCGAGGCTGTCCCCCCCATCCAATGGGCTGCGGATGGGAGGGCTGATAGCCTTTGTTGTAAAATTATAGATATTGTTTTTAGTAGCAGTACTACAAGTCCCAGCAAGCCTCCCCCGCATGCTGGTACTTGGAGAACCACAAGTACCAGCATGCGGCGGAAAAATGGGCCCGATGGTACCTGTAGTACTACCACTAAAAAAATACCCAAAAAAAGACAAGACACACACACCGTGAAAGTATAATTTTATTACTTACATACACACATACATACATACTTACCTATGGCCCCACGCAGGTCGGTCCTCTTGTCCAGTAGAATCCAAGGGTACCTGTTGAATAAATTCTACTCACGAGATCCAGGGGTCCAGGCTCCTCGGCAAATCCAGGGTTAATCCACGTACTTGCCAAAAATAAAAAAACGGTGTCCCGACCACGAACTGAAAGGGGACCCATGTTTGCACATGGGTCACCTTTCCCCGAATGCAAGAAACCCACTTTGCCTTCTGGCTAAGTGGGTTTCTTCAGCCAATCAGGGAGCGCCACGTTGTAGCACTCTCCTGATCAGCTGTGTGCTCCTGTCTTCACTGACAGGCAGCACACGGCAGTGTTACAATGTAGCGCCTATGCGCTCCATTGTAACCAATGCTGGGAACTTTCTGCCCTGCGGTTGACCTAAAGTGACGTCACCGCTGAGCAGAAAGTTCCCATCATTGGTTACAATGTAGCGCATAGGCGCTACATTGTAACACTGCCGTGTGCTGCCTGTCAGTGAAGACAGGAGCACACAGCTGATCAGGAGAGTGCTACAACGTGGCGCTCCCTGATTGGCTGAAGAAACCCACTTAGCCAGAAGGCAAAGTGGGTTTCTTGCATTCGGGGAAAGGTGACCCATGTGCAAACATGGGTCCCCTTTCAGTTCGTGGTCGGGACACCGTTTTTGTATTTTTGGCAAGTACGTGGATTAACCCTGGATTTGCCGAGGAGCCTGGACCCCTGGATCTCGTGAGTATAATTTATTCAACAGGTACCCTTGGATTCTACTGGACAAGAGGACCGACCTGCGTGGGGCCATAGGTAAGTATGTATGTATGTATGTGTGTATGTAAGTAATAAAATTATACTTTCACGGTGTGTGTGTCTTGTCTTTTTTTGGGTATTTTTTTAGTGGTAGTACTACAGGTACCAGCGGGCCCGTTTTTCCGCCGCATGCTGGTACTTGTGGTTCTCCAAGTACCAGCATGCGGGGGAGGCTTGCTGGGACTTGTAGTACTGCTACTAAAAACAATATCTTTTATTTTACAACAAAGGCTATCAGCCCTCCCATCCGCAGCCCATTGGATGGGGGGGGACAGCCTTGGGCTTCACCCCTGGCCCTTGGGTGGCTGGGGGGGGGGGGACCCCTTGATTGAAGGGGTCCCCACTCCCCCAGGGTACCCCGGCCAGGGGTGACTAGTTGGATTTTTGATGCCACGGCCGCAGGGCGCTGTATCAAAGTGACCCCCGGCTGTGGCATTATCTGTCCAGCTAGTGGAGCCCGGTGCTGGTTTTAAAAATACGGGGGACCCCTACTCTTTTTGTCCCCCGTATTTTTGGGACCAGGACCAGGCGCAGAGCCCGATGCTGGTTGCTTAAATATGGGGGAACCCCTGTCATTTTTTTTCCCATATTTCTGCAACCAGGATCGGCTCAAAGAGCCCGAGGCTGGTTATGCTTAGGAGGGGGGACCCCACGCAATTTTTTTAGCAAAAATAAGCACTTTCACACCCCTTCCCACTGATATACATGCACGGATCTCATGGATCCCTGCATGCATCTCAAATCACGGATAAAAAAAGCAGGTCTGTTTTTTTTTAGGACTTTTTTACGAGTTGTAATTTTTCACGGCAGTGTTTTGTGTTTTTTTGCTTTGCACTTCTTAGTAAATGACCGAGATTCATACTTAAACAGCCGCGTTTTGACCGATGGTGTATTCATTCGTAATTTTTTACCTGAACTAGCAAAAAATTACGAATGCCCTCATCACTGCCGTGATTAGTGTTTAGTAAATGACCGAGATTTACCGAGATGACACTTTGATGAAAAAACGGCATCTCGGTCAAAATCGGGAGCTTAGTAAATATACCCCTCTGAGAGCAGTGATCTCAGGTCTGGAGGAGGGAGAGTTTCTGGTATCTCTAGATATCAAAGATGCGTACCTCCACATTACGATTTGGCTGCCACACCAGGCTTATCTCAGATTTGCGCTGTTGGACTGTCACTATCAGTTCCAGGCACTGCCATTCTGCCTCGCCACAGCACAGCTAGTGTTCACCAAGGTAATGGCAGGGAGAGGTTGTTGCAGTCCATTGCTCTCACGACTCGACTGCTCAGGGAACACGGATGGATCCTGATTCTTCCAAAGTCACATTTGGAGCCGACAAGGAGATTGTCTTTCCTAGGGATGATCCTCGACACAGAAGTGCAAAGGGTATTTCTACCAGTGAAAAAAGTGTTGGTGATACAAACAATGGTCCGGGATGTCTTCAGACCTGCCCGGGTATCGGTACATCAGTGCATTCGCCTTCTGGGGAAGATGGTTGCCTCCTACGAGGCTCTGCAGTACGGAAGACTTCATGTTCGGTCCTTCCAACTGAATCTCCTGGACAAGTGGTCGGGATCTCACCTGCACATGCACCAGAGTATACGTCAGTCACCAAAAGCCAGGATTTCACTCCTGTGGTGGCTACAGCTGCCTCACCTTCTCGAGGGATGCAGGTTCGGGATTCAGAACTGGATCCTTCTAACCACGGATGCAAGTCTCAGAGGTTGAGGTGCAATCACCCAAGGGGAAACCTTCCAAGGAAGGTGGTCAAATCTGGAATCCATTCTTCTGATAAACATCCTGGAACTAAGAGCCATGTACAACAGTCTTCTACAAGCGGCACACCTTCTACAAGATCAGGCCATTCAAGTACAGTCGGACAATGTAACGATAGTGGCCTACATAAATGGACATGGCGGAACGAAGAGCAGAGCTGCAATGTCAGAGGTGACAAGAATCCTCCTCTGAGCAGAAAAGCACGCGGTGGCACTGTCAGCAATCTTCATTCCGGGAGTGGACAACTGGGAAACAGACTTCCTCAGAAGACACGATCTCCATCCAGGAGAGTGGGGTCACCATCTGGAGGTGTTCACGGAAGTAACAAGTCTTTGGTGTGTACCTCAAATAGACAGGATGGTTTTCCGTCTCAACAAGAAGCTTCGGAGGTACTGTTCCAGGTCGAGCGTCCCACAAGCAGTTGCAGTGGATGCCCTGGTAACTCCATGGGTGTTCAAGTCAGTGTACGTGTTCCCTCCACCTCCACTCATACCAAAGATTCTAATACTCATAAAGAGAACAAGAGTTCAGGCAATCCTCATTGCTCCAGACTGGCCAAGAAGGGATTGGTACGCGGATCTTCTAGAGTTACTGCTGGAAGATCCGAGGCCTCTTCCTCTTCGAGAGAACCTTCTGCAACAGGGGCCGTTCACTTATCAAGACGTACCATGGCTACGTTTGACGGCATGGAGGTTGAACGCCAGATCTTAGCTCAGAAGGGCATTCCGAACAAGGTTATTTCTACCCTGATACAGGCTCGGAAAGGAATAACATCTAAACATTTTCATCACATTTGGAAAAAGTATGTGTCTTGGTGTGAATCCAAGAAGTTTCCTGCGGTGGAGTTTCAACTTGGGTGGTTTCTCCTCTTCCTGCAAGCAGATGTTGATATGGGCCTGCGTATGGGATCCATTAAAGTCCAGATTTCGGCCTTGTCCATTTTCTTCCAGAAACAACTGGCTTCCCTTCCTGAGGTTCAGACTTTCTTGAAAGGGGTTCTGCACATCCAGCCTCCCTTTGTGCCTCCTACGGCACCCTGGGATCTAAACGTGGTTTTGCAGTTCCTACAATCGAATTGGTTCAAGCCTCTACAGAAGGTTGAAGTCAAGTTTCTCACGTGGAAGTCTGTCACATTGTTGGCCTTAGCTTCTTCCAGGCGTGTGCCTGAATTGGGGGCTTTGTCCTGCAAGAGCCCCTACTTCATTTTTCATGAAGATAGAGCTGAGCTCAGGATATGTCAGCAGTTTCTTCCAAAGGTTGTGCCGGCTTTTCACTTTTCATATCAACCAACCTATTGTGGTGCCAGTGACTACTGACTCCTCAATTCCCTCAAAGATTTATGTAAAGAGAACTTCTCGTCACAGAAAATTGGACTCTCTGTTTGTCCTGTATGATCCCAAGAAACTTGGGTGTCCTGCTTCTAAGCAGACGATTTCTTGCTGGAATCAGGTTCACTATCCAGCATGCGTAATCTACGGGAGAATTGCTGTGTCCAAAATCTATTAAGGCCCACTCTACTCATAAGGTGGGTTCTTCCTGGGCGGCTGCATCTCGGCTTTACAACTTTGCAGAGCGGCTACTTGGTCTGGGTCGAACACGTTTGCTAAGTTCTACAAGTTCGATACTTTGGCCACTGAGGACCTTAAGTTTGGTCAATCTGTTTTGCAGGAGCCTCCACGCTCTCCCTCCCATTCTGGGAGCTTTGGTACATCCCCATGGTACTAATATGGACCCCAGCATCCTTTAGGACACAAGAGAAAATAGGATTTTAATTACCTACCAGTAAATCCTTTTCTTGTAGTCCGTAGAGCAGGTATTCCCAACCACGGTCCTCAAGGCACACTAACAATGCAGATTTTAGTGATATCCAGGCTTCAGCACAGGTGACTTAATTAGTAACTCAGTTATTTTGATTTAACCATCTGTGCTGCAGCCTGGATATCACTAAAACGTGCACTGTTGGTGTGCCTTGAGGACCGTGGTTGGGAATGCCTGCCGTAGAGGATGCTTGGCGCTCGCCCAGCGCTTCGTTATCCTGCTGTGGTTATTTCAGTACTGCTTTGTTCTTGGTTTAGTACTGTTTTTACTTGGTTCAGTATTGTTGTTCAGCTGTTGCTGAGTTTGCAAGCTGGTTAGCTTGGTTTGCCTTGTATGTGTGAGCTGGTGTGAATCACGCCGCTATCTGTGTAAATTCCTTCTCTCGAAGTTGTCCGTCTCCTCGGGCACAGTTTCTAGACTGAGTCTGATAGGAGGGGAATAGAGGGAAGTGCCAGCCCACACTATCAAAGTCTTAAAGTGCCCATGGCTCCTGGTGGACCCATCTATACCCCATGGTACTGATATGGACCCCAGCATCTTCTACGGACTACGAGAAAAGGATTTACTGGTAGGTAATTAAAATCCTATTTATATATGTGTATTAATGTACAGGTATATATTTATATAAACAGTTTCTTATATAGTGCAGCAAATTCCATTGCAATGTAATATAATCTGAGCGGGCCCCAGAGATATCACTGTACTGGGCCCCAAGATTTCTGTTGCCGGCCCTGTTGATGAGCGGCTACTCCATTTACCCACTACCCTTTCTGTGGAGTAATTTTTCCTTAAATTTCCCCTGAACCTCCCTCAAGTATCACTGGTTGTCCTTGAGTTCTAAGTTTCTATCATGTCCCCTATTTCCCTTCTCTGCTCCAACTATACATATTATTGTAGCATATATTATCTTTTTAGTCTTTCTGGGTAAGTTTTGTGATGTAGGCCATGCACCATTTTAGTTGCCCTTCTTTTTATGCTCTCTCATGTATTTATATCCTTCTGGTGATATTCCAGATGAGGCCGTACCAATGACCTATACAGTGGCATTATTACTAGTATTTTTTCTGCTACTGTTCCCTCTTCCTATGCAACCAAGCATCAGACTTGACTTTTTCTTTCTTTGTTACATTGCTTACCTGTCTTGAAGTCACTTGAAATGAGTCATAAATCCCTTTCCTCCTCAGTAGTTTCCATAATTTCCATTGATACTATTTTAGCCTTTGGGCGTTTGAGACCCAAGTGCATGGTTTTGCATTTTGTAGCATTAAAGTGTAGTATTCATGTTCTTGACCATTCCTCAAGTCTACCTAGATCATCAATCATTTTACCCCTTCCCTTTGTGTCTACCATGTTGCATATTTTTGTGTTATCTGCAAATAGGTATACTTTCCTTCAATACTGTCACCAAAAAAGATATTAAAGAGCACTGTAAGTACAGATCCCAGGGATAATCCACTAGTTACATTTCCTTCCATAGAATGCAGTCTATTTACTATCCCCATACCAGCTGTTGCTGACAGCGCACTTGTAAACATTCTTCTTTTTTGTTACATTTTGGTTTCACAAGTACAGCACGTTTAAGTAGGAGAAATTCATATTGGTCATACTTAGATGATTCTAACTCTGGAAGTTCTATGCCTGTTAGATCTGATATGTATAAAGATTTCTATAAATTGGAAGACCTGCTTAAAGCAGACTTGAGACACTGGTTGGACAGTACCAACCTCCAACAATATATTGATAAGAAAATGATACCCAGGGGTCTTCATTTATTCACGACCTCCATAGTCCAAGGAAGTGATGAATACCAAAGACAATGTGATCATCTATTAGATGAGTGTTCTCTTTCATTAATTAAATTGATTGGGAAATATCTGTGCGTCCAGGGTGACCACTCTTGAAAAAGAGATTGATGAGTTAAAAAACAAACGGAGAAGTATATTGATGAGTAGAGTTTTAAGAACAAAGATAAAATGGTTAATGAAAAGGTTTTAAAGTATGAACAGAATCTTATGGATTTGAAATTAAGAAAATTCAGATGTGATTTATCTGGTTATGAGAGTAACAGTGCGAACATATAGACAGAAAGATAGACAATTAAACATCTGTTAGAAATGAAAGGGCTCTCAATAAACAGAATAAGAGAGAATATAGGAAAACAGTTTACAATAGAGAAGAAATACCTACTCCAGTGCAAAGAGATTTTACCCATCCAAATAGATATGATGCCATCAGACATCATGATGATGATACTAATTCCACCACTAATATTAAGAAAGATCGAAATCATCAAGATCGAGTTTGGAACTATAGGAAAGAAAAATATAATTGTACAGATAGACAAGAGAAAATTGAATCAAGGGGGGATTTTTTAGGGGCCCGTCCGAAAAACCCATGACCATTAGAACAGTTATCTAGAAAGCGCACATCACAAATCTTGGAAACATAACATTCCGAAAGCACAACTAATGCGCTTGAGAGGTAATTGTTCAAACCTTGACACTTTTTCACAACAGGCGAATGATTTGATGGCAGTGGCAAACGCAGGATTTTCATGGGGGGGGGTTTCCGTACGTGTGTGTGTGTGTGTGTGTGTGTGTGTGTGTTTGTAATTGAGCAGCCAGCACACTGCACAAGCTGTGTGTGTATATATATATATATATATATATATACATATACACATACACACACACACACACACACACACAGAACATCTGTACATAGACATACACACACTGTACACAGCATACATGCGTACACACACAGTTTACATGCACACATCATATACGCACACAGTATACATACTAACACAGTATACATGCAAACATACATAGTATGCATGCACACAGCATACACACACGCACACACTGTACATACATACATACATACATACATGCACACAGCATACATATACACACACACACTATACATGCACACAGCATACATACATACACACTATGCATGCACACAACATACATACATACACATTATACATGCACACAGCACACACACACACACACACACACACACACATACACAGTATACATGCATACAGCATATATACATACACACACCATATACATGCACACAACATACATACATACATACATACATACATAGTTACACACTCACACACACACACACACTATACATGCACACAGCATACTGTCCATACACAAACAGTATATATGCACACAGTATACATGCATATACACACAGTATACATGCACACAACATACATACATACATACATACATACATAGTTACACACACACACACACACACACACACACACACACACCATACTGTACATACACACACAGTATACATGCACACAGTATACATGCATACAGCCAGTGGCGTAACTACTGCCCCCGCAGTCCTCGCGGTGGCTTGGGGGCGAGGGCTGCGGGGGCGCCACTGATTTACAGCAGACTGACATGCGGACGAGCGTCCGCATGTCAGTCTGCTTTCTCCTTCCCTCCGCCGCTTGTTGGAGGGACACGGAGGGTACAGCCTCTCCTGTGTCCCTCCTGCTGCATCATCTCCGGCGGCCGCGGGTCTGATAGGGAGAAGTGCCGTCCGTGAGCTCTAATTGGCTCACGAACCGGCACTTCCCCCTATTAGACCCGCGGCCGCCGGAGATGATGCAGCAGGAGGGACACAGGAGAGGCTGTACCCTCCGTGTCCCTCCAAAAAGCGGCGGCGGCGGCGGGGGGGGGATGATATCTGGCACTGGGGGGAATAACTGGCAGGGGAGGGATATCTGGCACTGGGGCATTGTCTGGCACTGGGGGCATATATGGCACTGGGGGGGAATATCTGGCGGGGGGGGGGTGGATGTCTGGCACTAGGGGGAATAACTGGCAGGGGGGGGAATATCTGGCACTGGGGCATTATCTGGCACTGGGGGGGAATAACTGGCAGGGGGGGGGATATCTGGAACTGGGGCATTATCTGGCACTGGGGGCATATATGGCACTGAGGGGGAATATCTGGCAGGGGGGGGATATCTGGCACTGGGGCATTATCTGGCACTGGGGGCATATATGACACTGGGGGGGAATAACTGGCAGGGGGGGGGATACCTGGCACTGGGGCATTATCTGGCACTGGGGGCATATATGACACTGGGGGGGAATAACTGGCAGGGGGGGGGGATATCTGGCACTGGGGCATTATCTGGCACTGGGGGCATATATGGCACTGGGGGGGAATATCTGGCAGGGGGGGGGGGTATCTGGCACTGGGGCATTATCTGGCACTGGGGACATATGTGGCACTGGGAGCACAGCCCTAGCAACGAGCATGACACACAGTGCATGAAACACCTGGCAACGAGCATGACACACAGTGCATGAAACACCTGGCAACGAGCATGACACCCAGTGCATGAAACCCCTGGCAACGAGCATGACACCCTGAGCATGAAAACCCCTGGCACCGTGCATGGAACCAAGAGCATGAAACCCCTGGCAACGAGCATGACACCCAGTGCATGAAACCCCTTACAACGAGCAGGTAATTGAAAAGTAATTAGAAGCCTTACTGTAGGACTTAATGTGTAATGGGCATTACGGTGTGTGGCATAATGTATCACGGACATTGCGGTGTGTGTCATAATGTGTCACAGGCATTACGGTGTATGGTATACTATATCGCGGGCATTGTGATATGTGGTATAATGTCTCAGGGTCATTGCAGTGTGTGGCATAATGTATCACGGACATTGCGGTGTGTGTCATAATGTGTCAGGCATTACGGTGTGTGGTATACTATATTACAGGCATTGTGGTATGTGGTATAATGTCTCAGGGTCATTGCAGTGTGGCATAATACATAACGGGCATTGCGGTGTGTGGCATAGGGTGTAACGGGCAGGGCATTGCGGTATGTGTCACAGGCATTACGGTGTATGGTATACTATATCACGGGCATTGTGGTATAATGTATCACGGACATTGCGGTGTGTGTCATAATGTGTCACAGACATTGCATGTGCTATAATGTATCAGGGGCATTGCAGTGTGTAGCATAATGTATAACGGGCATTGCGATTCCTGTCATAATGTGTCACAGGCATTACGGTGTGTGGCATAATGTGTCACGGGCATTACGGTGTGTGGCATAATGTGTCGGGGGCATTACAGTGTGTGCCTATTGTGTCGTGCATTATTGTGTGTGGAATAATGTCTAAGGGCCATTGCAGTATGTGGCATAATGTATACTGGGCATTACTATAATGAGGAAAAATGACAAATAATGTAAGGGGCATGAATCAGGATTATTTTTTTTCCTGTGGTGGCCAACGTATGGGCGTGCAGGTTGCAGAACTGGGGTATAAGGTAGTCTTTTCCTGCAATGCCACGCCCATTTATGCGAAACCACGCCCATTCCAACGAAACCACACCCCTTATTTTGCCGCGCGCGCATATTTATCCCTTTCTTGCTCCCAATTATGTAGCATGAAGGAGGGGGGGGGGGGGGGGCGCTGAAGAATTTTTTGGCTTGGGGGAGAAAAATTTCTAGTTACGCCACTGCATACAGCATATATACACACACACACACACACACACACACACACACACTATACATGTACTTAGCATACATACATTATTACACACACACATAGTACTCACATACTACAGTGGGAGCCGAAAACAGCAGCCACTGCCTCAAGTAGCTCTCTCATGGCGGTAGCAGCCAGGCTCTCACTATCACTCGGACAGTGTAAGGAGGAGGGAGCTGCTTTATAAGCTTCTCCTCAGTAAAAAAATAAAATAAAATCGGACGGCAGCGCCGATGGATCGGAGGCATGGAGGGGGGGGTGTTTCTAGGTACTCGGACCCCCCCCCCCCCCTGCGTGCGCGTATGGATGGAGTCTCTTAAACAAAGAGGTTATTCTGATACATGATTGAAGCAAGTCTATTCTGAGGTATATAAAATGGATAGGATCAATCTTCTTCAGAAGAACAATTGCAGAATACCAATAAAGAAAAAGATAGAGAAATTGCATTTCTTTCTAAATACATGTGGAAAAACTAGATGTACCATGTGTTCTCACATCCCCATACCAGCTGCTGCTGACAGCGCACTTTTAAACCTTCTTCTTTTTTTACTCTGTTTACTACAACTGTCTGTTTCCTATCATGCAACCAGATTCATCCATTTAACTATTTTATAATCCAATCCCACGCTTTCAAGTTTATTTTGCTGTCTGCGATGTGGGACTGTGTCAAATGCCTTACTAAAGTCTAGATATGCTACATCTATGGCCATCAGAAATTGTGGGGCCCAGGACTGACAAAATTGGGTGACCCCCGGGGGGTGTGGAGCTGTGAATAATGTGGGTGGAGCTACAGTGCGGGGCAACAATTAGTGCATAAACCAGTTTGTTTTTTTTAAATGTCAAAATTTGGGCTGTCGATGCAGGTGTTTTTATAATGTCAAGCTATCAAATAAATTATTATCTCACACACATATGCATTAGCCCCCTCCCTCTCACAGATATATATACCGTAGCCCTGTCTTACCTGTCAGCTGGAGTTTCCCTGTTTGTTACTTGGTCTGCCATGATCCTGCAGACATAATGTTGCCTTCTTTCATGTATTTGTCTCCTCCATAGCAGCTGCCATTCAGTTGAAGACGTTTCTATACAGATACCCTCGTTTGCAACTGCAGAGACAGGCCCCCTCTCTGTCTAGGCGCAGGACTGCAGTCTCGGCAGTGCCCCCCCTGATGGCGGACCTGTCTACAGCCCCCCCTTGATCTATTATTTTAGACACAGAATAAAAAACTAAATAAGATCTGTTTGGCATGATCTTCCACCAGTAAATCCATGCTGTTTGGGATCCTATAAGTTTTTTTATTTCAGATATTCCACAACTCTTTACAGGTTGAGTATCCCTTATCCAAAATTCAAAATCCCACATTTTTGGGCCCCCTACTGAGATAATAACATATATATTATATGTATATATAGATATATATATAGATATATATATATATATATATATATATATATGTATATGTGTCATTATTTCAGTAGGGGAACCAAAAATGTGGGATTTTTAATTTTCGATAAGGGATACTCAACCTGCAATTTAATTGTTTCCATTACTTTCCCTATTATTGATGTCAGGTTTGCTGATCTGTAGTTACTTGCTACTTCCTTGCTTCCCCTTTTGTGCAGTGGTACTACATTCACTCTTTTTGCAGGACTCTGGAATTGTACCTGTAGCTTGTGAATGGTGGAGTAATTACAGTATTTTACCAACACATTTTAAGCTCTTTTAGTATCCTTGGATGTATCGCATATGGCCCCACTGATTAATCGACTTTCCGTTTTGAAAATTCTGTTAGGAACTCTCTGTCAGAAGTTGAGGAAGCCGCTGACACTTATAGGAGGTGAGGAAATGCATTAATCCTTGTTACTGGATTGCCTTCCACCTGAAAAGACACCAAAACTTACCCTTATATGAGTGGACTCCCGAGATGAGTGCATTATGGGATTAGCACCAGAAGTCATGAGACACATACTGTATAATAACAGCAGTTGGACTTCAAGGTGGTGAGACCCTATATGGGATACAGAGGCTTTACTATATACAACCATAAATTGTCTGGCCAGACTTCAGCTTGAGACAAGATATTTAAACTTATATGTGATGATAAACTTTTTGTGGGCTGTATATGCTGACGGTGACCTATTGAATTACTGCTTCTTTGTGGAGAAAGTTAATGTGACTGTTTGGAATGGATGAATGGGCAATGTTATTTATTTATTACCAGTTACAGTACTTATATAGCACACACATATTCCACAGCTTTACAGAGAATGTAAATATGAAGATTTCTCTACATCTGCCTGTTACTAACAACTGCAACAAAAGGCAATATCTACAATGATATCTGCTATTACTAATATCTTTGCAAGCTTACTAAACAACCAAATTAATTACCGTCTTTTATATAAAGACTAGAATATATTAACCTACATTGTGGCAGTTCTAGTACCAGATAATTGTTGGAGCAGTATATGTATATATGTGTATATATTTATGTGTATTATATTATATATTTATATATATATTTATTTATATATATTTTTAGATTTGTTATTGTGTACAAGCCGGTGTATGTGTCACTGCTGGTGAAGGATGCACATGTGTCCTGAGGTTGCTGAATTGACACTTCTATACCACTGCTTTGTGTTTCATCAAGAATGGAATCATCTATTTCTCTATGTGATTAATCATATGGCAACATCGGGCTGATTTTACATTGTTCCTTACAGGACACCCTAATAAGGTCCCTTATCTACACTTGAACTTCAGATATGGTTATCCACTCTGGATGGTGTTCACACCATCACACACAAACAATAATTCATACCTATTATACCACCATATACGGATTTACCCCTGAAGAAGTCATACTGACAAAGCGCATTGGGTATTTTATGAATATCCTCTGTATCATCACATTCAGAGGCCACGTGCCAACCACAAGTACACACAATTTGGGAAATTCCTGAGAATGCTTAAATGTATTAGTGAGAACTGATGATTTTATGTTTTTGCTGTATATGTATGTAGTTACTTCTACAACACGCAGTTTTTATATGATCTGGAATCTGTTACAGCACATTTTTTAATGAAAATTGTTATTTTCAGAATCAATGGGGTATATTTACTAAGCTCCCGATTTTGACCGAGATGCCGTTTTTTCATCAAAGTGTCATCTCGGTAAATCTCAGTCATTTACTAAACACTAATCACGGCAGTGATGAGGGCATTCGTAATTTTTTGCTAGTTCAGGTAAAAAATTACGAATGAATACACCATCGGTCAAAACGCGGCTGTTTAAGTATGAATCTCGGTCATTTACTAAGAAGTGCAAAGCAAAAAAACACAAAACACTGCCGTGAAAAATTACAACTCGTAAAAAAGTCCTAAAAAAAAACAGACCTGCTTTTTTTATCCGTGATTTGAGATGCATGCAGGGATCCATGAGATCCGTGCATGTATATCAGTGGGAAGGGGTGTGAAAGTGCTTTTTTTTGCTAAAAAAATTGCGTGGGGTCCCCCCTCCTAAGCATAACCAGCCTCGGGCTCTTTGAGCCGATCCTGGTTGCAGAAATATGGGGGAAAAAATGACAGGGGTTCCCCCATATTTAAGCAACCAGCATCGGGCTCTGCGCCTGGTCCTGGTCCCAAAAATACGGGGGACAAAAAGAGTAGGGGTCCCCCGTATTTTTAAAACCAGCACCGGGCTCCACTAGCTGGACAGATAATGCCACAGCCGGGGGTCACTTTTATACAGCGCCCTGCGGCCGTGGCATCAAAAATCCAACTAGTCACCCCTGGCCGGGGTACCCTGGGGGAGTGGGGACCCCTTCAATCAAGGGGTCCCCCCCCCCAGCCACCCAAGGGCCAGGGGTGAAGCCCGAGGCTGTCCCCCCCATCCAATGGGCTGCGGATGGGAGGGCTAATAGCCTTTGTTGTAAAATAAAAGATATTGTTTTTAGTAGCAGTACTACAAGTCCCAGCAAGCCTCCCCCGCATGCTGGTACTTGGAGAACCACAAGTACCAGCATGCGGCGGAAAAACGGGCCCGCTGGTACCTGTAGTACTACCACTAAAAAAATACCCAAAAAAAGACAAGACACACACACCGTGAAAGTATAATTTTATTACTTACATACACACATACATACATACTTACCTATGGCCCCACGCAGGTCGGTCCTCTTGTCCAGTAGAATCCAAGGGTACCTGTTGAATAAATTATACTCACGAGATCCAGGGGTCCAGGCTCCTCGGCAAATCCAGGGTTAATCCACGTACTTGCCAAAAATAAAAAAACGGTGTCCCGACCACGAACTGAAAGGGGACCCATGTTTGCACATGGGTCACCTTTCCCCGAATGCAAGAAACCCACTTTGCCTTCTGGCTAAGTGGGTTTCTTCAGCCAATCAGGGAGCGCCACGTTGTAGCACTCTCCTGATCAGCTGTGTGGTCCTGTCTTCACTGACAGGCAGCTCACGGCAGTGTTACAATGTAGCGCCTATGCGCTCCATTGTAACCAATGATGGGAACTTTCTGCTCAGCGGTGACGTCACTTTAGGTCAACCGCAGGGCAGAAAGTTCCCATCATTGGTTACAATGTAGCGCATAGGCGCTACATTGTAACACTGCCGTGTGCCGCCTGTCACTCAGTACAGGAGCACACAGCCGATCAGGAGAGTGCTACAACGTGGCACTCCCTGATTGGCTGAAGAAACCCACTTAGACATCAGTCAGAGTGGGTTTCTGGCATTCGTGGAAAGGAGTCCCATGTGAAAACATGGGGCCCCTTTCAGTTCGTGGCTCGGCTTTCCGTTTTCTTATTTTATGCAAGTACGTGGATTACCCCTGGATTTCCCGAGGAGCCTGGACCCCTGGATCTCGTGAGTATAATTTCTTCAACAGGTACCCCTTGGATTCTACTGGAGAAGAGGACCGACCTGCGTGTGAACATAAGGTAAGTATGTATGTATGTTTGTGTGGATGTATGTAATAAATCTTTACTTTCACGGTGTGTGTGTGTCTTGTCTTTTTTTGGGTATTTTTTTAGTAGTAGTACTACAGGTACCAGCGGGCCCGTTTTTCCGTCGCATGCTGGTACTTGTGGTTCTCCAAGTACCAGCATGCGGGGGAGGCTTGCTGGGCCTTGTAGTACTGCTACTAAAAACAATATCTTTTCTTTTACAACAAAGGCTATCAGCCTCCCCATCCGCAGCCCATTGGATGGGGGGGGACAGCCTCGGGCTTCACCCCTGGCCCTTGGGTGGCTGGGGGGGGGGGGACCCCTTGATTGAAGGGGTCCCCACTCCCCCAGGGTACCCCGGCCAGGGGTGACTAGTTGGATTTTTGATGCCACGGCCGCAGGGCACTATATAAAAGTGACCCCCGGCTGTGGCATTATCTGTCCAGCTAGTGGAGCCCGGTGCTGGTTTTAAAAATACGGGGGACCCCTACTCTTTTTGTCCCCCGTATTTTTGGGACCAGGACCAGGCGCAGAGCCCGATGCTGGTTGCTTAAATATGGGGGAACCCCTGTCATTTTTTTCCCCATATTTTTGCAACCAGGATCGGCTCAAAGAGCCCGAGGCTGGTTATGCTTAGGAGGGGGGACCCCACGCATTTTTTTTTATTATTTTACAGTGTTTAATTAAAAAAAAAAAAAAAACCCCAGCACGGATCACACAGATCCGGCCGAGATTGATTGTAAAAAAAGTCGGCAGTGTTTTGCTAATCACTGCCGTAAAAATAGGTAAAAAACCACGAATGACATCGACATCGGAAGAAAAGAAAAACCCGAATACGACAGCTTAGTAAATCCATCGTAATCAATTCAAAAAGTTGCAGTTTTACACTGTCGATGTCATTCGTGATTGAACTTTGACCTTTTTTCGGAAATTACGAATCTTAGTAAATTTACCCCAATGTATGCTTTATTATGCATTAGGTAGTAAAGTTGACATATGGTAGGAAAACTTATTATTGCCCTCCGATCCCATTTCTTTATATTACTTTCTGTACCCTTGCTAACAGGTGGTTCTTTCAGAGGTGCAGCTCAGATATTCCACAGCGCAATGACAGGGCATTTTGTGTTTATTATTTTGTATGTGTATTGTAATTAAAATATTATTATATTATAAAACTACCTTTTCCCGTGTCACATACATGTTCCCCTATGTAATAGGTGGTGTCACATACAAGTTCCACTATGTAATAAGTAGTGTCACATTCTAGTTCCCCTACGTAACAGGTGGTGTCGCATACTGCACATGTTCCTCTGTGTATTACTGTAGGTGGTGTCAGATACCAGTTCCCCTGCATAAATAAGGTCTGATTTTGAGTTGAATGTTTCTGAATGAAAGTGCAGGGATCCATAAGGCTTCAAGCGCCACTCACTATTTATTCCAGCAACAGCCATTATCATTTGTATCGGGACTTGCACTGCCTTATGCTGGGTGCAAGAGACCCATCAGAAACAGGCTTCCCTTCCTTGGGGATGATTCCGAGTTGTTCTCTCGCTAGCTGCTTTTAGCAGCATTGCACACGCTAAGCCGCCGCCCTCTGGGAGTGTATCTTAGCTTAGCAGAATTGCGAACGAAAGATTCGCAGAATAGCGAAAATAAATTTCTTAGCAGTTTCTGAGTAGCTCGAGACTTTCTCACAAATAGCGATCAGTTCAGTCAGTTTCGTTCCTGGTTTGATGTCACACACGCCCAGCGTCCGGCCAGCCACTGCCCTGTTTCTCCAGACACTCACGTGTTTTTCCCTGACACGCCTGCGTTTTTCCGCACACTCCCAGAAAACGGCCAGTTTCCGCCCAGAAACACCCACTTCCTGTCAATCACACTACGATCACTTCAACGAGGAAAAATCTTTGTTCGGGCGTGAGTAAATCTACTAAGTTTTATGTTAATATACTTACCGCATGCGCACTGCAAACCATGCACATGCGCATTTTTGCCTTAATTGCTCCGTTGCGAAAATCGGCAACGAGCGAACAACTCGGAATGACCCCCCTTATACGTGAGAGTCATAATAGCGCCCACAACACTCCCATGATATTCCCACAAGACATATGTCTTGTATGTGATCATAAACACCTATTTCATGCAAAGAGAGACGTGGGCAGAGATGTGCAAAATATGTAGATTTGCTTTTGTGCAAGAGCAGTTTGCTAATACTCACTATTGGCAGCTGTATAATGAGCTACATTTGATTTGGAAACGGGCCCATAGTGTTTCCTGGATGTTTCTTTTACTAAATAAGAGTTGATTCTTGTATATTAGCATTAAAATTGGACTGTGCCTTGACTGACCTTGCATAGTAAATCACTGCCCTTGTTTAATACTTGAGGTAATAAACATTTTGGGGGTCATTCCAAGTTGATCGCTCATTAGCAGTTTTTAGCAGCCGTGCAAACGCATTGTCGCCGCCCACTGGGGAGTGCATTTTTGCTTTGCAGAAATGTGAACGCTTGTGCAGCAGAGCGCTTGCCAAATCTTTATGTGCAAAATAAGACCAGCCCTGTAGCTACTCTTTGTGTGCGTTGATTCTAATGACGGAGGGACGGCTTTTGACGTCACACACCCGCCCAGCATTCGCCCAGCCACCCCTGCGTTTTTTTAAGCACTCCCTGAAAATGGTCAGTTGCCACCTAGAAATGCCCACTTCATGTCAATCTTCCTGCGTTCGGCCGTGCGACTGGAATATTCGTTAGACTGTGTGCAAACCCACAATGCTCATTGTACCCGTACGACGCGCCTGCGCATTGCGGTGCATACGCATGCGCAGAAATGCAGATTTTTAGCCTGAGCACTGCGAACAACGGCAGCTAGCGATCAATTCGGAATGAGGGCCTTTGCTCTTTTACCCCTTCTGTGCCAAGTATGAGTGGGACTCCTCTGCACTGCAAGTGTTCAATTACTGGAATACATTTACCTAAAAATAATGCAGGGGACATGTAATAATTAATCACTGCCATCTCCATGCATAATACTACTACAGCATTTTTATAAACTAGTGTAACCCTTATCTCTGGGGTGATTATGCTAATTTGTGTAACTCTTAAGGTTGTGCCTCCACCCAAATCTTTATCCTATTCACTTACAGTAATTAGGCTCAGGGTAGATTTGGGAATACCCTGTATTACCGATGAAGATATATATATATATATATATATATATATATTGCTATCCTAGGTTACAATATTCCCTCCTAATATTTTATACCTCTCTTCTTTTCTTTACAGGTTACCTGCTTCTCTGAAGGGGATCGACTCCTCTCCGCTTTACAGACCAAGGTAAGTAATGTACTAGACAACATATGTTTTTTAGAGTTTACTGAAATACCTTAGCAATACATTTCATATGGATAAAAAGATTATCCTATAATGCATACAAACCCTAATGGGTAGTTAACTCATATTAGCTGATACACTTGAAATAACATCATTAATAACTATACTCCGATTATTATTTATAGCTATAAAGAATTATATATTACAACAATTAAAATATACAGCTCTACCAATACAGAAATTTATGTCAGTCCCATAGTTAACTATAGTTCACAATAGTTATGTTGAATCCACCCTTGAACCAGCTGGAGTTATCCTCTGCAATTATCCGTTGAGTGCGTAGGTTATTAAATATATATGCATATATATTCTACAGGTTTCGGTACAGAGCAAAGTTGTTTTATTTTCTTATGAGTTAAACTTTCAGAAACTCGGTAATGACTAACTCTCCTTTTTATGATACCGTAATACTGCTGGTACTCATTGGAAGTAGAGGCCTAGATCCACTGTGTATATTGTCAAACTGCATCAAGAATAGTAAACTGAGAGCAGAAAGATGATTCATCCACCCATGTCACTTTGATACTTTTGCTAGAATATGTATCCAGTAAATGATGCACTGCACTAATACTGCTACAAATAATGCAACTGTATCCTTTTAGTCTATGCTGAAAGAATTCCCTTAGTTGAATTCCTATTTTTATGCTTGTCAGTAACTTAAATCCAGAGGCGTAACTAGGGTTTTCGGAGCCCAGGGCAAGATGGAAAATGGTGCCCCCCCCCCTTAAAAAAAAAAACACTAAAAGAAGCATGTGCGCCACGAAAAAATGGGTGTGGCCGCACACCAGAAGGGGTGTGGCTACGCTCCAGAAGGGGTGTGGCCACTGAAAATGGCCCACAGTGCCAGTTACATTGCCCCACGGTGCCGGATACAATGCCCCACGGTGCCGGATACATGCCCCACGGTGCCAGATACATTGCCCCACTCAGTGCCAGTTACATTGCCCCACTCAGTGCCGGATACAATGCCCCACTCAGTGCCAGATACAATGCCCCACTCAGTGCCGGATACAATGCCCCACTCAGTGCCGGATACAATGCCCCACTCAGTGCTGGATACAATGCCCCACTCAGTGCCGGATACAATGCCCCACTCAGTGCCGGATACAATGCCCCACTCAGTGCCAGTTACATTGCCCCACTCAGTGTCAGTTACATTGCCCCACTCAGTGCCAGTTACATTGCCCCACTCAGTGCCAGTTACATTGCCCCACAGTGCCAGTTACATTGCCCCACGGTGCCGGATACATGCCCCACGGTGCCGGATACATGCCCCACGGTGCCGGATACATGCCCCACGGTGCCGGATACATGCCCCACAGTGCCAGATACATGCCCCACGGTGCCAGATACATGCCCCACAGTGCCAGATACATGCCCCACAGTGCCAGTTACATTGCCCCACAGTGCCGGATACATTGCCCCACAGTGCCGGATACATTGCCCCACTCAGTGCCAGTTACATTGCCCCACAGTGCAAGTTACATTGCCCCACAGTGCCAGTTACATGCCCTACAGTGCCAGTTACATGCCCCACAGTGCCAGATACATGCCCCACAGTGCCAGATACATGCCCCACAGTGCCAGTTACATTGCCAAACAGTTCCGGATACAGTGCCCCACAGTGCCAGTTACAGTGCCCCACAGTGCCAGTTGCAGTGCTGGATACAATGCCCCACAGTGCCAGTTACATGCCCCACAGTGCCAGTTACAGTGCCCCACAGTGCCAGTTACAGTGCCCCACAGTGCTGGATACAATGCCCCACAGTGCCAGTTACATGCCCCACAGTGCCGGATATAGTGCCAGTTACAGTGCCCCACAGTGCCAGTTGCAGTGCTGGATACAATGCCCCACAGTGCCAGTTACATTTCCGGATACAGTGCCCCACAGTGCCAGTTACAGTGCCCCACAGTGCCAGTTGCAGTGTTGGATACAATGCCCTACAGTGCCAGTTACATGCCCCACAGTGCCAGTTACAGTGCCCCACAGTGCCAGTTACAGTGCCCCACAGTGCTGGATACAATGCCCCACAGTGCCAGTTACATGCCCCATAGTGCCAGTTACAGTGCCCCACAGTGCTGGATACAATGCCCCACAGTGCCTGTTACATGCCCCACAGTGGCAGGCCCCCCATGCCAGCCCCCCCCCCGTGCCGCCGCCGGACCCCGCAGCGCAGCGCCTCTCCTTCCCCTCGCCGCTCCAGGTCTCCGGATGCCGGCGGCTGTCTGGCGCCGGTTCGCTAGCCAATCAGAGCCCGCGGACCGGCAGCCAATCAGGAGCCGGTCCGCAAGCCCTGATTGGCTAGCGCCGGAGACCGGACACGGCAGCGCTGCTGGCAGCGCTGCTAGTGCTCCCAGCGGCGGTGAGGGGAGGGAGAGACGCTGCGCTCTCTCCTCCCCTCACATTTAGGGTTAACGGGGCGAGAGGGGCATGATGCCCTGGACGCCGGCGGCGCCCCCCTCTCCTGGGCCTGCCAGGGCGCCCAGGGCACGTGTCCCACTCGCCCTACCCTAGATACGCCTCTGCTTAAATCCTCACATGTAGTACTCTCCTGTGGATCTCTAGTAGGTTGTAGCAGAGGTAACTATAGACAGCCAATAATAATGCTTAGCTGATAAAGATAATCTCCATAATGTTCCACGGTAAGCTTTGTTTTGTGCACAGCCAGTATTTTTCTATAGCTTCCTATTAACAGTTAAATAAACTTGGCTGTAAGCAGGTAGTGTGTGATATCTAATAGACAGTATATATATAGCTGCCACTACCGTACTCTGTGTGCATATATGGGAAGGCTATAGTGAAGAGGTGCACAATATAAATAGAGTTACAGACCTTCGATGTCTTCGGTGAGTGCCTCCTGACACTCACTATATTAATGGTTTAGCCCCGCCCACCTGGTGTTGTATTGGTGGGCAGTGGATCGGCTTTACTATACTTGACAGCATTGACTTGAATGGGGATCAGCGGCGTTGCTGGGTTTGGCTGTTACACTGACCTCGGCCAGCACGGAATAGATGATGCTATCTGCCATGCCTTGATGCCGGTAACTACTGCTTTGATCTTCATGGCTCCCGCTGATCTCTGCTGGCCGCGCCGGTCTCTGCTTCCTCGGCTGTCACTCCCGCTGATCACCGCTGGCTGCACCTGGATCTGCTCCTCCGTCTCTCCACTCTTCACGGCTCCCACTGATCACCGCTTGCCGCGCCGGTCTCCGCTCCTCCGTCTCTCAGCTTC
The DNA here is from genome assembly GCF_028390025.1 of Pseudophryne corroboree. Lineage (NCBI taxonomy): Eukaryota > Metazoa > Chordata > Amphibia > Anura > Myobatrachidae > Pseudophryne > Pseudophryne corroboree. The sequence goes on from NC_086448.1 coordinate 415,426,251, forward strand.
TTCACGGCTCACGCTGATCTCTGCTGGCTGCGCCGGTCTCCGCTTCCCCGGCTTTCACTCCCACTGATCACCGCTGGCCGCACCTGGATCTTCTCCTCCGACTTTCAGCTCGTCACGGCTCCCGCTGATTACCGCTAGCCGCGCCGGTCTTCGCTTCATAGACTCTCCTCAGCACTCGGCTCCCTCTGATAGAGGGTGATCGCGCCGAGCTCCGCTCCCCCGGCTCACTGCTGTCCGGCTTCTTACAGCTCACAGCTGAGGGCTCCGATCTCCGCTTCTCTCTCTGGCTATATGCTGTACCGGCTTCCTGTAGCTCACCGCTGATAGCGCCGAGCTCCGCTTCTCTGGCTCTCCACTGCTCCGGCTCCGGCTTCTTGCCAGCAGCTGCAGGTATCTTCAGTAAGTTCAGTGTGCTATCGCTCGTTTAGAGAAATCCTTCATCTCCCCTGCACCGCCAATGTCTACAGCACAGCTCTTTGAGGCGGGCAGGGAGAGATAGGAGCATCTCCCTCAGAGGCGCACACAGTAGTACCGCTCAACGCTTCAGCTCCCCTTTTTATACAGGAGCCCCAGGGGCCACGAGAGCATTTTCTGTCCTCGTGAATGCTCCTTTTTCCCGCCGACAGCACGAGCTGTTTCTAAATGTTCCTCGTGCCCTCCTGTTTACTAATTTACCTCCATATTCAGAGGGGTCTTTATACGGTCAACAAAGACATCACATAACACAGCATATTAATGTGAACAAGAAAGGTGGTCATTCCAATTAATGTGAACATTTAACACCCTCAGTTAGTAATCAAAAACGGGTCCTACAATTACCTCATGACTTTCTCATATTTACACCATTACTGACAATAATATCATGTTAGTATAGCGGACACTATTATACCCACCGATTATTATATATATATATGAATATATGCTTATATAAATGTGGTCTTTACATCTAGCTATACAACTAGAGCCGGATATCCACACATTTGGGGTTACAATCATAAACAAAAGGTTACATTTCTCCCCCTGGTGATCTGAATTACTTATTTCTAGATACTCAGAGCACCACTTTTTAAACCTTTATACTGTAACATTTAATAATAATAATAATACTTTATTGTCATCAATAGTTCAAGAAAGAAATGCATGAACAATCAACGAAACTAAAAAGCAAGCATATACAGAGACCATAAGAACAGAACAAAAAGAGCACTCCTGAACCCAAGACATTGACAATTATCAATTTATCTCTGTTCTATCCGGTTTAACATATTTACTGCTTTTGGAAAAAAACTACCCCTTAACCGGTTGGTCCGACAAAGAATAGAACGATAACGCCTATTAGATGGCAACACAGAAAACATCCCCACATTAGGATGAGATAGATCTCCCAAAATACTTCTCACCTTAGTGAGGAGCCTTTTTTCATATATATCCTGAATACAGGGCAAATTGACTCCAATAACTCTACTTGCAGTTTTAACCACTCTCTCAAGGGACTTACGTTCTACGGCAGTACAATTTCCAAACCATACCATAATCCCGTATGTAAGGACACTCTCTAAAATGGCTGAATAAAAGTTTACTAAAATCTCCTTACGTATTCCCGCCATACGCAGTTTCCTCAGTAAAAACAGGCGTTGTTGTTTTTTTTTTTAACAACACATCGTGTATGGGTACCCCAAGACAGATCATTGGAGATGTTAATGCCCAGGAATTTAAAAGACTCAACTATCTCCACAACCTGGTTATTGACAACTATGGGACAAAAGGGCTGCTTGTGAATTTTCCTAAAATCTACAATCATTTCTTTCATTTTTTTTAACGTTTAGGATTAAATGATTAGTTTGACTCCAAGCTTCTAACCTAGCGACCTCAGATCTATATTCTGACTCATCGTCCTTACTTATTAAACCTACAACTGCAATATCATCGGCAAATTTAATAATGTGAACTGACTCCGATTTAGAAAGGCAATCATAGGTGAACAGGGAGTACAACAGGGGACTCAGTACACAGCCCTGAGGCACCCCTGTACTGATTACAAGTTCGCTTGACAGGGAATTGTGCAATCTAACAGATTGGGGCCTGTTAGTCAAGAAATCCAAGATCCATCTACATACAAAGTTATTCAATCCCAACTGAGATAATTTAGACACTAATGATATTGGGATTACCGTATTAAATGCTGAACTGTAATCCACGAACAAAATTCTCGCAGAAGAACATGTGGATTCTAGATGGGTAGCCACACGATGAATCAAGGTGATAGCAGCGTCATCTGTCGACCTATTTGCTTTATATGCAAATTGAAAAGGATCCAGATTGGCTGGGATATTTTCCTTTATGTGTCCCATGACCAAACTTTCAAAGGCCTTCATTATAAGAGATGTCAGAGCAATTGGTCGGTAATCGTTTGGCTCACTGGCCTTACCATTTTTGGGAACCGGGACGATAATAGATTACTTAAAACACTTAGGCACATGACAAGTGGCAAGGGAAAAGTTAAAAATTATAGTAAAAATCCCAGCCAACTGCTCAGCACATGTCTTAATAACATTTCCCGGAATCCCATCTGGGCTGGGAGCCTTAACTGATTTAGAACTGGCAAAGCACCGTCTAACAGACAATTCGTCCAGTACCAGGGGCTCCGCATTCTCCAGATTCCCATCCCAATCAACAGGGGAAACAGCCATGCTATCAAAACGAGAGTAAAATATGTTTAACGTCTCCCCTAGGGAACTATCAGCCTCTTTATGAGAGGGATTCTTATTAACTTTGTAGTCAGAGATGTCTTGAATACCTTTCCACAAGCTTTTTGCATCTTTATCATTTTTAAACTTGCTTTCAAGTTTGACAGAAAAGGCCCTTTTTGCCTCTATTATACCCTTTTTTTAATTTTTGACGGGCAGCCCTAAAAACATTTTGGTCACCAGATCTAAATGCTTTGTCTCTCTCACTTAATAAGGTTCGAACCGTGCCATTTATCCATGGTTTATCATTTGCATAAGTTCGAACACACTTTTTAATTGTTACACTCTCTATGCAACAACACACATAACCAAGGACCATGGAGGTGAGGGAGTCCACATTCACATTATTATCATCCCCCAATGATTCTTCAATGAACAACCCCCAATCAGTAAATTCCAAAGCATCCTGAAGTTTCTGCATTGCACCCTCAGGCCAAACTGTAATATTAGTACTGGTCGGCCTAAACCGTTGAACTACGGTTTTGTATGCTGGGACCAAAAATAGGGACATATGATCAGAATGACCAATATTGGGATATCTGAAAGTAACATAAGCATCCTTAATATTACAATAGACATGGTCCAACACATTTCCCCCTCTAGTAGGGATTTTAACATACTGATAAAATTTTGGTAAAACTGCCTTCAATCTAGCCTGATTAAAATCCCCTGCAACTAAAAGAACCCCCTCAACATATTTAGATTCCAGTTTAACTATGGCAGCGTACAAGACATCTAATGCAGATTCTACGTGAGAAGAGGGAGGAATGTATACGGCCATTACCAACGCCACTGAAAATTCTCTTGGCAAATAGAAAGGTCGACGCTTAACCACCATATATTCCACATTTACAGAGCAAAAAGTTGCAACAAGACTGGCATCAGTGCACCAGTTATTATTTACGTATACACATAGTCCACCACCTCGCATTTTCCCAGATTCCATGGTTCTGTCTGATCTAAATAATGACCTATCTGTAATCTGAACTACAGAGTCATTCAGCCATGTTTCTGTGAAAATCATGAGAGAGCAGGTCTTTAAAGGGTACTTATTTGCCAGTCTCACTTGGATCTCATCCAATTTGTTCGTAAGAGATCTTACGTTTGCCATAAAGTAACTGGGAAGCGCTGGTCTATGGGGGCACAGATAAAGTCTTACCCTAATACCTGCTCTTTTACCCCGCTTTTGCTTCCTCTCTCTCCGCGGTTTGCGTTTCCATCTGGGCTTGCATACCCTCCAGGGACTAGGCATCCTCCAATCATGAGCAGAGTCTTGTTGCTCAGGCTGCTCAGGCTGACCAGATTCCAGGCTTCCTTGCCTCATCCAGCCCCCAGCAACCAAAGTCCTCCTGAGTCCACCGCAGGATCCCCCACAATTCTCCTGTCCAGAGGAGCACCTAGCATGCCTCGGGTCATCACCTCCTCTGACCCCAGAACTAGCTTGCGGGCCTTCCGTAGCAGCAGCACTCAGAGGCCGGCCAGCGTCCCCCACATCCGCAGCAGCAGCACTCAGAGGCCGGCCAGCATCCCCGCCAGCCCGCACATCGGCGCCCGCCAGCCGCACACCCCCGGCCGCACTAGTCCGCCCGTCCGCCGTCAGGACGTCGGAAGCCAGCAGGGTCCCCCACGTGGCCTCCCCCAGTGACAGCGGCGCTGCAGAGGGACCAGAGCCGGAACGGACCGCAAGCAGCTCCCACCGCGAGTATGTGATCCTGCATGGACCACACGGCAGCAGAGCCCCCAGGCCTCTGATCCATAATACCAAAAAAAAGGTGAGTAGAATGGTAGGTAGAGATACTCCTACTCCTGCTACCATGGTTCTGCAAGCTCACAGCCGCTGCGTCTGAACGCGCCGCCACACCTCTGAACGCGCCACCAGAATTTAAAACATAGGGAGTGATTTACTTCCCATATAACCAAAGTAAGGCCAAGTATATATTATGCTAGGATAAACCACTCTAGGTTCATTGCAAGACTGTCCCAGCTGATCATAAGTGAGAATCAAAGGTGGTCTTCGTTCTCTTTGAGGTCTGAAGTGTTCATTAAGGTCCACATTACTCGAAGGAGTAGGTACTTCAACCTCAGGGCTGAGATAGGATTATGTATCCTCCCAGGGAGGATCATTAGGTTCATTTATATTCCATGGTTCTGTTCTTAATTCAGTTATAGAATCAGATTGTTGAGAAGGATTGTCTACTGGCTCATCTAGGTCCCCAGTTGTGCTAGTTGGTACTTCTTTATAGAAAAATCCCCGATCGATTCTTTCTGCTTCAGAACAATCAGGTTGGGGATGATCTGGAGACTTGGAAATGTTTGTATTTGAATTTCCATCTATGTTGTTACACAAACTATCATTTTCCACCATGAAAGAAATATCTTGACTTATGGGCAACAAATGTTGGCGGTGGTATGTTAGTATCGGCCCATCTTTATCCTCAGGTACCAGTTGATAAACAGGAATGTCAGGTAATTGCTTTAGTACTCTATAGGGAATTTCTTTCCATCGATTAGATAATTTTTGTCTTCTAGGAGTCCCAAGTCGTCTCAATAGAACTCGATCACCAGGAAGTAACACGTGTTCTTTGACTTTAGCATCATACCGCTGTTTATTCTTTTCACCATGTCGTTCGGATGCTCTCTTAGCAACTTCATGAGCAGCTTTTAGTTCCTTCCTCAAATTGTTGACATAGGTATTATAAGTGGAAGGCTTTTTAAGGGAAACAGAAAGGCCCAAAGAAACGTCTATAGGCAGTCGTGCTTCTCGTCCAAACATAAGTGAATAAGGTGAGTAACCAGTCGACTCATTTCGAGTACAATTGTTAGCATGAACAAGTTGATTGATGTAACGTTTCCATTGGAGCTTGTGCTTGGGATCCAAAGTTCCTAACATATCGAGCAGAGTTCTATTAAATCGCTCAGGTTGCGGGTCCCCCTGTGGATGATAAGGTGAGGTTCGTGACTTCTTTATCCCGCAACAAATGCACAGCTCTTTAATCAACTTGCTTTCAAAGTCTTTTCCTTGATCTGTATGAAAGCGGGCGGGAAGTCCATAATGTACAAAGAAATGATCCCAAAGGGTCTTAGCTACTGTCAAAGCTTTTTGGTCCCGAGTGACATAGGCTTGTGCGTAACGTGTGAAATGATCAGTGATCACCAAAATATTACTTTCCCTCCCATTGGGCCCTTCTAATGATAGAAAATCAATGCAGATCAATTCCATAGGCCCAGAGCTACTTAAATTGACCATGGTGGCTGTAGGAGTGGGTAATTTTTTCCTAAGAACACAATTCTTACAAGTTTTACAATAGTATTCAATATCCTTACTCATATAAGGCCAGTATACTCTCTCTTGTATTAGGTGTAATGTCTTCTCCACACCCAAATGTCCATGTTTATCAAGCAGAGAATGGGAATCATAGGAATATGAATATTTGGAAGAACAAGTTGATATTTATCATGCCCCTCTCTTGTAGTAGTTTTTCTAAACAGTATTCCTTGCTTGAATACCAATCTCTTTCTCTGCCGCAGTAAAGCTTTGCTTGTGAAAGAAACATTGCATCCCATAGCTCTTTTAGAATCTCTTAAATATTCCATTACAATGGCAATCTCTGGGTCCTGGTGTTGATCTTCTCTCAGTTGATCTTTAGAAATGAGGGGTAAGTCTTCTAACTCCGGAGTGTTAATCCAACAATACATGGAAGGAATTGAGGTTTCAGTGGCTCCCAACGAGTGTACTGCTCCAGAGGAACTACTAGGTAGCAATCTAATTTGATGACACAATCCTTGAAAAGCAGGAACCGCTATTTCCACCCAATCATCATTTGGATTCACAAAAAGAGGATGGGGGAGTCTGGATAGAGCATCAGCATTTATATTCTGCGCGCCAGGCTTATATTTTAATGAGAACTGGTAATTGGAAAGGGCGGCTAACCACCTATGTCCGGTGGCATCCAATTTAGCTGTAGTATTAATGTATGTTAAAGGATTATTGTCCGTGAGCACAGTGAAATGTACACCATACAAATAATCATGGAACTTATCCACTACCGCCCACTTTAGTGCTAAAAACTCTAATTTATGGACAGCATAGTTTTTCTCACTTGTGGATAGACCTCGGCTAACATAGGCAATGGGTTTTAACTCAGTTTCTTGTTGTTGGTATAAGACTCCCCCTATTCCTTCAAATGAGGCATCGATATGTAGTTCATAAGGAATTTCAGGATTCGCCTAGGCCAGAACAGGAGAATGAGTTAGATGAAATTTTAATTTTTCAAAAGCCTCCTCACAGGTTGGCGTCCATCTATCACCGAAAGCTTCTTGTGGCTTATGATAGTCTTTCAGATTGTTTTTTAGATTCTTTAGTTGTCTATGTTGGTTAGAAGGGTATCCTTTCGTTAAATCATTTAAAGGACGGGCAATTCTGGAATACTGTGGCACAAACCTCCGATAGTACCCACAGAAGCCTAGAAATGATCGAAGGTCCTTCAAAGTATTGGGGCGTGGCCAATTCTGTACAGCCGCAACCTTATCAGGATCAGTAGAGATTCCATCTCGACTAACAACATGGCCCAGATATTGCACAGTGGTTTGGCAAAATTTGCATTTGTCAACAGATAGTTTTAATCCTTTTTTCTGTAGCCTGTTCAAAACTTTCAACAATCGGTTGTTATGTTCTTCCAGAGTTCGTCCAAATACAATAAGGTCATCTAGATATACTAGGACTTCTCTATAGCACATGTCCCCTACCGTTTGTTCCATGGTTCTCTGAAAAGTGGACGGGGCTCCTTTTATCCCTTGAGGCATCTTGAGAAACTCAAAGAATCCAATAGGACAAATAAAAGCCGTCTTAGGTCGGTCATCAGGATGCATTGGTATCTGATAATAACCACTTCGCATATCCAGAACAGAAAACCATCTACTGCCCTGCAAACAATCCAAGGCTTCCTCCACTTTGGGTACCGTGTACTGATCAGGAAGGGTACGATTGTTTAACGTACGATAATCCACACATAATCTGATATCTCCATTCTTTTTTCTAGCTACTACGATGGGAGATGCGTAAGGACTAGCTGAATCAGCAATGACTTGATTTTCCAATAAACCTTTCAAATGCTGCCGGACGTCATCAAAATCGGCGGGAGCCAGACGGCGAGATCTTTCTCTAAAAGGGGCCTCATTGGTCAGTTGTATGCGATGTTCAATTCCAATGGCTGTGCCCAAATCCCATTCATGTAAAGAAATAAATTACATATCCTAGATAGGGATACTTCTGCTCACTTAATCCCCAAATAGTTAATCCATCAAAGGGCATTAAGGGAACATCAGACAGATATTGAGTATACCAGCTTTCAAAAATAATGGAAATTTGAGATCCACTATCAAGCAAAGCGGTACACAGTTGTCCATTCATTAACACAGGCATCAAAGGGGCCTGCCCCATCATTCCATTTGGAATAATAGTAGGCCACTGGGTACTCCCCATTGTGCAGACAATTATGGGATGGGAGTCGGTGCGGGGTTCATCGACCTCCCTTCTACGTTTTCCGACTGTCCAGGCTGACGTCTATCAATGGTAGCTGGGAGTGAAGTGAAACTTCTTCCTTGACTACACTCAAAGGACCTATGTCCTAATTGTCCACATTTGAAACAGGTGATATTAGAATTATCCACGGGTCTCCTACTGAATCCTCTGCCCCGACCAGAAGAGGATACTCTTGACGTGGCAGATGGTGTATTTTGTAGAGAAATAAGCTGATCTAATTTCTTAGTTTGTTCCTCGATTAGCTTTAGCAATTGATCATTTACTGAAGGAACGTCAGGGGTAGGAACAATCACTTTAACCCGTTTTAAGTTTTTCTCTCGGTTTTCAATTTGTACCTCTTCTAGTTTTACTTCTTTTATTAAGTCACCTAAAGTAGGAGCAGGCACCCTGGGCAAACTACACCTTAAACGTTGAGCTACGGGGTTAGTAGTCAAAGCCCCTCTCAAAATATGCTTTAATCGCCTCTCATCAATTTCGTGTGGATTAATCCCTCCTTTGTCCAGAAGCTTGCATAGAATTTTGTCTAAGCGGTAAATGTAATTGGTGAGGGTTTCATTTGGCTCTTGATAAGTTTGATTTAATCTAGATAGAAGGTCCCCTACATCTTCCAGAGTTCCAAAAGAATAGTCCAATGCTTCAAAATAATCTTTCAAAGTTGATTTAGGGTTACTTATCCTGGTAGCATGAATTATTCCCATAGCGGGTCCCCTTAAACTTTCCACGATTCTTTGTTGTTTAATATGCTCTGGACATCTCCACTCCTCTGAATGTTGTACCACTGCCTCTCTCCAGACTTCATAACTCTCTTCTCCGGTAGGAATGGGAGTTACTCCCGAAAAGATTCTCAGGGGGAAATTTACTAAGCTCCCGATTTTGACCGAGATGCCGTTTTTTCATCAAAGTGTCATCTCGGTAATTTACTAAACACTAATCACGGCAGAGATGAGGGCATTCGTAATTTTTTGCAAGTCCAAGTAAAAAATTACGAATGAATACACCATCGGTCAAAACGCGGCTGTTTAAGTATGAATCTTGGTCATTTACTAAGAAGTGCAAAGCAAAAAACAAACAAACACTGCCGTGAAAAATTACAACTCGTAAAAAAGTGCTAAAAAAAACAGACCTTTTTTTTTTATTCGTGATTGGATAGGCATGCACGGATCCATGAGATCCGTGCATGTATATCAGTGGGAAGGGGTGGGTAAGTGCTTATTTTTTCAAAAAAAATTGCGTGGGGTCCCCCCTCCTAAGCATAACCAGCCTCGGGCTCTTTGAGCCGATCCTGGTTGCAGAAATATGGGGAAAAAAATGACAGGGGTTCCCCCATATTTAAGCAACCAGCATCGGGCTCTGCGCCTGGTCCTGGTCCCAAAAATACGGGGGACAAAAAGAGTAGGGGTCCCCCGTATTTTTAAAACCAGCACCGGGCTCCACTAGCTGGACAGATAATGCCACAGCCGGGGGTCACTTTTATATAGTGCCCTGCGGCCGTGGCATCAAAAATCCAACTAGTCACTCCTGGCCGGGGTACCCTGGGGGAGTGGGGACCCCTTCAATCAAGGGGTCGTCCCCCCAGCCACCCAAGGGCCAGGGGTGAAGCCCGAGGCTGTCCCCCCCCCCATCCAATGGGCTGCGGATGGGGAGGCTGATAGCCTTTGTTGTAAAAGAAAAGATATTGTTTTTAGTAGCAGTACTACAAGGCCCAGCAAGCCTCCCCCGCATGCTGGTACTTGGAGAACCACAAGTACCAGCATGCGACGGAAAAACGGGCCCGCTGGTACCTGTAGTACTACTACTAAAAAAATACCCAAAAAAACACAAGACACACACACCGTGAAAGTATAATTTTATTACATACATACACACATACATACATACTTACCTTAAGTTCCCACGCAGGTCGGTCCTCTTCTCCAGTAGAATCCAAGGGGTACCTGTTGAAGAAATTATACTCACGAGATCCAGGGGTCCAGGCTCCTCGGGAAATCCAGGGGTAATCCACGTACTTGAAAAAAATAACAAAACGGTGTCCCGACCACGAACTGAAAGGGGACCCATGTTTGCACATGGGTCACCTTTCCACGAATGCCAGAAACCCACTTTGACTTCTGTCTAAGTGGGTTTCTTCAGCCAATCAGGGAGCGCCACGTTGTAGCACTCTCCTGATCAGCTGTGTGCTCCTGTCCTCACTGACAGGCAGCACACGGCAGTGTTACAATGTAGCGCCTATGCGCTACATTGTAACCAATGATGGGAACTTTCTGCCCTGCGGTTGACCTAAAGTGACGTCACCGCTGAGCAAGAAAGTTCCCAGCATTGGTTACAATGGAGCGCATAGGCGCTACATTGTAACACTGCCGTGTGCTGCCTGTCAGTTAGGACAGGAGCACACAGCCGATCAGGAGAGTGCTACAACGTGGCACTCCCTGATTGGCTGTAGAAACCCACTTAGACATCAGTCAGATTGGGTTTCTGGCAGTCGGGAAAAGGGGATCCATGTGCAAACATGGGTCCCCTTTTAGTGCGTGGCTCGAGTGTCCGTTTTGTTATTTTTTTCAAGTACGTGGATTACCCCTGGATTTCCCGAGGAGCCTGGATCCCTGGATCTCGTGAGTATAATTTCTTCAACAGGTACCCCTTGGATTCTACTGGAGAAGAGGACCGACCTGCGTGGGAACTTAAGGTAAGTATGTATGTATGTGTGTATGTATGTAATAAAATTATACTTTCACGGTGTGTGTGTCTTGTGTTTTTTTGGGTATTTTTTTAGTAGTAGTACTACAGGTACCAGCGGGCCCGTTTTTCCGTCGCATGCTGGTACTTGTGGTTCTCCAAGTACCAGCATGCGGGGGAGGCTTGCTGGGCCTTGTAGTACTGCTACTAAAAACAATATCTTTTCTTTTACAACAAAGGCTATCAGCCTCCCCATCCGCAGCCCATTGGATGGGGGGGGACAGCCTCGGGCTTCACCCCTGGCCCTTGGGTGGCTGGGGGGGGGACCCCTTGATTGAAGGGGTCCCCACTCCCCCAGGGTACCCCGGCCAGGAGTGACTAGTTGGATTTTTGATGCCACGGCCGCAGGGCACTATATAAAAGTGACCCCCGGCTGTGGCATTATCTGTCCAGCTAGTGGAGCCCGGTGCTGGTTTTAAAAATACGGGGGACCCCTACTCTTTTTGTCCCCCGTATTTTTGGAACCAGGACCAGGCGCAGAGCCCGATGCTGGTTGCTTAAATATGGGGGAACCCCTGTCAATTTTTTTCCCATATTTCGGCAACCAGGATCGGCTCAAAGAGCCCGAGGCTGGTTATGCTTAGGAGGGGGGACCCCACGCAATTTTTTTTTAAAATTTTACAGTGTTTAATTAAAAAAAAAAAAAAATAGAACCCCAGCACGGATCACACAGATCCGGCCGAGATTAATTGTAAAAAAGTCGGCAGTGTTTTGCTAATCACTGCCGTAAAAAACACAAAAAAAACACGAATGACATCGACATCGGAAGAAAAGAAAAACCCGAATACGACAGCTTAGTAAATCCATCGTAACAAATTCAAAAAGTTGCAGTTTTACACTTTCGATGTCATTCGTGATTGAACTTTGACCTGACACGGGAAAATACGAATCTTAGTAAATTTACCCCTCAGTCTCCTATATCCCCCCTCATAATGCCAGCGTTCAAAATGACTAACCACTTTATCCATCACATTCTCAACTTGGGGATCTATTTTATCAATACTTAAGGAATCTTCTTCAGATGTATGACTATTGTTAGGATAACGTCCTGCACTAGCACTCTCTACTTTACTATCTTCTTTAATTATAGCCTTCTCCCCTCCTTCCGCAAACCTCTCCACAGGCCACATTATTTTCCATTCCTTACCAGGGGCCTTTTCAATTAAAATTTTAGCTGGGATTACAGTAGGATCAAGTTGATTATCATTACTAATTAAAATGGCTCATATTTAATCATTAACTCCTCTCCATTTATCTACAATATATGGTTGTTTGATTCCATACATTTTCTTTACTTCACTGACAATATCTTCATCTAGTATCTCCATAAAATTTCCCAAAATGCTTACACTTTTCTGTGCATCTACACCTTTGCTTCTACACCAGCTATATATATCTTCTCCTTTTATAAACTCCATTTCTATTTATTGTTTCGGATCTCAGTTGCAGTTCCTCCAAATGTAACCCTTATCTCTGGGGTGATTATGCTAATTTGTGTAAATCTTAAGGTTGTGCCTCCACCCAATCTTTATCCTATTCACTTACAGTAATTAGGCTCAGGGTAGATTTGGGAATACCCTGTATTACCAATGAAGATATATATATATATATATATATATATATATATATTAGTGATGTGCACCGGACATTTTTCGGGTTTTCTGTTTTGGTTTTGGGTTCGGTTCCGCCGCCGTGTTTTGGGTTCGAACGCGTTTTGGCAAAACCTCACTGAATTTTTTTTGTCGGATTCGGGTGTGTTTTGGATTCGGGTGTTTTTTTCAAAAAACCCTAAAAAACAGCTTAAATCATTGAATTTGGGGGTCATTTTTATCCCATAGTATTATTAACCTCATTAACCACAATTTACACTCATTTTCAGTCTATTCTGAACACCTCACACCTCACAATATTATTTTTAGTCCTAAAATTTGCACCGAGGTCGCTGGATGGCTAAGCTAAGCGACACAAGTGGCCGACACAAACACCTGGCCCATCTAGGAGTGGCACTGCAGTGTCAGGCAGGATGGCCCTTCCAAAAAATACTCCCCAAACAGCACATGACGCAATGAAAAAAAGAGGCGCAATGAGGTAGCTGTGTGAGTAAGCTAAGCGACCCTAGTGGCCGACACAAACACCTGGCCCATCTAGGAGTGGCACTGCAGTGTCAGGCAGGATGGCCCTTCCAAAAAATACTCCCCAAACAGCACATGACGCAAAGAAGAAGAAAAAGAGGCGCAATGAGGTAGCTGTGTGAGTAAGCTAAGCGACCCTAGTAGCCGACACAAACACCTGGCCCATCTAGGAGTGGCACTGCAGTGTCAGGCAGGATGGCCCTTCCAAAAAATACTCCCCAAACAGCACATGACGCAAAGAAGAAAAAAAAGAGGCGCAATGAGGTAGCTGTGTGAGTAAGCTAAGCGACCCTAGTGGCCGACACAAACACCTGGCCCATCTAGGAGTGGCACTGCAGTGTCATGCAGGATGGCCCTTCCAAAAAATACTCCCCAAACAGCACATGACGCAAAGAAGAAGAAAAAGAGGCGCAATGAGGTAGCTGTGTGAGTAAGCTAAGCGACCCTAGTGGCCGACACAAACACCTGGCCCATCTAGGAGTGGCACTGCAGTGTCACGCAGGATGGCCCTTCCAAAAAATACTCCCCAAACAGCACATGACGCAAAGAAAAATGAAAGAAAAAAGAGGTACAAGATGGAATTGTCCTTCGGCCCTCCCACCCACCCTTATGTTGTATAAACAGGACATGCACACTTTAACCAACTTATCATTTCAGCGACAGGGTCTGCCACACGACTGTGACTGAAATGACTGGTTGGTTTGGGCCCCCACCAAAAAAGAAGCAATCAATCTCTCCTTGCACAAACTGGCTCTACAGAGGCAAGATGTCCACCTCATCATCATCGTCCGATTCATCACCCCTTTTACTGTGTACATCCCCCTCCTCACAGATTACTAATTAGTTCCCACTGGAATCCACCATCTCAGATCCCCGTGTACTTTCTGGAGGCAATTGCTGCTGGTGAATGTCTCCATGAAGGAAATGATTATAATTCATTTTAATGAACATCATCTTCCCCACATTTTCTGGAAGTAACCTCGTACGCCGATTGCTGACAAGGTGAGCGGCGGCACTAAACACTCTTTCGGAGTACACACTGGAGGGAGGGCAACTTAGGTAGAATAAAGCCAGTTTGTGCAAGGGCCTCCAAATTGCCTCTTTTCCCTGCCAGTATACGTACGGACTGTCTGACGTGCCTACTTGGATGCGGTCACTCATATAATCCTCCACCATTCTTTCAATGGTGAGAGAATCATATGCAGTGACAGTAGACGACATGTCAGTAATCGTTGGCAGGTCCTTCAGTCCGGACCAGATGTCAGCATCAGTAGTCGCTCCAGACTGCCCTGCATCACCGCCAGCGGGTGGGCTTGGAATTCGTAGCCTTTTCCTCGCACCTCCAGTTGCGGGAGAATGTGAAGGAGGAGATGTTGACAGGTCGCGTTCCGCTTGACTTGACAATTTTCTCACCAGCAGTTCTTTGAACCCCTGCAGATTTGTGTCTGCCGGAAAGAGAGATCCAACGTAGGTTTTAAATCTAGGATCGAGCGCGGTGGCCAAAATGTAGTGCTCTGATTTCAACAGATTGACCACACGTGAATCCTGGTTAAGCGAATGAAGGGCTCCATCCACAAGTCCCACATGCCTAGCGGAATCGCTCTGTTTTAGCTCCTCCTTCAATGCCTCCAGCTTCTTCTGCAAAAGCCTGATGAGGGGAATGACCTGACTCAGGCTGGCAGTGTCTGAACTGACTTCAAGTGTGGCAAGTTCAAAGGGAAGCAGAACCTTGCACAACGTTGAAATCATTCTCCACTGCGCTTGAGACAGGTGCATTCCACCTCCTTTGCCTATATCGTGGGCAGATGTATAGGCTTGAATGGCCTTTTGCTGCTCCTCCATCCTCTGAAGCATATAGAGGGTTGAATTCCACCTCGTTACCACCTCTTGCTTCAGATGATGGCAGGGCAGGTTCAGGTTTTTTTGGTGGTGCTCCAGTCTTCTGTACGCAGTGCCTGCATGCCGAAAGTGGCCCGCAATTCTTCTGGCCACCGACAGCATCTCTCGCACGCCCCTGTCGTTTTTTAAATAATTCTACACCACCAAATTCAAGGTATGTGCAAAACATGGGACGTGCTGGAATTTGCCCAGATGTAATGCATGCACAATATTGCTGGCGTTGTCCGATGCCACAAATCCCCAGGAGAGTCCAATTGGGGTAAGCCATTCTGCGACGATCTTCCTCAGTTGCCGTAAGAGGTTTTCAGCTGTGTGCGTATTCTGGAAAGCGGTGATACAAAGCGTAGCCTGCCTAGGAACGAGTTGGCGTTTGCGAGATGCTGCTACTGGTGCCGCCGCTGCTGTTCTTGCAGCGGGAGGCAATACATCTACCCAGTGGGCTGTCACAGTCATGTAGTCCTGAGTCTGCCCTGAGTCTGTCCACATGTCCGTGGTTAAGTGGACATTGGGTACAACTGCATTTTTTAGGACACTGGTGAGTCTTTTTCTGACGTCCGTGTACATTCTCGGTATCGCCTGCCTAGAGAAGTGGAACCTAGATGGTATTTGGTAACGGGGGGCACACTACCTCAAGAAATTGTCTAGTTCACTGTGAACTAACGGTGGATACCGGACGCACGTCTAACACCAACATAGTTGTCAAGGCCTCAGTTATCCGCTTTGCAACAGGATGACTGCTGTGATATTTCATCTTCCTCGCAAAGGACTGTTGGACAGTCAATTGCTTACTGGAAGTAGTACAAGTGGTCTTCCGACTTCCCCTCTGGGATGACGATCGACTCCCAGCAGCGCCAGCAGCAGTAGGCGTTACACTCAAGGATGCATCAGAGGAATACCAGGCAGGAGAGGACTCGTCAGACTTGCCAGTGACATGGCCTGCGGGACTATTGGCTTTCCTGGGTAAGGAGGAAATTGACACTGAGGGAGTTGGTGGTGTGGTTTGCGCGAGCTTGGTTACAAGAGGAAGGGATTTACTGGTCAGTGGACTGCTTCCGCTGTCGCCCGAAGTTTTTGAACTTGCCACTGACTTATTATGAATGCGCTGCAGGTGACGTATAAGGGAGGATGTTCCGAGGTGGTTAACGTCCTTACCCCTACTTATTACAGCTTGACAAAGGCAACACACGGCTTGACACCTGTTGTCCGCATTTCTGTTGAAATACTTCCACACTGAAGAGCTGATTTTTTTGGTATTTTCACCAGGCATGTCAATGGCCCTATTCCTCCCACGGACAACAGGTGTCTCCCCGGGTGCCTGACTTAAACAAACCACCTCACCATCAGAATCCTTCTTGTCAATTTCCTCCCCAGCCCAAGCAACACCCATATCCTCATCCTGGTGTACTTCAACACTGACATCTTCAATTTCACTATCAGGAACTGGACTGCGGGTGCTCCTTTCAACACTTGCAGGGGGCGTGCAAATGGTGGAAGGCGCAAGCTCTTCCCGTCCAGTGTTGGGAAGGTCAGGCATCGCAACCGACACAATTGGACTCTCCTTTGGGATTTGGGATTTCGAAGAACGCACAGTTCTTTGCTGTGCTTTTGCCGCAAGTCTTTTCTTTTTTCTAGCGAGAGGATGAGTGCTTCCATCCTCATGTGAAGCTGAACCACTAGCCATGAACATAGGCCAGGGCCTCAGCCGTTCCTTGCCACTCCGTGTCGTAATTGGCATATTGGCAAGTTTACGCTTCTCCTCAGACGCTTTTAATTTTGATTTTTGGGTCATTTTTTTACTGATCTTTTGTGTTTTGGATTTTACATGTTCTCTACTATGACATTGGGCATCGGCCTTGGCAGACGACATTGATGGCATTTCATCGTCTCGGCCATAACTAGTGGCAGCAGCTTCAGCACGAGGTGGAAGTGGATCTTGATCTTTCCCTATTTTTTTAACCTCCACATTTTTGTTCTCCATATTTTGCGCACAACTAAAAGCCACCACAGGTATACAATGTAGATGGGTGGATAGTATACTATTATTACTTATACTTATGGACGACGAGTGATGACACAGAGTTATGTACAGCCATGGCCTACCGTACTGCTGCTTATATATATATAATATACTGTATAACGGACCTGGTGGACACCGTCAGCAGACTGCTAAACTAGTATGAAGAAAAAAAAAAAAACACCACAGGTATACAATGTAGATGGATGGATAGTATAGTATTATATTACTTATGGACGACCAGTGACGACACAGAGGTAGGTACAGCCGTGGCCTACCGTACTGCTGCTTATATATATATAATATACTGTATAATGGACCTGGTGGACACTGTCAGCAGACTGCTAAACTAGTATGAAGAAAGAAAAAAAAACACCACAGGTATACAATGTAGATGGATGGATAGTATAGTATTACTTATACTTATGGACGACGAGTGCACTGACGACACAGAGGTAGGTACAGCCGTGGCCTACCGTACTGCTGCTTAGTGCTTATATATATAATATACTGTATAACGGACCTGGTGGACACTGTCAGCAGACTGCTAAACTAGTATGAAGAAAGAAAAAAAAACACCACAGGTATACAATGTAGATGGATGGATAGTATAGTATTACTTATACTTATGGACGACGAGTGCACTGACGACGGAGAGGTAGGTACAGCCGTGGCCTACCGTACTGCTGCTTAGTGCTTATATATATAATATACTGTATAACGGACCTGGTGGACACTGTCAGCAGACTGCTAAACTAGTATGAAGAAAGAAAAAAAAACACCACAGGTATACAATGTAGATGGATGGATAGTATAGTATTATATTACTTATGGATGACGAGTGCACTGACGACACAGAGGTAGGTACAGCCGTGGCCTACCGTACTGCTGCTTAGTGCTTATATATATAATATACTGTATAACGGACCTGGTGGACACTGTCAGCAGACTGCTAAACTAGTATGAAGAAAGAAAAAAAACACCACAGGTATACAATGTAGATGGATGGATAGTATAGTATTATATTACTTATGGACGACGAGTGCACTGACGACACAGAGGTAGGTACAGCCGTGGCCTACCGTACTGCTGCTTAGTGCTTATATATATAATATACTGTATAACGGACCTGATGGACACTGTCAGTAGACTGCTAAACTAGTATGAAGAAAGAAAAAAAAACACCACAGGTATACAATGTAGATGGATGGATAAGTATAGTATTATATTACTTATGGACGACGAGTGCACTGACGACACAGAGGTAGGTACAGCCGTGGCCTACCGTACTGCTGCTTAGTGCTTATATATATAATATACTGTATAACGGACCTGGTGGACACTGTCAGCAGACTGCTAAACTAGTATGAAGAAAGAAAAAAAAAAACACCACAGGTATACAATGTAGATGGATGGATAGTATAGTATTATATTACTTATGGACGACGAGTGCACTGACGACACAGAGGTAGGTACAGCCGTGGCCTACCGTACTGCTGCTTAGTGCTTATATATATAATATACTGTATAACGGACCTGGTGGACACTGTCAGCAGACTGCTAAACAAACTAGCATGAAGAAAGAAAAAAAAAAACACCACAGTGTTTTTCAGGCAGACAAACGTATACTGGACTGGTGGTCACTGTCAGCAAAACTGTGCACTGTACTCCTGCTATAACTGCTCCCCAGTCCCCACAATTAGGCAGTGTGAGCAGAGCAGTGCACTCAGCACAGATATATCATGCAGCAGTGCAGCACACTGAGTGAGCACAGCCACAGATATGGTGTAGCGTTTTTTTCAGGCAGAGAAACAAAGGATTAAAATCACTGGTGGTATAATCAAAACCCTGCACTGTACTCCCTAACAGCTGCTCCCCGTCCCCAATCCTCCCCACAATTATAACAATGTCACTCTTAGTCTTTTCTATTACGGAGAGGACGCCAGCCATGTCCTCTCCCTACCAATCTCAATGCACGTGTGAAAATGGCGGCGACGCGCGGCTCCTTATATAGAATCCGAGTCTCGCGAGAATCCCACAGCGGGATGATGACGTTCAGGCGCGCTCGGGTTAACCGAGCAAGGCGGGAGGATCCGAGTCGCTCGGACCCGTGTAAAAAAAGGTGAAGTTCGGGCGGGTTCGGATTCCGAGGAACCGAACCCGCTCATCACTAATATATATATATATATACATATTGCTATCCTAGGTTACAATATTCCCTCCTAATATTTTATACCTCTCTTCTTTTCTTTACAGATTACCTGCTTCTCTGAAGGGGATCGACTCCTCTCCACTTTACAGACCAAGGTAAGTAATGTACTAGACAACATATGTTTTTTAGAGTTTACTGAAATACCTTAGCAATACATTTCATATGGATAAAAAGATTATCCTATAATGCATACAAACCCCAATGGGTAGTTAACTCATATTAGCTGATACACTTGAAATAACATCATTAATAACCATACTCTATTATTTATAGCTATAAAGAATTATATATTACAACAATTAAAATATACAGCTCTACCAATACAGAAATATATGTCAGTCCCATAGTAAACTATAGTTCACAATAGTTATGTTGAATCCACCCTTGAACCAGCTGGAGTTATCCTCTGCAATTATCCGTTGAGTGCGTAGGTTATTAAATATATATGCATATATATTCTACAGGTTTCGGTACAGAGCAAAGTTGTTTTATTTTCTTATGAGTTAAACTTTCAGAAACTCGGTAATGACTAACTCTCCTTTTTATGATACCGTAATACTGCTGGTACTCATTGGAAGTAGAGGCCTAGATCCACTGTGTATATTGTCAAACTGCATCAAGAATAGTAAACTAGATAGCATCCCCCTGCCGCTGGCCCACACTTTGTGCCATCATCTGCACCCTGCCTCCCTGCCCTGCCGGGCCCGCTACTGGGGGCACTTTTCAGAGAACTGGGGACCGTTTGGGGAGCTCCGGAGCCCGGCGGCCTACATCGCCTCCACAGGCCGGGACCTAAAGTTTTGCCGCGACCCGCCGCGGACTTCCAGGGCGGCGGAGCGGAAGATCCGGCTTCGCCCGCGACGGACTCACACACGCGCTGTACCCCCTGGGAAGGCGGCCACTGACCTGTCAGGTCCCCCTCTGGCGATCCCTGGGCGCTGGGTGGCCCGGAGGAATACTCTTCTCCTGCTGCAACACATCTCCCCCCGAACCCGGCGGCCATCTTGGAGGAGGCGAGCAGGAGAGCCTGAGATCCCTAGCATAGGCAGTCGGCTGTGGTCACTGGCAGGTCCGTGATCTCTGCTGGCTGTCCTCTCTAGCCTAGCTGGAACCCACTAAAAGGGACCTGGGATCTCAATCCCTTTTCTTATCCTGCCTCCGGTATTTATATTTATATTTTATTTCTTGAAGGAATATTATTCAGTCATATTACATCTAATATTCCAATTCATCTGCCGAACTACCTCTACTGGTGGAACTTTATATTGCGACTCATATTATTATATATCTCCAGCTATCTACTGCTGCACTCACTGCTGTTATTATCTCACTATCCCGATGGATAAATTTGCGGCCAAGCAGGAGCGGGGTACTCGTGGCAATCAGTCGGGAAGAGGCCGAGGCCGTGATAACTCCTCGGTCGATAGCCCTACTTCACCTCCATTGGGCTCGCATGCCAGTCCCCGTGCCCGATCTGAGTCTGCATCTGCAATGGATTCTGCAAAATCCTGCACGACGAACGAGATAACAGATATCCTATCCCAGTTATTGGACCAAAAACTGGCTCCTCTAAAGGATTCGCTTGACTCCGCTCTTACTCAATTGAACCAACATGCTCAGCGACTCACTGAGGCAGAACAGAGAATTTCCGACCTAGAGGATGATCTCACCACGGCTAAGACGGCTCTTTCTGACCAAGAAAAATTTACGGCATCTATTCAGGATAAGCTTGAGGACCTTGAAAACCGAAATAGGAGAAATAATGTGCGCCTCATCGGCCTACCGGAGTCGGTGAAACCCCGTGACCTCATGACGCTCGTTTCTCAGTGGATGCCCCGGGAGCTGGGCTGTGTTTCGAGTTCAGGATCCATTGTAGTGGAACGTGTACACCGTATAGGCCCGGAGCGGCAATCCACAAATGATAGACCCCGGCCCGTCATACTGAGAGTCCTTAACTACGCTGACAAGGTCATGCTACTGGATGCCTACAGAAAATGTGCCGACTTGAAATACCAAGATGCTAAATTGTTGCTTTTCCAGGATTTTTCCTATATGGTGGCTTTTCAACGGAGAGAATTCTCGCCCATCTGCAAGAGACTTTTCGAACTGGGCCACCGCTTTGCGCTTCTTTATCCGGCCAAATTGAGAGTCAATCATGCGGGAAAGGCCTACTTCTTTGAGAATCCGAAGACGGCCAAGAACTTTGTAGACTCACTATTCCCACACTCCTCTGCCGGGATGGACGATGATGACTGATACCTCATGGCCTTGTTTCTCCTCATCTTCTTGAATAGTACACATTCAGGTTCTTAGTAATTACTAAGAGTGGGTCCTACCACTGGTTGATATATATTTTGCCTATAGTATATGTGGGTATATTGTCATCTATACCGTATTGTATTTACCGAATCATTCCTTCTTTCTATGACCACGTATCTTACTGTTCTCAACTCTTCTCGAACTGCTCTCCTCCCTCTCTGACCCTCTCTCTTCCTCCCCCTCTCCGACTTAACCCCACCCCCCCCTTTTCTCTTTACTTATTTGTTATTGTTATGTTTGATTGTTGTATGGTCTTTTGGCACGGTTCCCCGCTACACGCATGTGTTCAGTTGGAATCTATTTGGCGTCTTGGTGGACCGGCCCATAGACCCGTACGCTTTGGTTCGTATAATATTTAAAATATTTTTGAGTAGGGATTTTGATTTAGAAGCTGTTCAAATTTTTTATATGTCATTGTCACTGCTGCTCCTTTTATCCTTAAGCTGCTTAGGTACAGGCATCAGGCTCACTAGCCCGCTCGCTGGGACGGGCTGGCTGGGTTTCTCCTTATTAGTTAAATGGGAATCTTGGCCTAGAGCAGGTATAGGCTAAATGTCATTGAATGTTGCCACTTCCACTAGAGTACAGTCCCATATCAAATTAGTAACCTGGAATGTTGAGGGCCTCAACACCCCAGTCAAAAGAAGAAAGATCCTCTCCTATCTTAAACGTCTAAAACCTGACATAGCCCTCTTGCAAGAGACTCATTGGAAAAATACGGATCCTAATGTTGTGAGAGATTCTTGGATAGGGGAATTTAAATCGGCCTCTTACACAGCCAAACGAAGAGGTGTACTGATTCTTTTTAGTAAACATCTCACGTACCAAATAAATGATAGTCTTAGTGACCCTGAAGGTCGCTATTTATTCATTAAAATCACTATTTTTGGTGTTCTTTACACCTTAGCCACTATATACGCGCTCAATGGTCCCAACTCACTCTTTTTCTCTAACATTTACAACAAGCTGCAAAAATGGGCGGAGGGGGAGATTATTTTAGGCGGAGACTTCAATACTGTCCAGTCTTCATGTTTGGATAGATCCACCTCTGCTAGATCGCATATTTCTACACCGCCCCAATCCCTATCCCTATTGACTGATTCGCTGCGACTCTGCGACCCCTGGAGATGCCAACACCCTGACTCCCGGGAGTACACATTTTACTCCCATCCACATCACTCCTCCTCTCGCCTTGACTATTGGTTAATAGCTGACACCCTATTACAGCGTGTGGCTGATACTAAAATAGAACCCATATCATTGTCTGACCATGCCCCAGTGTGGTTTACCCTTAACCTACAGTCCCCAGTCTCTCAATCATACAATTGGAGATTTCCAGCGTATCTCACGAAATCCTCTGATTTTTGCACCCACCTGGAACAAACATTCCAGAACTATGTAGCAGATAATAGTACACATATGGAGGATATCAATTTGTTTTGGTCGGCTTCGAAGCCAGTGATCCGAGGACATATTATGGAATATGTCTCTAGGAGACGCAAGCGGCTCGCGACCCAAATACAGGACCTCGCTTGTAACCTGACCAAAACCTATGACACACTTTTGTTGCAGGACTCACCCGGCAACAGGCAGGCCTATCTTGCTGCTAAGCAAATGTACGACTCACTATGTACGGAGCGGGCGAGATTCTCGTATGATCTACAACAGAATAGATTTTTTCGAGGGGGAAATAAATCCGGGAGGTTATTGGCGAACCTGGTACGGTCATACTCCGCTCCTTCTCGTATCCCCCAACTAATCACAGACTCGTCTACAACCATCTTTGATACCCCCTCAATATCTGAGGCCTTCTTACAATATTATAACACTCTCTATGAAGCCCCCCCGGATCATCCGACTCTTGGAACGCAATTCCTTTAGAGGGCAAAACTACCTGTTTTAACGGAAGAGGAAAGACAATCCTTAACTGAACCGGTCACAGAACCGGAACTACTTTCCCTGATTAACTCATTACTCAATGGTAAGTCCCCTGGCCCGGATGGATTTGGGGCGGAGTATTATCGAATTCTGGCCCCCCATCTGGCACCTCATTTATTATCCCTTTTCAATGCACTGTTGGAGGGAAAACCTCCCCCTATGGGATTTGGAGATGCCAGAATTGTGTTGTTTACGAAACCGGGAAGAGATCCCCGATATACTCAATCTTACAGACCAATATCATTATTGAATCAGGACCTGAAGCTTTTCACAAAACTAATTTCAATGAGACTTCAACCAATCCTGAATAGGGTCCTACATCCTGCCCAAACAGGGTTTGTCAAAGGTAGAACCTCAGTTCATAATATCCACACACTCAGACCCGGCCTTAGGCATAGGCAAACTAGGCAAATGCCTAGGGCATTTGGTATGCTTAGGGGCACCAGCAGCTTCTGCTGATTAAAATGATATGCAGCATGCCTATATTCTGTGTGTGACTGCGGCTGTATCTACATACGAAATGCTACGTTGCAGTGTGATCCAGGAAATCACTGTAATGTAGTATTTCGTATGCAGATACAGCTCCATACAGAATATAGGCATGCTGCATATCATTTTAATCAGCAGAAGCTGCTTGTGCATCCTAGCCACATAGCAATGCAAATAATATGATGCATTTTCATAAACAAAAGGCGCCCAACGTTAGCAGAGCTGCCAGCTGACTCATACCAGGCATCTCCTGCAGAACTAGCGGCGGTGCTAGGGGGCACCAGCCAAAATTTTGCCTAGGGCATCATAATGGTTAGGGCCGGCTCTGCGCACACTGATTGCAGCAATGTATAGTGCACAACATACTGCCTGCCCCGACGCCCTTATTGTTAGTTGTGACGCCGATAAGGCGTTTGATCGTGTCTCTTGGTCTCATTTGCTTCGTATTTTTCATGCCCAACAATTCGGTGAGGAGTTCATTCATCTGTTCAAAATGTTATATACACTACCTCAGGCACATCTGACTGTAAATGGCTTAAACTCGTCTGCCTTTACGTTAGGTAGAGGGACCCGTCAGGGATGCCCTCTTTCCCCCCTGCTATTCAATCTAGCCTTAGACCCATTGATACGTCATTTTATACAAGATCCTACTTGGCAAGGTATTAGGGTAGGTAACAACGAAGTTAAGGTATCTGCTTTTGCAGACGACCTGTTATTATATTTTGCTGACCCCAAACAGGCATTTCCATCGTTACTGACCAAACTGCATGACTTTAATTTAATTTCTGGATTTCTTATAAATTTTGATAAGACAGAGGCGCTGGCGTTGGGAGGGGAGGCGGCACGGGATTGGGGCGATTTATTTCCCTTCAAATGGGCCCACAGTTACTTAAAATATTTGGGTCTTCGCATCCCGCCACTCCTCACTGACCTATATACGGTGAACTTTTCTTACCACATTACCCAAATGACGAATGATTTTTTGAAATGGCAACATCTCCCTATTTCTTATCTGGGTCGGTGTCATCTATATAAGATGATCTCCTTCCCTCGACTACTCTACCCAATCCAGATGCTCCCATTTATATTGTCCAAACAAGATGTCCATTCTATTAACAAAGCCCTTACTAAATTTATTTGGGCAAACAAACGTCCCCGCATCTCACTTATTAAACTAAAACAACCCCTCTCACTTGGTGGTATTAATCTCCCCTGTCCTGAAGACTATTCCCTAGCCGCCAACTATAGATATGCTCTGGATTGGATATGGGATTGTGACAATTTCGTTAATAGAGCTTTGGAACAGGCTCTCTCACCTCAACACACTCTAGTACACTTGTTGCATTTTGCTGCTATTCCCCATCAACATGACAGACTTCATAATCCATTAATATATACGCCATGTATAGCTTGGCGTAAACTCAGGAAACGCCTAGGCCTATCCCTAACGGATTCTTTATTTCAGCCTTTGTGGTGTAATCCGCGCTTTCAGGTTGGAGAAGATAATAGGATTGTTCACGGTTGGCATCTCCAGGGCCTCTCCCTTCTATATCAATTTTTGAATACAGAATGCTCCGCAATATTGACTATAGCACAACTAAAAGAAAAATTCCCCACTCTTCATTTTCCCCTGTTTGCCTTTTTCCAAATCCGTAGTTTCGCCACTAGCATAATATCACGACTACACCCTCCTGATCGCACCTTTCCCCTGGATGGTCTGGTACGACAGTCCCCAGGAGCACCGTATAACACTTCTTTAATATATTCTCACACTAGGCGGAGGTTGGATCTATCTAAGCTCACAACAGGGATGGCCAAATGGATAGACGACTTCCCAGACACCGATCTTCTGACGGTGATTCAGTGGTATGGTTTACTAAATAAGCAACTAGTCTCATCTTCCTATGCAGAGATGCACTTTAAGACATTACATAGAGCCTACTACACCCCTAGACTTAGGTTCCTCACTGGAGTATCTGACAACTCTTTATGTTTTAAATGTAACTCCCCCGATGCCGATATTATTCATTGTCTCTGGACATGCCCGGTAGTACAGTCATTTTGGATGGCAGTCCAAACCTATATTAATATGGAACTTCGCATCTCCTTTAATATCACTATGGCCTGGGCTTTCTGGAACTCCGTGCAGACTCAGGATCCCTCACATTCCAAAGGAATGAAATTACTGTTGGCTCGTGTGGCCGCTGCAGCAAAGAAAACTATTCTATCCCAATGGATAAATTCGGAGCCGATACCCCTTTCCCTCATGCTACCACGTTTAACGTATCTCTATCAAATGGACTGGGTTGATTGTTCCCTGGATGCGGAGTCCCGCGCCCCAAAATTTTCTGCCATTTGGTTACCCTACTTACATACGCTGCCAACTGCTACCAGGGATATGTGCGCAGAGTAGTTAGGTTAACAACGTGGTATAATACGGAATCTCTCATTCAAGGCTCACTCCCCTTTTAAATCTGTCAACTGTTATTGCATTCCCCCGTTTGATATGTATATGGTTGATTGTCCTCTTAACCTTGCCTATACTGACTAAAGTTTTGGCTCAGCTTTTTGATTGATAATATCTGTACACCGCAGTGATTGATGCATTCTCGCAAACATTGTGACATATGACCTGTATTTTATTACATGTTCCCTTCTCAATAAATATATATATTAAAAAAAAAAAAAGAATAGTAAACTGAGAGCAGAAAGATGATTCATCCACCCATATCACTTTGATACTTTTGCTAGAATATGTATCCAGTAAATGATGCACTGCACTAATACTGCTACAAATAATGCAACTGTATCCTTTTAGTCTATGCTGAAAGAATTCCCTTAGTTGAATTCCTATTTTTATGCTTGTCAGTAACTTAAATCCTCACATGTAGTACTCTCCTGTGGATCTCTAGTAGGTTGTAGCAGAGGTAACTATAGACAGCCAATAATAATGCTTAGCTGATAAAGATAATCTCCATAATGTTCCACGGTAAGCTTTGTTTTGTCCACAGCCAGTATTTTTCTATAGCTTCCTATTAACAGTTAAATAAACTTGGCTGTAAGCAGGTAGTGTATGATATCTAATAGACAGTATATATATAGCTGCCACTACCGTACTCTGTGTGCATATATGGGAAGGCTATAGTGAAGAGGTGCACAATATAAATAGAGTTACAGACCTTCGATGTCTTCGGTGAGTGCCTCCTGACACTCACTAAATTAATGGTTTAGCCCCGCCCACCTGGTGTTGTATTGGTGGGCAGTGGATCGGCTTTACTATACTTGACAGCATTGACTTGAATGGGGATCAGCGGCGTTGCTGGGTTTGGCTGTTACACTGACCTCGGCCAGCACGGAATAGATGATGCTATCTGCCATGCCTTGATGCCGGTAACTACTGCTTTGATCTTCACGGCTCCCGCTGATCTCCGCTGGCCGCGCCGGTCTCCGCTTCCCCGGCTGTCACTCCCACTGATCACCGCTGGCCGCACCTGGATCTTCTCCGACTTTCAGCTCGTCACGGCTCCCGCTGATCAACGCTATCCGCGCCGGTCTCCGCTTCACTGACTCTCCTCAGCACTCGGCTCCCGCTGATAGAGGGTGATCGCGCCGAGCTCCGATCCCCCGGCTCACTTATAGCTCACGGCTGAGGGCTGAGGGCTCCGATCTCCGCTTCTCTCTCTGGCTATATGCTGTACCGGCTTCCTGTAGCTCACCGCTGATAGCGCCGAGCTCCGCTTCTCTGGCTCTCCGCTGCTCCGGCTCCGGCTTCTTGCCAGCAGCCGCAGGTATCTTCAGTAAGTTCAGTGTGCTATCGTTCGTTTAGAGAAATCCCTCATCTCCCCTGCACCGCCAATGTCTACAGCACAGCTCTTTGAGGCGGGCAGGGAGAGATAGGAGCATCTCCCTCAGAGGCGCACACAGTAGTCCCGCTCAACGCTTCAGCTCCCCTTTTTATACAGGAGCCCCAGGGGCCACGAGAGCATTTTCTGTCCTCGTGAATGCTCCTTTTTCCCGCCGACAGCACGAGCTGTTTCTAAATGTTCCTCGTGCCCTCCTGTTTACTAATTTACCTCCATATTCAGAGGGGTCTTTATACGGTCAACAAAGACATCATATAACACAGCATATTAATGTGAACAACAAAGGTGGTCATTCCAATTAATGTGAACATTTAACACCCTCAGTTAGTAATCAAAAACGGGTCCTTCAATTACCTCATGACTTTCTCATATTTACACCATTACTGACAATAATATCATGTTAGTATAGCGGACACTATTATACCCACGATTATTATACATATATATAAATATATGCTTATATAAATGTGGTCTTTACATCTAGCTATACAACTAGAGCCGGATATCCACACATTTTGGGTTACAATCATAAACAAAAGGTTACATTTCTCCCCCTGGTGATCTGAATTACTTATTTCTAGAAACTCAGAGCACCACTTTTTAAACCTTTATACTATAACATTTAAAACATAGGGAGTGATTTACTTCCCATATAACCAAAGTAAGGCCAAGTATATATTATGCTAGGATAAACCACTCTAGGTTCATTGCAAGACTGTCCCAGCTGATCATAAGTGAGAATCAAAGGTGGTCTTCGTTCTCTTTGAGGTCTGAAGTGTTCATTAAGGTCCACATTACTCGAAGGAGTAGGTACTTCAACTTCAGGGCTGAGATAGGATGATGTATCCTCCCAGGGAGGATCATTAGGTTCATTTATATTCCATGGTTCTGTTCTTAATTCAGTTATAGAATCAGATTGTTGAGAAGGATTGTCTACTGGCTCATCTAGGTCCCCAGTTGTGCTAGTTGGAACTTCTTTATAGAAAAATCCCAGATCGATTCTTTTTGCTTCAGAACAATCAGGTTGGGGATGATCTGGAGACTTGGAAATGTTTGTATTTGAATTTCCATCTATGTTGTTACACAAACTATCATTTTCCACCATGAAAGAAATATCTTGACTTATGGGCAACAAATGTGTTATGATACCAGTACGTCTGACCAGAGGTGATCTTATGACGGAGGTCAGAGTACTGGAATGGAATGCTGGTTACGGGAGCAGGATAGCCTAGTAACCCCTGGCGCCCTAACTCCGTTGTCTCGCCCGTGTTATCAGAAATCCCCTGCGAGACTATGGTTGCTTGAGCCCATGGCAGCCGCGTTTGAAGGGCGGATTATGTCTGCCCAACTCCGATGCCCCCTCAGGTCTTAATGGGAGACAAAGGGAAATCCGAGACAGGGTGATAACAAGGGGCCCTCTGACTAAGCAACCAGGCCAGGGGCTACAAGCTAACTAACTTAAACCAGAAGTATGTGCGGACAAACCGCCAGGGAAAAGGACAACCAAAAATCCACGAATCCGTTACTCCTATCCAGCACCGCTGGATACCAGAGTGGATTTGTGGGAGCGGAATCCTCCGCAAAAGCTCCGAAACACAATATAACCAAATAATAAATAGTAAGCGGTCAAGCCGCAACACACGGCTACGCCGCGACTCACGAACACCACAGGATGTTAAAGGTGCTCGGTCAGGACTCCAGGAAAAGATGACAACTTCCGAGTATTGGACCACTGAGGACAAGAACGACCGGATAGACAGGACTGGAAAACTCTCTGCAACAGACACAGCAAACAGGAAGCTATTACCGGCGTCTGTGAGAAGTCCAGAGAGTGCTTTTAACTGGGAGCTCTCCAATCAGGAGCCAGACAGGGTAATTAACAATCATGCCGTGCAGCTGCATGCTGCACGGCCAGGATACCAATGAGGTGATTAATCTAGACCCAGCAACGGGGAACGCGGTCCGACAGTGGCGTCCCCGTTGCTAGGGTCTGAGCGGCTCCGTGCGCCCGGCGTCTAACGTTGCTAGGGAGCCGGCGGCTGTCCGCATGCGGCGTCCCTAGTTGCTAGGCGCCGGGCCGCACTGACGGGCGGACCCTCGGCGCCTAACAAAATGTTGGCGGTGGTATGTTAGTATGGGCCCATCTTTATCCTCAGGTACCAGTTGATAAACAGGAATGTCAGGTAATTGCTTTAGTACTCTATAGGGAATTTCTTTCCATCGATTAGATAATTTTTTGTCTTCTAGGAGTCCCAAGTCGTCTCAATAGAACTCGATCACCAGGAAGTAACACGTGTTCTTTGACTTTAGCATCATACCGCTGTTTATTCTTTTCACCATGTCGTTCGGATGCTCTCTTAGCAACTTCATGAGCAGCTTTTAGTTCCTTCCTCAAATTGTTGACATAGGTATTATAAGTGGAAGGCTTTTTAGGGGAAACAGAAAGGCCCAAAGAAACGTCTATAGGCAGTCGTGCTTCTCGTCCAAACATAAGTGAATAAGGTGAGTAACCAGTCGACTCATTTCGAGTACAATTGTTAGCATGAACAAGTTGATTGATGTAACGTTTCCATTGGAGCTTGTGCTTGGGATCCAAAGTTCCTAACATATCGAGCAGAGTTCTATTAAATCGCTCAGGTTGCGGGTCCCCCTGTGGATGATAAGGTGAGGTTCGTGACTTCTTTATCCCGCAACAAATGCACAGCTCTTTAATCAACTTGCTTTCAAAGTCTCTTCCTTGATCTGTATGAATGCGGGCGGGAAGTCCATAATGTACAAAGAAATGATCCCAAAGGGTCTTAGCTACTGTCAAAGCTTTTTGGTCCCGAGTGACATAGGCTTGTGCGTAACGTGTGAAATGATCAGTGATCACCAAAATATTACTTTCCCTCCCATTGGGCCCTTCTAATTATAGAAAATCAATGCAGATCAATTCCATAGGCCCAGAGCTACTTAAATTGACCATGGTGGCTGTAGGAGTGGGTAATTTTTTCCTAAGAACACAATTCTTACAAGTTTTACAATAGTATTCAATATCCTTACTCATATAAGGCCAGTATACTCTCTCTTGTATTAGGTGTAATGTCTTCTCCACACCCAAATGTCCATGTTTATCAAGCAGAGAATGGAGAATCATAGGAATATGAATATTTGGAAGAACAAGTTGATATTTATCATGCCCCTCTCTTGTAGTAGTTTTTCTAAACAGTATTCCTTGCTTGAATACCAATCTCTTTCTCTGCCGCAGAAAACTTTGCTTGTGAAAGAAACATTGCATCCCATAGCTCTTTTAGAATCTCTTAAATATTCCATTACAATAGCAATCTCTGGGTCCTGGTGTTGATCTTCTCTCAATTGATCTTTAGAAATGAGGGGTAAGTCTTCTAACTCCGGAGTGTTAATCCAACAATACATGGAAGGAATTGAGGTTTCAGTGGCTCCCAACGAGTGTACTGCTCCAGAGGAACTACTAGGTAGCAATCTAATTTGATGACACAATCCTTGAAAAGCAGGAGCCGGTATTTCCACCCAATCATCATTTGGACTCACAAAAAGAGGATGGGGGAGTCTGGATAGAGCATCAGCATTTATATTCTGCGCGCCAGGCTTATATTTTAATGAGAACTGGTAATTGGAAAGGGCGGCTAACCACCTATGTCTGGTGGCATCCAATTTAGCTATAGTATTAATGTATGTTAAAGGATTATTGTCCGTGAGCACAGTGAAATGTACACCATACAAATAATCATGGAACTTATCCACTACCGCCCACTTTAGTGCTAAAAACTCTAATTTATGGACAGCATAGTTTTTCTCACTTGTGGATAGACCTCGGCTAACATAGGCAATGGGTTTTAACTCAGTTTCTTGTTGTTGGTATAAGACTCCCCCTATTCCTTCAAATGAGGCATCGATATGTAGTTCATAAGGAATTTCAGGATTCGCATAGGCCAGAACTGGAGAATGAGTTAGATGAAATTTTAATTTTTCAAAAGCCTCCTCACAGGTTGGCGTCCATCTATCACTGAAAGCTTCTTGTGGCTTATGATAGTCTTTCAGATTGTTTTTTAGATTCTTTAGTTGTCTATGTTGGTTAGAAGGGTATCCTTTCGTTAAATCATTTAAAGGACGGGCAATTCTGGAATACTGTGGCACAAACCTCCGATAGTACCCACAGAAGCCTAGAAATGATCGAAGGTCCTTCAAAGTATTGGGGCGTGGCCAATTCTGTACAGCCGCAACCTTATCAGGATCAGTAGAGATTCCATCTCGACTAACAACATGGCCCAGATATTGCACAGTGGTTTGGCAAAATTTGCATTTGTCAACAGATAGTTTTAATCCTTTTTTCTGTAGCCTGTCCAAAACTTTCAACAATCGGTTGTTATGTTCTTCCAGAGTTTGTCCAAATACAATAAGGTCATCTAGATATACTAGGACTTCTCTATAGCACATGTCCCCTACCGTTTGTTCCATGGTTCTCTGAAAAGTGGACGGGGCTCCTTTTATCCCTTGAGGCATCTTGAGAAACTGAAAGAATCCAATAGGACAAATAAAAGCCGTCTTAGGTCGGTCATCAGGATGCATTGGTATCTGATAATAACCACTTCGCATATCCAGAACAGAAAACCATATACTGCCCTGCAAACAATCCAAGGCTTCCTCCACTTTGGGTACCGTGTACTGATCAGGAAGGGTACGATTGTTTAACGTACGATAATCCACACATAATCTGATATCTCCATTCTTTTTTCTAGCTACTACGATGGGAGATGCGTAAGGACTATCTGAATCAGCAATGACTTGATTTTCCAATAAACCTTTCAAATGCTGCCGGACATCATCAAAATCGGCGGGAGCCAGATGGCGAGATCTTTCTCTAAAAGGGGCCTCATTGGTCAGTTGTATGCGATGTTCAATTCCAATGGCTGTGCCCAAATCCCATTCATGTAAAGAAAAAACAGGCTTTCTAGTCATTAATTGGGAAATTAATTGATTTTTCTCATCCATAGTAATATCGCTGTTCTGAAAACACTCGAATACTCTAGTAATAAATTCAGTTTCAGGGTCATAGGTATTAATGAGGTGGTGGTGTTTTCATCACACTCTACCCGGTTTACTTTCCCCTAATCTAGCTCCTGGACACAAGTGGATGCTGGGGTATATATCTTTTGTTGTTCCAAACACCAATCAGATAGCATCTTAAACAAATTTGAATTAGTGCCTACAATTACTGATAATACTCCTTTATCTCCAGGGGAGTCAGGGCATACCAATGCCAAAAAAGGTAATGGGTCATGAGATCCAGATGGTTGTTGAGGAAATTCTATCTGAGTAATTACATATCCTAGATAGGGATACTTCTGCTCACTTAATCCCCAAATAGTTAATCCATCAAAGGGCATTAAGGGAACATCAGACAGATATTGAGTATACCAGCTTTCAAAAATAATGGAAACTTGAGATCCACTATCAAGCAAAGCGGTACACAGTTGTCCATTTATTAACACAGGCATCAAAGGGGCCTGCCCCATCATTCCATTTGGAATAATAGTAGGCCACTGGGTACTCCCCATTGTGCAGACAATTATGGGTTGGGAGTCGGTGCGGGGTTCATCGACCTCCCTTCTACGTTTTCCGACTGTCCAGGCTGACGTCTATCAATGGTAGCTGGGAGTGAAGTGAAACTTCTTCATTGACTACACTCAAAGGACCTATGTCCTAATTGTCCACATTTGAAACAGGTGATATTAGAATTATCCACGGGTCTCCTACTGAATCCTCTGCCCCGACCAGAAGAGGATACTCTTGACGTGGCAGATGGTGTATTTTGTAGAGAAATAAGCTGATCTAATTTCTTAGTTTGTTCCTCGATTAGCTTTAGCAATTGATCATTTACTGAAGGAACGTCAGGGGTAGGAACAATCACTTTAACCCGTTTTAAGTTTTTCTCTCGGTTTTCAATTTGTACCTCTTCTAGTTTTACTTCTTTTATTAAGTCACCTAAAGTAGGAGCAGGCACCCTGGGCAAACTACACCTTAAACGTTGAGCTACGGGGTTAGTAGTCAAAGCCCCTCTCAAAATATGCTTTAATCGCCTCTCATCAATTTTGTGTGGATTAATCCCTCCTTTGTCCAGAAGCTTGTATAGAATTTTGTCTAAGCGGTAAATATAATTGGTGAGGGTTTCATTTGGCTCTTGATAAGTTTGATTTAATCTAGATAGAAGGTCCCCTACATCTTCCAGAGTTCCAAAAGAATAGTCCAATGCTTCAAAATAATCTTTCAAATTTGATTTAGGGTTACTTCTCCTGGTAGCATGAATTATTCCCATAGCAGGTCCCCTCAAACTTTCCACGATTCTTTGTTGTTTAATATGCTCTGGACATCTCCACTCCTCTGAATGTTGTACCGCTGCCTCTCTCCAGACTTCATAACTCTCTTCTCCGGTAGGAATGGGAGTTACTCCCGAAAAGATTCTCAGTCTCCTATATCCCCCCTCATAATGCCAGCGTTCAAAATGACTAACCACTTTATCCATCACATTCTCAACTTGGGGATCTATTTTATCATTACTTAAGGAATCTTCTTCAGATGTATGACTATTGTTAGGATAACATCCTGCACTAGCACTCTCTACTTTATTATCTTCTTTAATTATAGCCTTCTCCCCTCCTTCCGCAAACCTCTCCACAGGCCACATTACTTTCCATTTCTTACCAGGGGCCTTTTCAATTAAAATATTAGCTGGGATTACAGAAGCATCAAGTTGATTATCATTACTAATTAAAATGGCTCATATGTCATCATTAACTCCTCTCCATTTATCTACAATATATGGTTGTTTGATTCCATACATTTTCTTTACTTCACTGACAATATCTTCATCTAGTATCTCCATAAAATTTCCCAAAATGCTTACACTTTTCTGTGCATCTACACCTTTGCTTCTACACCAGCTATATATATCTTCTCCTTTTATAAACTCCATTTCTATTTATTGTTTCGGATCTCAGTTGCAGTTCCTCCAAATGTAACCCTTAACTCTGGGGTGATTATGCTAATTTGTGTAACTCTTAAGGTTGTGCCTCCACCCAAATCTTTATCCTATTCACTTACAGTAATTAGGCTCAGGGTAGGTTTGGGAATACCCTGTTTTACCGATCTAGATATATATATATATATATATATATATATATATATTGCTATCCTAGGTTACAATATTCCCTCCTAATATTTTATACCTCTCTACTTTTCTTTACAGGTTACCTGCTTCTCTGAAGGGGATCGACTCCTCTCCGCTTTACAGACCAAGGTAAGTAATGTACTTTACAACATATGTTTTTTAGAGTTTACTGAAATAACTGTTAGGGTCTCCTGCCCTGTGCTGCCACGTCGTCATGGCAACCGGGAGACAAGTGCTAGTGGAGTGGCCTGAGCGCAGCTGATACTCCGGTTCGGGTCTTTTGCTGTGCAGTGGTTACAGGCTTTGTGCACGGCAGGGGATCCGGTGCTGGTTTTTGTGCTCACAGTCTGTGAGGTCTGAGTGGGGCGTGGACAGCACCTGCTAAATAAGGCCTCTTCTCAGGTTAAGCAGATGCTGCTGAATCTTTGTTGGTTAGTCAGTTCCTGAAAGTTAGCCAGTACTGTGTAGCTTTGTATTTGTTTGTTGCTTACTGCAAATAGGCCTTGGGATTTGGTACTACACTCTGCCAATCCAGACCGAGCAGTAAGACTGGAGTCAGTCGTTTAACTTGCTGGGGTTCTTTTGCTACTCTGTGAACTTAGCAAGTTTGCGGCTGTATTCTCCGACTTGCCTGCCAAAATCCTTTCTCACTGTGCAAGGTGTTCTGGTGTCAGTTTAGTGGCAGTAAGCTGAACCAGTGCACTGCAAGTGAGGACTAGGATTGTGGAGACTCTCCTTGTGTCTATTATTCCATCTCTGACCAAGGAGTTTACTGCCACACCCGTTGGTAACCCTTTAGGGTTTTGCTGTTGCCCTTAGCAACAGCATTTCGGGTTCTCTACGTATTAAAACACAACATCTTGCTTCTTTCCATCTGAGCACTCCTAATACTAGGGAGACACCCAGTTTCTTAGCCTCTGGGCTTCTCTGTTCACTTTGTGTTTATTTTATTACCCTATCACCTTCTGTGTACGTAATGTCATATTCCCCAGTCTGTCTGTGAGTTAATTTGTTTTGCATCCCTATCCGTTCAGACACCAGTACATTCCTGCAGGCACTGGTGTGCATAACATATTCAGCAGCCCAATACTCCTGTTGAAATTTTGTGGGAATATGGAGCATACCCCTCAAAATACTTTGCAACAGGTGGTCGATCAGGTGCAGGTCTTGACTCGAGAATTTAATGATTTGTCCATTAAAATGCACACCTCCCAGGCCGCTGGCGGAGCTTCCGCAGCAGCAGCACCTTCAGGGGTTAAGGAGCCGAAAGTAAATCTCCCGGATCGTTTTTCTGGAGATCGCTCGCAGTTCTTTTGTTTCAAGGAGAGCTGCAAGCTATATTTCCAGCTTAGGCCTCAGTCTTCTGGGTCAGAGATTCAGCGGGTGGGCATAGTGATTTCCTTGCTACAAGGAGACCCACAGGTCTGGGCATATGGGTTGCAGCCTGACTGTCCGTCGCTTAAAAGTGTTGATGTTTTTTTTTTACGGCACTGGGCATGTTGAATGATGACCCTGACAAGACGGCCTTAGCCGAGGCTCAGATTTCGATCCTTAAGCAAGGGCGAAGGCCAGTTGAGGTTTACTGTACGGAGTTTCGGAGGTTGGCCCATGATACCCAGTGGAATGACCCAGCCCTGAGACACCAGTACCGAAGAGGTCTTTCTAACCAGATAAAAGACCAACTGGTACAATATCCCTTGCCTGATAGCTTGGATCAGCTCATGCAGTTATCCATCCGGGTGGATAGACGGCTGAGAGAGCGTAGGCTTGAAAGGGAGACCGAGGTTTCCTTCTTTCCCAAGGGAACCTCAGACTCTGAGGAATTTTCCGAGGAGCCTATGCAGATTGGGGCTACCCGCCTCTCCTCGCGTGAGAAGACGCGGAGGAGACAGCAGGGGTTGTGTTTGTACTGTGGGAATAAAGGTCATGTGGTAGTATCATGCCCAGAAAAGCCAGAAAACTTCAGGGCCTGAGGGTGATGGGAAATATCCTGTCAGGCCAGAAGTCAGAATTTCCCAAGAAGACTTTTATCATTCCGGTGACCTTGAAGATCCTCGGTCAAACTGTCAAGACTGAGGCCTTTGTGGACAGTGGGGCCGACGGGGTTTTTATGGACCGCCAATTCGCCCTGAAACACTCTGTTCCCTTAGTACCCTTGGCATCGGAAATTGAGATCTGTGGGTTAAACGGGGAACCATTATCCCAGGGTAAAATTACCTCTTGCACTAGCCAGATTTCTTTGTTTATTGGAGCCACACACTCTGAAAAATTGTCCTTTTATGTGACTGTCTGTACTTTTGCCCCATTGGTGTTGGGGTTACCCTGGTTAAGGGCCCACAATCCTCAATTTGACTGGGTCTCTGGGGAGATTCTTAGTTGGGGTACTGATTGTTTCAGGAGTTGCTTGAGCCTTCCAGTCAGGCTTTCGCAGCTAAGTTTGCCAGGATTGCCAGGATGTTATGCAGATTTTGCGGACGTGTTCTCCAAAAAAGTTGCAGAGGTACTACCTCCCCATCGCCCCTATGACTGTGCCATTGATTTGTTGCCGAATGCTAAGCTTCCCAAGAGAAGGTTGTACTCCCTGTCACGTCCTGAGACTCAGGCTATGGCAGAGTACATTCAGGAGAACTTGGCTAAAGGATTTATCAGACCTTCACAGTCTCCAGTTGGGTCGGGGTTCTTCTTCGTGGGTAAAAAGGACGGTTCGTTGCGACCCTGCATCGACTTCAGGGTATTGAACCGTATCACGATTAAAAACTCATACCCACTGCCTCTCATTTCGGTCTTGTTTGACCAGCTTCGTACTGCCACCATTTTTTCTAAGATTGACCTACGCGGTGCGTACAATCTAATCCGAATAAGAGAGGGGGATGAATGGAAGACTGCCTTTAATACCCACTCAGGGCATTATGAATATTTGGTGATGCCTTTTGGGCTCTGTAATGCTCCGGCAGTCTTCCAG
Organism: Pseudophryne corroboree; assembly: GCF_028390025.1. Lineage (NCBI taxonomy): Eukaryota > Metazoa > Chordata > Amphibia > Anura > Myobatrachidae > Pseudophryne > Pseudophryne corroboree. The sequence goes on from NC_086448.1 coordinate 415,464,287, forward strand.
GATTTCATGAACGATGTGCTCAGGGAATATTTGGATAGATTCTTAGTTGTATACTTAGATGACATCCTAATCTTCTCCCATTCCCTGGAGGAACATCGGAAGCATGTACGCTTAGTCCTCCAGAAACTCAGAGACCACCGACTTGGGGCGAAGCTGGAGAAGTGCGAATTTGAAGTTCAGCAAATCGCATTTCTAGGATATATTATCTACCCAGAAGGTTTCCAAATGGAGGGTTCCAAGGTACAGGCAATCCTGGATTGGGTGCAGCCCACTAGTTTGAAGGCGCTTCAGCTTTTCCTGGGCTTTGCGAATTTTTATAGACGATTTATCGCTGGATTTTCGTCAATAGTGGCGCCCTTGGTGGCACTCACTAAGAAAGGGGCGGATGTTGCTCACTGGTCTTGTGAGGCCAAAGTGGCTTTTGCCCGTCTCAAAAGGGCATTTGTCTCGGCCAAGGTGCTGCGACACCCAGATCCAGAGCGTCCTTTTGTGGTGGAGGTGGATGCCTCTGAGATGGGTATTGGGGCAGTGCTCTCTCAGATGGGAGTGTCTGATAATCGCCTTCATCCCTGTGCTTACTTTTCCCGTAAATTTTCGCCTGCCGAGATGAATTATGACGTGGGTAACCGGGAATTGTTGGCTATTAAGGATGCACTCGAGGAGTGGAGACACTGGCTTGAGGGGGCTAAGTTTGTGGTCTCAATTCTCACCGACCATAAGAATTTGGCATATTTAGAGTCAGCGAAGCGTCTCAATGCCAGACAGGCACGATGGGCTTTGTTTTTTGCTCGCTTTAATTTTTTGATAACATATCGCCCTGGGTCAAAAAGCATCAAGGCTGATGCGCTCTCGCAGAGTTTTGCTCCAATCCAGGAGACCACCGAGGAGCCATTGCCCATTGTGTCCCCATCATGTATTAAAGTGGGCATTACCCAGGACCTCTTGTCATTAGTCCTTAGAGCACAGGAGCAGGCTCCTCCAGACCTTCTGGTAGGTCTTTTGTTTGTGCCTCCTAGGTTAAGACAGCGAGTGTTCCTGGAATTCGATGCCAAGAAGTCGGCAGGTCACCCGGGTATTGCCAGAACTCGGGAGTTGCTATCTAGGGCGGTGTGGTGGCCCTCGGTGGCTAGGGATGTGGATCAGTGGGTTCGGGCATGTGACATCTGTGCCCGAAATAAGACTCCTAGAGGGGTTCCTGTTGGCCCATTACATCCACTCTCTATTCCATCTAAGCCATGGACCCACATTTCAATGGATTTTGTGGTGGATTTGCCCAAATCCTCGGGGATGACAGCCATCTGGGTTGTCGTGACAGGTTTTCGAAGATGGCGCACTTCGTTCCACTGGTTGGGCTGCCATCGGCCAGACGCCTGTCTGAATTATTTATGCTGCATGTTGTGCGCCTCCACGGGTTGCCACTTGATGTGGTCTCTGACCGCGGATCCCAGTTTGTGGCCAAATTCTGGAGGGCATTTTGTTCCGATCTCCAGATTTCTGTCAGCTTATCGTCAGGCTACCATCCGCAGTCTAATGGGCAGACTGAAAGGGTGAACCAGTCCTTGGAGCAGTTCCTCAGGTGTTATGTCTCCAAGTGTCAGACTGACTGGGTTGCTCATCTGTCCATGGCGGAGTTTGCCTATAACAACGCGGCTCACTCTGCTACTGGGATCTCTCCCTTCCTTTGTGTGTATGGGCATCATCCTAAGGCCAATTCTTTTGACCCCCTGGACTCCACGCCTGGTGGTTCCTCTGTGGTTTCGGTCCTTAGGGGTATTTGGAGGAAAGTGAAGAAAGCCCTTGTGTCTGTGTCATTAGTGACCAAAAGGGTTTTTGATAAGCGGAAAAGACCCTGCAGCTTCAAATTAGGAGACTTCGTCTGGTTGTCTACCAAGAATTTGAAGTTGAGACAGCCATCTCATAAGTTAGGCCCCCGGTTCATCGGCCCTTATAAGATCACTAGGGTTATCAATCCGGTGGCATTTCAGTTAGATCTGCCCCGTTCTTTGGGTATCAATAAAACATTTCATTGTTCCCTTTTAAAACGGGCGATTAGTAATCCTTCTTCCAGTGGAAGACCTTCTCCTCTTCTGATACGTGGCCAGAGGGAGTTTGTTGTTGAAAGGATTCTTGACTCCAAGATGGTTCGGGGTCGGCTGTCATTTTTGGTGCACTGGAAGGGGTATGGCCCGGAGGAGCGGTCGTGGGTGCGCAGTTGTGATCTTCATGCCCCCAGACTGATACGCTCTTTCTTCTCGCAGTTCCCCGATAAACCCGGTGGTAGGGGTTCTTTGACCCCTCGTCAGTGGGGGGGTACTGTTAGGGTCTCCTGCCCTGTGCTGCCACGTCGTCATGGCAACCGGGAGACAAGTGCTAGTGGAGTGGCCTGAGCGCAGCTGATACTCCGGTTCGGGTCTTTTGCTGTGCAGTGGTTACAGGCTTTGTGCACGGCAGGGGATCCGGTGCTGGTTTTTGTGCTCACAGTCTGTGAGGTCTGAGTGGGGCGTGGACAGCACCTGCTATATAAGGCCTCTTCTCAGGTTAAGCAGATGCTGCTGAATCTTTGTTGGTTAGTCAGTTCCTGAAAGTTAGCCAGTACTGTGTAGCTTTGTATTTGTTTGTTGCTTACTGCAAATAGGCCTTGGGATTTGGTACTACAATCCAGACCTAGCAGTAAGACTGGAGTCAGTCGTTTAACTTGCTGGGGTTCTTTTGCTACTCTGTTAACTTAGCAAGTTTGCGGCTGTATTCTCAGACTTGCCTGCCAAAATCCTTTCTCACTGTGCAAGGTGTTCTGGTGTCAGTTTAGTGGCAGTAAGCTGAACCAGTGCACTGCAAGTGAGGACTAGGATTGTGGAGACTCTCCTTGTGTCTATTATTCCATCTCTGACCAAGGAGTTTACTGCCACACCCGTTGGTAACTCTTTAGGGTTTTGCTGTTGCCCTTAGCAACAGCATTTCGGGTTCTCTACGTATTAAAACACAACATCTTGCTTCTTTCCATCTGAGCACTCCTAATACTAGGGAGACACCCAGTTTCTTAGCCTCTGGGCTTCTCTGTTCACTTTGTGTTTATTTTGTTACCCTATCACCTTCTGTGTACGTAATGTCATATTCCCCAGTCTGTCTGTGAGTTCATTTGTTTTGCATCCCTATCCGTTCAGACACCAGTACATTCCTGCAGGCACTGGTGTGCATAACAATAACTTAGCAATACATTTCATATGGATAAAAAGATTATCCTATAATGCATACAAACCCCAATGGGTAGTTAACTCATATTAGCTGATACACTTGAAATAACATCATTAATAACTATACTCCGATTATTATTTATAGCTATAAAGAATTATATATTACAACAATTAAAATATACAGCTCTACCAATACAGAAATATATGTCAGTCCCATAGTTAACTATAGTTCACATTCACAATAGTTATGTTGAATCCACCCTTGAACCAGCTGGAGTTATCCTCTGCAATTATCCGTTGAGTGCGTAGGTTATTAAATATATATGCATATATATTCTACAGGTTTCGGTACAGAGCAAAGTTGTTTTATTTTCTTATGAGTTAAAGTTTCAGAAACTCGGTAATGACTAACTCTCCTTTTTATGATACCGTAATACTGCTGGTACTCATTGGAAGTAGAGGCCTAGATCCACTGTGTATATTGTCAAACTGCAATAAGAATAGTAAACTGAGAGCAGAAAGATGATTTATCCACCCATATCACTTTGATACTTTTGCTAGAATATGTATCCAGTAAATGATGCACTGCACTAATACTGCTACAAATAATGCAACTGTATCCTTTTAGTCTATGCTGAAAGAATTCCCTTAGTTGAATTCCTATTTTTATGCTTGTCAGTAACTTAAATCCTCACATGTAGTACTCTCCTGTGGATCTCTAGTAGGTTGTAGCAGAGGTAACTATAGACAGCCAATAATAATGCTTAGCTGATAAAGATAATCTCCATAATGTTCCACGGTAAGCTTTGTTTTGTCCACAGCCAGTATTTTCCTATAGCTTCCTATTAACAGTTAAATAAACTTGGCTGTAAGCAGGTAGTGTATGATATCTAATAGACAGTATATATATAGCTGTCACTACCGTACTCTGTGTGCATATATGGGAAGGCTATAGTGAAGAGGTGCACAATATAAATAGAGTTACAGACCTTCGATGTCTTCGGTGAGTGCCTCCTGACACTCACTATATTAATGGTTTAGCCCCGCCCACCTGGTGTTGTATTGGTGGGCAGTGGATCGGCTTTACTATACTTGACAGCATTGACTTGAATGGGGATCAGCGGCGTTGCTGGGTTTGGCTGTTACACTGACCTCGGCCAGCACGGAATAGATGATGCTATCTGCCATGCCTTGATGCCGGTAACTACTGCTTTGATCTTCACGGCTCCCGCTGATCTCCGCTGGCCGCGCCGGTCTCTGCTTCCTCGGCTGTCACTCCCGCTGATCACCGCTGGCTGCACCTGGATCTGCTCCTCCGACTTTCAGCTCGTCACGGCTCCCACTGATTACCGCTAGCCGCGCCGGTCTCCGCTTCACTGACTCTCCTCAGCACTCGGCTCCTGCTGATAGAGGGTGATCGCGCCGAGCTCCGCTCCCCCGGCTCACTGCTGTCCGGCTTCTTACAGCTCACGGCTGAGGGCTCCGATCTCCGCTTCTCTCTCTGGCTATATGCTGTACCGACTTCCCTTAGCTCACCGCTGATAGCGCCGAGCTCCGCTTCTCTGGCTCTCCGCTGCTCTGGCTCCGGCTTCTTGCCAGCAGCCGCAGGTATCTTCAGTAAGTTCAGTGTGCTATCGCTCGTTTAGAGAAATCCCTCATCTCCCCTGCACCGCCAATGTCTACAGCACAGCTCTTTGAGGCGGGCAGGGAGAGATAGGAGCATCTCCCTCAGAGGCGCACACAGTAGTCCCGCTCAACGCTTCAGCTCCCCTTTTTATACAGGAGCCCCAGGGGCCACGAGAGCATTTTCTGTCCTCGTGAATGCTCCTTTTTCCCGCCGACAGCACGAGCTGTTTCTAAATGTTCCTTGTGCCCTCCTATTTACTAATTTACCTCCATATTCAGAGGGGTCTTTATACGGTCAACAAAGACATCATATAACACAGCATATTAATGTGAACAACAAAGGTGGTCATTCCAATTAATGTGAACATTTAACACCCTCAGTTAGTAATAAAAAAAGGGTCCTACAATTACCTCATGACTTTCTCATATTTACACCATTACTGACAATAATATCATGTTAGTATAGCGGTCACTATTATACCCACCGATTATTTTATATTTATATATATATATATATATATATATATATATATGTATATATATAAATATATGCTTATATAAATGTGGTCTTTACATCTAGCTATACAACTAGAGCTGGATATCCACACATTTTGGGTTACAATCATAAACAAAAGGAAACATTTCTCCCCCTGGTGATCTGAATTACTTATTTCTAGAAACTCAGAGCACCACTTTTTAAACCTTGATACTATAACATTTTAAACATAGGGAGTGATTTACTTCCCATATAACCAAAGTAAGGCCAAGTATATATTATGCTAGGATAAACCACTCTAGGTTCATTGCAAGACTGTCCCAGCTGATCATAAGTGAGAATCAAAGGTGGTCTTCGTTCTCTTTGAGGTCTGAAGTGTTCATTAAGGTCCACATTACTCAAAGGAGTAGGTACTTCAACCTCAGGGCTGAGATAGGATGATGTATCCTCCCAGGGAGGATCATTAGGTTCATTTATATTCCATGGTTCTGTTCTTAATTCAGTTATAGAATCAGATTGTTGAGAAGGATTGTCTACTGGCTCATCTAGGTCCCCAGTTGTGCTAGTTGGTACTTCTTTATAGAAAAATCCCCGATCGATTCTTTTTGCTTCAGAACAATCAGGTTGGGGATGATCTGGAGTCTTGGAAATGTTTGTATTTGAATTTCCATCTATGTTGTTACACAAACTATCATTTTCCACCATGAAAGAAATATCTTGACTTATGGGCAACAAATGTTGGCGGTGGTATGTTAGTATGGGCCCATCTTTATCCTCAGGTACCAGTTGATAAACAGGAATGTCAGGTAATTGCTTTAGTACTCTATAGGGAATTTCTTTCCATCGATTAGATAATTTTTGTTTTCTAGGAGTCCCAAGTCATCTCAATAGAACTCGATCACCAGGAAGTAACACGTGTTCTTTGACTTTAGCATCATACCGCTGTTTATTCTTTTCACCATGTCGTTCGGATGCTCTCTTAGCAACTTCATGAGCAGCTTTTAGTTCCTTCCTCAAATTGTTGACATAGGTATTATAAGTGGAAGGCTTTTTAGGGGAAACAGAAAGGCCCAAAGAAACGTCTATAGACAGTCGTGCTTCTCGTCCAAACATAAGTGAATAAGGTGAGTAACCAGTCGACTCATTTCGAGTACAATTGTTAGCATGAACAAGTTGATTGATGTAACGTTTCCATTGGAGCTTGTGCTTGGGATCCAAAGTTCCTAACATATCGAGCAGAGTTCTATTAAATCGCTCAGGTTGCGGGTCCCCCTGTGGATGATAAGGTGAGGTTCGTGACTTCTTTATCCCGCAACAAATGCACAGCTCTTTAATCAACTTGCTTTCAAAGTCTCTTCCTTGATCTGTATGAATGCGGGCGGGAAGTCCATAATGTACAAAGAAATGATCCCAAAGGGTCTTAGCTACTGTCAAAGCTTTTTGGTCCCGAGTGACATAGGCTTGTGCGTAACGTGTGAAATGATCAGTGATCACCAAAATATTACTTTCCCTCCCATTGGGCCCTTCTAATTATAGAAAATCAATGCAGATCAATTCCATAGGCCCAGAGCTACTTAAATTGACCATGGTGGCTGTAGGAGTGGGTAATTTTTTCCTAAGAACACAATTCTTACAAGTTTTACAATAGTATTCAATATCCTTACTCATATAAGGCCAGTATACTCTCTCCTGTATTAGGTGTAATGTCTTCTCCACACCCAAATGTCCATGTTTATCAAGCAGAGAATGGAGAATCATAGGAATATGAATATTTGGAAGAACAAGTTGATATTTATCATGCCCCTCTCTTGTAGTAGTTTTTCTAAACAGTATTCCTTGCTTGAATACCAATTTCTTTCTCTGCCGCAGTAAAGCTTTGCTTGTGAAAGAAACATTGCATCCCATAGCTCTTTTAGAATCTCTTAAATATTCCATTACAATAGCAATCTCTGGGTCCTGGTGTTGATCTTCTCTCAGTTGATCTTTAGAAATGAGGGGTAAGTCTTCTAACTCCGGAGTGTTAATCCAACAATACATGGAAGGAATTGAGGTTTCAGTGGCTCCCAACGAGTGTACTGCTCCAGAGGAACTACTAGGTAGCAATCTAATTTGATGACACAATCCTTGAAAAGCAGGAGCCGGTATTTCCACCCAATCATCATTTGGACTCACAAAAAGAGGATGGGGGAGTCTGGATAGAGCATCAGCATTTATATTCTGCGCGCCAGGCTTATATTTTAATGAGAACTGGTAATTGGAAAGGGCGGCTAACCACCTATGTCCGGTGGCATCCAATTTATCTGTAGTATTAATGTATGTTAAAGGATTATTGTCCGTGAGCACAGTGAAATGTACACCATACAAATAATCATGGAACTTATCCACTACCGCCCACTTTAGTGCTAAAAACTCTAATTTATGGACAGCATAGTTTTTCTCACTTGTGGATAGACCTCGGTTAACATAGGCAACGGGTTTTAACTCAGTTTCTTGTTGTTGGTATAAGACTCCCCCTATTCCTTCAAATGAGGCATCGATATGTAGTTCATAAGGAATTTCAGGATTCGCATAGGCCAGAACTGGAGAATGAGTTAGATGAAATTTTAATTTTTCAAAAGCCTCCTCACAGGTTGGCGTCCATCTATCACCGAAAGCTTCTTGTGGCTTATGATAGTCTTTCAGATTGTTTTTTAGATTCTTTAGTTGTCTATGTTGGTGAGAAGGGTATCCTTTCGTTAAATCATTTAAAGGACGGGCAATTCTGGAATACTGTGGCACAAACCTCCGATAGTACCCACAGAAGCCTAGAAATGATCGAAGGTCCTTCAAAATATTGGGGCGTGGCCAATTCTGTACAACCGCAACCTTATCAGGATCAGTAGAGATTCCATCTCGACTAACAACATGGCCCAGATATTGCACAGTGGTTTGGCAAAATTTGCATTTGTCAACAGATAGTTTTAATCCTTTTTTCTGTAGCCTGTCCAAAACTTTCAACAATCGGTTGTTATGTTCTTCCAGAGTTCGTCCAAATACAATAAGGTCATCTAGATATACTAGGACTTCTCTATAGCACATGTCCCCTACCGTTTGTTCCATGGTTCTCTGAAAAGTGGACGGGGCTCCTTTTATCCCTTGAGGCATCTTGAGAAACTCAAAGAATCCAATAGGACAAATAAAAGCCGTCTTAGGTCGGTCATCAGGATGCATTGGAATCTGATAATAACCACTTCGCATATCCAGAACTGAAAACCATCTACTGCCCTGCAAACAATCCAAGGCTTCCTCCACTTTGGGTACCGTGTACTGATCAGGAAGGGTACGATTGTTTAACGTACGATAATCAACACATAATCTGATATCTCCATTCTTTTTTCTAGCTACTACGATGGGAGATGCGTAAGGACTATCTGAATCAGCAATGACTTGATTTTCCAATAAACCTTTCAAATGCTGCCGGACGTCATCAAAATCGGCGGGAGCCAGACGGCGAGATCTTTCTCTAAAAGGGGCCTCATTGGTCAGTTGTATGCGATGTTCAATTCCAATGGCTGTGCCCAAATCCCATTCATGTAAAGAAAAAACAGGCTTTCTAGTCATTAATTGGGAAATTAATTGATTTTTCTCATCCATAGTAATATCGCTGTTCTGAAAACACTCGGATACTCTAGTAATAAATTCAGTTTCAGGGTCACAGGTAGTAATAGGTACTAATGAGGTGGTGGTGTTTTCATCACACTCTACCCGGTTTACTTTCCCCGAATCTAGCTCCTGGACACAAGTGGATGCTGGGGTATATATCTTTTGTTGTTCCAAACACCAATCAAATAGCATCTTAAACAAATTTGAATTAGTGCCTACAATTACTGATAATACTCCTTTATCTCCAGGGGAGTCAGGGCATACCAATGCCAAAAAAGGTAATGGGTCATGAGATCCAGATGGTTGTTTAGGAAATTCTATCTGAGTAATTACATATCCTAGATAGGGATACTTCTGCTCACTTAATCCCCAAATAGTTAATCCATCAAAGGGCATTAAGGGAACATCAGACAGATATTGAGTATACCAGCTTTAAGAAACAATGGAAACTTGAGATCCACTATCAAGCAAAGCGGTACACAGTTGTCCATTTATTAACACAGGCATCAAAGGGGCCTGCCCCATCATTCCATTTGGAATAATAGTAGGCCACTGGGTACTCCCCATTGTGCAGACAATTATGAGTTGGGAGTCGGTGCGGGGTTCATCGACCTCCCTTCTACGTTTTCCGACTGTCCAGGCTGACGTCTATCAATGGTAGCTGGGAGTGAAGTGAAACTTCTTCCTTGACTACACTCAAAGGACCTATGTCCTAATTGTCCACTTTTGAAACAGGTGATATTAGAATTATCCACGGGTCTCCTACTGAATCCTCTGCCCCGACCAGAAGAGGATACTCTTGACGTGGCAGATGGTGTATTTTGTAGAGAAATAAGCTGATCTAATTTCTTAGTTTGTTCCTCGATTAGCTTTAGCAATTGATAATTTACTGAAGGAACGTCAGGGGTAGGAACAATCACTTTAACCCATTTTAAGTTTTTCTCTCGGTTTTCAATTCGTACCTTTTCTAGTTTTACTTCTTTTATTAAGTCACCTAAAGTAGGAACAGGCACCCTGGGCAAACTACACCTTAAACGTTGAACTACGGGGTTAGTAGTCAAAGCCCCTCTCAAAATATGCTTTAATCGCCTCTCATCAATTTCGTGTGGATTAATCCCTCCTTTGTCCAGAAGCTTGTATAGAATTTTGTCTAAGCGGTAAATATAATTGGTGAGGGTTTCATTTGGCTCTTGATAAGTTTGATTTAATCTAGATAGAAGGTCCCCTACATCTTCCAGAGTTCCAAAAGAATAGTCCAATGCTTCAAAATAATCTTTCAAATTTGATTTAGGGTTACTTCTCCTGGTAGCATGAATTATTCCCATAGCGGGTCCCCTCAAACTTTCCACGATTCTTTGTTGTTTAATATGCTCTGGACATCTCCACTCCTCTGAATGTTGTACCGCTGCCTCTCTCCAGACTTCATAACTCTCTTCTCCGGTAGGAACGGGAGTTACTCCCGAAAAGATTCTCAGTCTCCTATATCCCCCCTCATAATGCCAGCGTTCAAAATGACTAACCACTTTATCCATCACATTCTCAACTTGGGGATCTATTTTATCATTACTTAAGGAATCTTCTTCAGATGTATGACTATTGTTAGGATAACATCCTGCACTAGCACTCTCTACTTTACTATCTTCTTTAATTATAGCCTTCTCCCCTCCTTCCGCAAACCTCTCCACAGGCCACATTACTTTCCATTTCTTACCAGGGGCCTTTTCAATTAAAATATTAGCTGGGATTACAGAAGCATCAAGCTGATTATCATTACTAATTAAAATGGCTCATATGTCATCATTAACCCCTCTCCATTTATCTACAATATATGGTTGTTTGATTCCATACATTTTCTTTACTTCACTGACAATATCTTCATCTAGTATCTCCATAAAATTTCCCAAAATGCTTACACTTTTCTGTGCATCTACACCTTTGCTTCTACACCAGCTATATATATCTTCTCCTTTTATAAACTCCATTTCTATTTATTGTTTCGGATCTCAGTTGCAGTTCCTCCAAATGTAACCCTTATCTCTGGGGTGATTATGCTAATTTGTGTAACTCTTAAGGTTGTGCCTCCACCCAAATCTTTATCCTATTCACTTACAGTAATTAGGCTCAGGGTAGATTTGGGAATACCCTGTATTACCGATGAAGAGATATATATATATATATATATATATATATATATTGCTATCCTAGGTTACAATATTCCCTCCTAATATTTTATACCTCTCTTCTTTTCTTTACAGGTTACCTGCTTCTCTGAAGGGGATCGACTCCTCTCCGCTTTACAGACCAAGGTAAGTAATGTACTAGACAACATATGTTTTTTAGAGTTTACTGAAATACCTTAGCAATACATTTCATATGGATAAAAAGATTATCCTATAATGCATACAAACCCTAATGGGTAGTTAACTCATATTAGCTGATACACTTGAAATAACATCATTAATAACCATACTCCGATTATTATTTATAGCTATAAAGAATTATATATTACAACAATTAAAATATACAGCTCTACCAATACAGAAATATATGTCAGTCCCATAGTTAACTATAGTTCACAATAGTTATGTTGAATCTACCCTTGAACCAGCTGGAGTTATCCTCTGCAATTATCCATTGAGTGCGTAGGTTATTAAATATATATGCATATATATTCTACAGGTTTCGGTACAGAGCAAAGTTGTTTTATTTTCTTATGAGTTTGGTACTAACAAACAATGGGGATTTGGTATCAGGTATTATAGTAGGGGAACCCATAGGAAACAGCGACCACAATATGGTCACATTCAATATCAGTTTCTACAAACAGCCCTATACTGGCTCAACTAGGACTTTAAACTTTAGCAAAGCAAATTTTGAAAAGATGAGGGTATTTTTCAGGGATATTGAATGGGAAGGTTTGTTTTTAGGAAAAAATACTACGGAGAAATGGGAGGTACTAAAATTCCTGCTAGCTAAAAATACACTCAAATATATTCCTATGAGTAGCAAAAAAGGGAATAAAAATCATAAACCGATGTGGCTTAACAAAAAGATTAAGGAACTTATGGGCAAGAAAAGGCGAGCATTTAAAAAATACAAATCTGACGGGGAAGCAGAGTCATTTCAGCACTATAAGGAATGTAACAAAATTTGCAAAAAGGAAATAAGAGCGGCTAAAGTAGAAACTGAAAAACTAGTAGCAAAGGAAAGCAAAGCGAATCCCAAAAAAATCTTTAAATACATTAATAGCAAGAGATTAAAGAAGGAGAGTATAGGCCCTTTAAAAGACAAGTTGGGAGTCTTAAGCAAAAATGATAATGACATAGCGGACACACTAAATTAGTTTTTTTCAACAGTATTCACTAGAGAGGACCCAATTCAGGGACTGACACACAATCTCAATAATGAGAATATCACACTGATAGGTACTTATTTAAGCGAGGAAGTAGTCTGTGACCGATTAAAACATTTAAAGATTAATAAATCACCAGGGCCCGATGGTATTCATCCAAGGGTTCTAATGGAGCTTCACTCTGAACTGGCAAAACCGCTATCTTTGATCTTTGAGGATTCAGTTATATCAGGTATGGTTCCCAAAGACTGGTGTATAGCGGAAGTAGTGCCTATATTCAAAAAGGGAAGTAAAGCTGAACCAGGTAATTATAGACCAGTTAGTCTTACATCTATAGTGGGGAAAGTATTGGAAGGTATTCTAAGAGATAGTATTCAGAAGTTCCTTGAAACCAATAATGTCATTAAAAGGAATCAACATGGGTTTATGAAGGACAGATCCTGTCAAACCAACTTACTTGGCTTTTATGAAACAGTAAGCGCAAACCTAGATCAGGGTAAAGACGTGGATGTAATCTTTTTAGACTTTGCCAAAGCGTTCGATACTGTACCACACATGAGACTTATCTACAAGCTACAAGAATCAGGGCTAGGAAGCACAATATGCACTTGGGTCAAACACTGGTTAGATAATAGGAAGCAGCGCGGTGTGGGTAATGGATCTTTTTCAACTTGGACTGAAGTGCTAAGTGGTGTGCCTCAAGGCTCAGTATTAGGACCGCTATTGTTCAATATTTTCATTAACGACCTAACAGAAGGTCTAGAGAGCATGGTGTCAATTTTTGCAGATGCTACCAAATTGTGTAAGGCTATAAATACAGAGGAGGATGCCGAGTCTCTTCAGAACAACTTAGTTAAATTAGAAGCATGGGCAGCCAAATGGAGAATGCGCTTCAACACAGACAAGTGTAAGGTAATGCACTGTGGTAACAAGAACAAAAATTACACCTACCTACTAAATGGGGTAAAATTAGGGGATTCTGTACTGGAAAGGGACTTAGGTGTCCTCATAGATAGCAAGCTAAGCAGTAGTACCCAAAGCAGGACTGCAGCAAAGAAGGCTAATAAGATATTAGCATGCATAAAACGGGGTATTGATGCTAGGGACGAGAGTATTATACTCCCGTTATATAAATCACTAGTGAGGCCACACCTTGAATACTGTGTACAATTCTGGGCACCGTACTACAAAAAGGATATCCTGGAGCTTGAAAAGGTACAGAGGAGGGCGACCAAACTAATTAAGGGCATGGAGACGATGGAATACAAGGAAAGGCTTGAAAGACTAGGCATGTTTACATTGGAAAAGCGGAGACTACGAGGGGATATGATTAACATCTACAAATATATAAGGGGACAATACACAGAGCTTGCGCCGGACCTGTTTTTGGTTAGATCAACACAGAGGACTCGTGGACACTCGCTCAGGTTAGAGGAGAGGAGATTCCGCACAATACGGCGTAAAGGCTTTTTCACGGTAAGGACAATACGTGTTTGGAATTCCCTGCCCGAGGGAGTTGTAATGGCAGAATCTGTCAACACCTTTAAGAATGGGTTAGATAAATTCCTATTGGATAAGGATATCCAGGGGTATGGTGCATAGTCATGCATTATAGTTACTATAAATAGGGATAAAATGCAATGGCTGACAGCAGCATCAGTCAGAAATTTTAGTCAAATCATCATGCATAGGACACCACAAATAGATTGAACTCGATGGACAATTGTCTTTTTTCAACCTCAGATACTATGTTACTATGTTACTTTCAGAAACTCGGTAATGACTAACTCTCCTTTTTATGATACCGTAACACTGCTGGTACTCATTGGAAGTAGAGGCCTTGATCCACTGTGTATATTGTCAAACTGCATCAAGAATAGTAAACTGAGAGCAGAAAGATGATTCATCCACCCATATCACTTTGATACTTTTGCTAGAATATGTATCCAGTTATACCCCTTTTACACTCGCACTCCCGGGTCACTCCCGGGTTTCTTCCCGGGATGCGTCCCAGGATGCCTTCCCGGGACTGACCCCTTTCACATTGCACTAAGACCTGGGATCGACCCGGGACAGCCCCATTTACACTGATCCCGGGATATTCCTGCAAATGCACATGTATGTCATTAGAAATTGCCTTTTCTGGCTCACATAGATGAGGTCACACTAGTCAACAAAGGGAGGGGTGGTGCCTGCTCACACCATTGCTGCAGTCATGGTCGACGGAGTACCAGTGTGTATGCCTGAGCTCATGATTCTTTCTGGTTTGCAGATGTTTCATACAGCCACTGACAGCATGATGCAGCTTGTCACACTGTGCAGTATACTGCACATATATTTTATGAGGAGGAGGAGGGCGCAATTTATGCTGGATAGGGCTGCTAGTCGCCACCAATATTTGCGCAGGAGGAGAGCCCTCATATCATCCAGGATGAGTACCATACCGAGCGTGACTATGGGCCCTAACAGCTCATTTTGGTCCAGAGATCGCCGGCACGGAGAAGCCTTTATGAGGATCGTGGAAGCTTACCAGGATGAGGAGTGGATGGCTAACTTCCGTGTGTCTCGTGCAACCTTTAACTACATCCTGGAATTACTTACCCCAGCACTTGACATGCAGACCACCAGGCTTAGGAGACCCATCGAGGCACGCAGGAGATTAGCTATTGCATTGTGGTGGTATGCTACCCCAGGAGAGTACCGCTCAGTCTCATGCTTGTTCGGTGTTGCGATCTCCACCTGCTGTGTCATAGTCCACCAGGTGACTAAAGCAATTGTATCTACCTTATACAAGCGCTTCATATCTCTACCACAAGGACAGCGCTTACAGGATACCATCATTGGATTTGTAAAGCGAGGCTATCCACAGTGTGGAGGAGCGATTGATGGGACACACATCCCCATTATTGCCCCATGTGACAACCATGCTGACTATTTTAATAGGAAGGGCTGGTACTCCATCATATTACAGGCTGTTGTGGACCACAAATATTGGTAAGTGTTTATTTTTGGGGTGGTGGAATGAGTTGCATGTGTGAGTTTTACATTCTAACTTTTTTCAATTTTACTGTTCTTTAGTTTCCTAGATGTGTTTATTGGCTGGCCAGGCCGATCTCATGACTCCCGAGTTCTTGCCAATTCTGACCTGTACAACATCGTAGAGGAGAAGCAGGGAGGCTGGCTGTACCCCAAAGAGTGTGCAAAGATTGTGAATGGGGTGGAGATCCCTGTCTACATCATCGGGGATGCTGCATACCCTTTACGCCCCTGGATTATGAAAGGCTACACCCAACAGGTCCAGTTAACCCTAGAGCAACAAACCTATACTCACACCCTGAGTTCAGCAAGGATGGTGGTTGAGAACGCCTTTGGCAGGTTAAAAGGAAGATGGCGTTGTTTGATGAAGCGCAATAATGTGGACCTAAAGAATATGCCTAATGTAGTAGCTGCGTGCTGTATACTGCACAACATCTGTGAACTGAAAAATGAGCTATTCCTTCCTGAGTGGACTGTGCAGGACCCTGAGGTTATAAACCCACATGTGGAAGGTGCTTTGTTTGTGACTGCCTCAAACTCCGCTGCAGAACAAATACGCCACACTATTACGTCCAACCTTGCAGCACTGGTACAATAGTGTTCAGCACAACATGTTTGGTGAATTAAAATTTTTTTATTTTGTATTCCACCTTTGATCTTTGGTTTCAATATTTATGTTTTTCCAAAAAAACCACATTGCCACAAACTTTGTATATATGCAGAAACAATGTAGAAAACACTGAAAACATGGTCTACTGTTACGCACAAATGGGAATGTTATGCATAGATTTGCAAACAAGTTTTGATTGGCATAAAAAAAAAAACACTGGTAGGCTTGTAGATACAACACCATAATCCACAGTGTCCCTGCAGTATATTATTACTGTGTAAAAAATAAATAAAAAGTGCTTTAATGTAGACACTATACAAAACAGAACATAGAAAAAAAATTAAAGAAGGCACAAACAGTTGTGCATAAACAATGACCACACTGTGGTTATTTAACAACAAATAACAACAATAAGAAATTCACTGTGTTTCACGGCAAATTGCGCAATACAGTAAACTCTGTGCTTTGCGCACTAGATGGTGCAGTATTTGGGGCATAGTATGGGCCAGGATTAAATGATGAAAAACCCTGCTCAGGGTATTGTGAGTTGTGGTTTTGGATTGGTGCTCTAGAGGTATTGGTCATACGCTCATAGAACGCCATGTTCATTTGGTGCAATTCCCTGTGGCGGTCATACTGCTCTCTACTCATGCGTTCCTGCATTGTCATGACTTGGGAAAGAAATGCATCATGCATTTGGCGTTCTGCCTCTAGAAACCTGTCGAGCCTTGCATCCTCCTGTGCGGACATTGTAGCTTCCATCTCTCGGAGTTGGTCGACAAAGACATTTGACATGGCTTTAGCCACTTGCTCTGCTCTGTTCAATATCTTCCTTCTAGGCGGTACGGTGTAAACTGTGAAGAGAAGAAATACAAAATGAGCGTATATAAAAATAGCAGCGTTAGCAAACATGTGTTTGTGGCATTAATCCACCTACACACTAGCTACTCTGCAACATTGAACTATTTATAAAAATGCAAAGCACCCCTGGGTGGGGGCAGAAATTGCAAAGCGTGCCACCGTGCCAGCAGCGTGCTGAGCGCAGTGATCCTGCAAGGGGCTCATTTGCACTCGCCACGCTGCCGCCACACTGGCCACTCATACTACACACATAACCGGAAGATTAACAATTGTGGATTTGTGCTATGAGTGTTAATTTCTAAACATGTACTTACGGTTTTTCTGTAAAGTTGGGGTGATGGTGACTGCACTTTGTACAGTCCCACTGTCACTGGTCTGAGCATCCACGACGTCTTCAATGGTTGCAGTTATGCTGTCGTCGTTTCTGGATGTGTTTATGGATGGCTGGGAGGATGTGTCACTGTCCTCAGGTGTGTCGTCAATTAACAACGGGGATGACGGACAGACGTCACTGCTTGTCTGGGTCTCTTCTGGAGTGCCTTCTGTAGCAGTGTACTGTGAACTGGAAGACAGACTCACCGGACTGCATATAGCTGTGTTTCCAAAGATATTGGCACAGATGTCATAGTACTGCCAGTCGATACGGCCAACACCGCTTTTTTTCTGTTGTTGTCATGCACCTTCAGGAACTGCTTTTTAAGAGTTTTCATTTTGTTTAACACTTGCTGCTGTGTGCGGATGATTCCCCTGGCTTCCAGCATCTTGGAGATGTTTTTATAAATCACTGCATCTTTAACTGTGCCTGTGATCTGCCTCATTATTTCCTCCTCTCCCCTAATGCTCAGCAACTCTCTAACCTCCTGGTCTGTCCAGGTCGCCATGCTGCCTTCCTCACACGCATCAAGGACGCTCCCCAGGGCTCTGAAAGATGACATCATCTTTTCTGAGCCCATGAAAGCTCCAATCGGAGGCCTTTTAACAGCCCCGGGTAGTGAATCCTGGGACGGGCCCTTTCACACTACCCAGCTTCCCGGGACCAACCCTGGTCGAGACCAGGGTTGAAATCCCGTGATGCTCGACCCGGGAAATTGTCCCTGTACCCTTTCACACTGACAGAAATCCCGGGATGATGCGCGTTCACGTGCAATATCCCGGGATTTTCATGCGAGTGTAAAAGGGGTATAAATGATGCACTGCACTAATACTGCTACAAATAATGCAACTGTATCCTTTTAGTCTATGCTGAAAGAATTCCCTTAGTTGAATTCCTATTTTTATGCTTGTCAGTAACTTAAATCCTCACATGTAGTACTCTCCTGTGGATCTCTAGTAGGTTGTAGCAGAGGTAACTATAGACAGCCAATAATAATGCTTAGCTGATAAAGATAATCTCCATAATGTTCCACGGTAAGCTTTGTTTTGTCCACAGCCAGTATTTTTCTATAGCTTCCTATTAACAGTTAAATAAACTTGGCTGTAAGCAGGTAGTGTATGATATCTAATAGACAGTATATATATAGCTGCCACTACCGTACTCTGTGTGCATATATGGGAAGGCTATAGTGAAGAGGTGCACAATATAAATAGAGTTACAGACCTTCGATGTCTTCGGTGAGTGCCTCCTGACACTCACTATATTAATGGTTTAGCCCCGCCCACCTGGTGTTGTTTTGGTGGGCAGTGGATCGGCTTTACTATACTTGACAGCATTGACTTGAATGGGGATCAGCGGCGTTGCTGGGTTTGGCTGTTACACTGACCTCGGCCAGCGCGGAATAGATGATGCTATCTGCCATGCCTTGATGCCGGTAACTACTGCTTTGATCTTCACGGCTCCCGCTGATCTCCGCTGGCCGCACCGGTCTCTGCTTCCTCGGCTGTCACTCCTGCTGATCACCGCTGGCTGCACCTGGATCTGCTCCTCCGTCTCTCCACTCTTCACGGCTCCCGCTGATCACTGCTAGCCGCGCCGGTCTCCGCTCCTCCGTCTCTCAGCTTCTTCACGGCTCACGCTGATCTCCGCTGGCCGCGCCGGTCTCCGCTTCCCCGGCTGTCACTCCCGCTGATCACCGCTGGCCGCACCTGGATCTTCTCCTCAGACTTTCAGCTCGTCACGGCTCCCGCTGATTACCGCTAGCCGCGCCGGTCTCCGCTTCACTGACTCTCCTCAGCACTCGGCTCCCGCTGATAGAGGGTGATCGCGCCGAGCTCCGCTCCCCCGGCTCACTGCTGTCCGGCTTCTTACAGCTCACGGCTGAGGGCTCCGATCTCCGCTTCTCTCTCTGGCTATATGCTGTACCGGCTTCCTGTAGCTCACCGCTGATAGCGCCGAGCTCCGCTTCTCTGGCTCTCCGCTGCTCCGGCTCCGGCTTCTTGCCAGCAGCCGCAGGTATCTTCAGTAAGTTCAGTGTGCTATCGCTCGTTTAGAGAAATCCCTCATCTCCCCTGCACCGCCAATGTCTACAGCACAGCTCTTTGAGGCGGGCAGGGAGAGATAGGAGCATCTCCCTCAGAGGCGCACACAGTAGTCCCGCTCAACGCTTCAGCTCCCCTTTTTATACAGGAGCCCCAGCAGCAGCTTACTTACAAGTCAGTCACTCACTGACACTGACAGTCGCAGACTAGTACTGCTGCTGGAAAAATGAGTGACGGGTCAATGCTGCTGCCGGCCGTCTGCCAGTATTGAATTTGTCTTCCTAAGAGGAACGCTGGCTGCATGCTGATCCTCATCAGTGGCTGGTGTTGGCATAACATACAATGAGAGAGTTGTATATGTGGCGGGTGTGACGGGTGAGCATGACGTAATCACGTCACATCACACTGTTTTTGTACATGGAGGTGGAGCTATGAATTTGAAAGCCGGTGGCAGTGGCACCCTTGATTAACCCAGGCGTCCCGTCAGTAATGCGGTTCTGACAGGGTGCAGCGCAGAGGGGAGAGTAATCAGCCTGCTCGGCGATCACTGCATCAGGCATGTGAGATCGGGGTGTCAGACATTAGGGGGTGCCTGTGCGCACCAAGCACCCCCCCTGCGCACACCTATGGACTTGCTGTATAACATCAGTGCCGTTTCTAGCGGCGGGCGAGCCGTGCAACCGCACGGGGCGCCTGCCGCGGCACTTTGTGACTACTCCTCTCCTTTCTCTCTCTCCCCCAGAGCGCTCCTGCTCGGCGGGCGGGGCTTCGCGGAATGACGCGTTTGCGTTGTGACGTCACGAAGCAAATGAGGGAGGAGAGGACTGGAGATAACCATCGAAGGAGGAGGCGGCCGGCGCGAGGGACGTGAGTTGGCGGGACCCGAAGAGCGGCAAGATGTAAGTATTCTCTCTCTCTCTCTCTCTCTCTCTCTCCCCCTCTCCCTCCCCCTCCCCCCCCACTTGACACCTGCCGCACTGTGTAAAATGGAGATACCTGCCGCACTGTGTAAAATGGGAATACCTGCCGCACTGTGTAAAATGGGGATACCTGCCGCACTGTGTAAAATGGGGATACCTGCTGCACTGTGTAAAATGGGGATACCTGCCGCACTGTGTAAAATGGGGATACCTGCCGCACTGTGTAAAATGGGGACACCTGCCTGCGTACTGTGTAAAATGGGGATACCTTCCGCACTGTGTAAAATGGGGATACCTGCCGCACTGTGTAAAATGGGGATATCTACCGCACTGTGTAAAATGGGGACACATGCCTGTGTACTGTGTAAAATGGGGATACCTACCGCACTGTGTAAAATGGGGACACATGCCTGCGTACTGTGTAAAATGGGGGCACGTGCCTGCGTACTGTGTAAAATGGGGACACCTGCCTGCGTACTGTGTAAAATGGGGATATCTGCCTGCGTACTGTGTAAAATGGGGATACCTGCCTGCCGTACTGTGTAAAATGGGGACACCTGCCTGCCGCACTTTGTTAAATGGGGACACCTGCCTGCCGCACTTTGTTAAATGGGGACACCTGCCTGCCGCACTTTGTAAAATGGGGACACCTGCCTGCCGCGCTGTGTAATATGGGGACACTTGCCTGGTGTAATGTGTAAAAAGGGGACTTTTTTATTTTTATTTTTTTCCCCTGTGGTGGGTGTGATATCAGACGAGGCCACGCCCACTGTAATGAGACCACGCCCATTTTAATCAGGCCACACAGCCTTGTTGGGAGCGCGCGCGCCTTCGACGCGCGCATGCTTTTTTTCTGGCTATATGGGGGGGGCACGCAATTTTTTTTAAAGCAATGGGGGGGGGGGGCATTTTAAAATCTCGCACTGGGAGCCAAATTGTCTAGAAACGCCCCTGTATACCATAGACAATTTTTTGAAAAAACAAAACACTTCATCTAACTGTGATTGTGCTGTTCATTAAATCATGTTTTTCATACTGTATTGTACTGTAGGAGAGTGCAACAAATTGTGGAGGAACTAACTCGTGAGGATGATGAGCGTACTGCTTTGCACATAAAACAAATTCTCCATTCCAAGTATGACCTGGACATATCGGCCACCAGCGTCAGAAGGATGCCACGGAAAATGGGATGGACCTTTAGCGCAACAAGGTAAAATACTGAAAGCAGTATAAACCATACAGTAGATGCACACTTATTCACTGTTAATAATCCCTTGATAAGTGATATAACAATGCCATAAATCATTATACAGAGTGTGTACTTTATACTATATACAGTATGTGTGTGTGTGTGTGTGTGTGTGTGTGTGTGTGTGTGTGTGTGTGTGTGTGTGTATGTATGTATGTATGTGTATAGAGGAAGGGGAATAATACCCCGAAACGTTACTAATAAAGTGGCCCACTGGGGTCTTTTTTTGCACTTTAAAACTTTGGTTGCAAGTCTCTGAGTGCCGCCCATATAAAGGATTTATGTGTGTATATATATATATATATATATATATCCCAAAAGAGATACCTACTGTATAGGCACTCAGAGACAGCGATGAAGCATTGCCGGCTTATTGTGATGATTACATACTGTATACTGTGTTTGTGTGTGTGTATGTATGTATATATATATATATATATATATATATATATATATTACTCTGTATATACTGTAATGTATGTACAGTTTAATGTATACAGTAGGTATATAATACAGTATACTGCACCTACAGTCTAATGTATATACAGTAATCTGTAAATCAGTAATTTCATTACTGTATCTGATTTCCTTATTTTTGGCTCTTCACAGGATATCTCCCATGATAAGAGATGTGAATAAAGAAAAGAGAGTGGAACAGGCACGGCGATGGATTGAGAGTGGTGAAACATTTCATGATGTCATTTTCACAGATGAATCGTCTGTTGCCCTTGAGCGGTTCTCCAGAATGTCATTCCAGAAACGTAACCATATCTCATTAAAACCACGCCCAAAGCATCCATTGAAAGTCCATGTACAGTATGGGGAGGCATAACACGATTAGGAGCTGATCCCCTATTATTTTTCGAAGGTACAGTACTATACTTTATTCTGTGCCTGTGTTCTGTAAAAATACATGCTGTACTGTAGAGTACATGTAACTGCACAATAAAATGAGTTGCTTATTAATGAACAATTTTTTTTTATTTCTGTAGGGATCATGGATAAGACATTTTTCCAATAAACAATAGTAGAGGGATGTATGGTGCCATTTGTGAATAAATATTACCCAACTCACCATAGGATATTCCAAGACAATGATCCTAAACACTCCGCCTCAGCCAAATTTATGGAAGAGAAAGGTATGAATTGGGAACGCACACCACCAGAGTGAGTATTCTTTCAACAGTGTACAAGTAAAATTTTGGATAGCACTCTAGTACTGTAAATATATTTTTTGGTTTAATAAACAGTACAATACCGTATGTTTAATTTTCTCTATTTAATGTCATTAATTGACTAACTTTTTTTCTATACTCTTTTTATTTTATTTTTTTATAGATCACCAGACATGAATCCAATTGAATTAGTGTTAGGCGCCGGGGTCCGCTCGTCGGTGCGGCCCGGAGCCTAGCAACCAGGGACGCCGTACGCAGACAGCCGCCGGCTCCCTGGCAACGCTGGACGCCGGGCGCACTGAGCCGCACGGACCCTAGCAACGGGGACGCCACTGACGGACCGCGTTCCCCGTTGCTGGGTCCAGGGTTTAATGAACCTACACCTGTTTCCTGGCCGTGCAGCAAGGCAGCTGCACGGCATGTAGGTAATTAGCCCTGTCAGCACCTGATTGGAGGACTCCTGTTCATATGCACTCTCAGGGCTTCTCACAGACGCCGGTAATAGCTTCCTGCATGCTGTCTCTGTTGCTGAGAGTCTGTTCCAGTCTTGCTGTATCCGGTCATTCCAGTATTCGGAAGTCCTGAACTCGGAAGTTGTCATCTTATTCCTGGAGTCCTGACTAATCACCGTATAACATCCAGTGGTGTTCGTGAGTCGCAGCTTTGCCGTGTGTTGCGGCTTGTCCGCTTTATTATTTATTATTTGTGTTTTGGAGCATTTCGCGGAGGGTTCCGCTTCCACAGGTCCACTCTGGTATCCAGCGGTGCTGGGTAGGAGTATTGGACAAGTGGATTTTGGTTGTCCTTTTCCCTGGCGGGTTTCCGCACATACTTCAGGTTTTGTTAGTTAGCTTGTTGCCCCTGGCCTGTTGTCAGTCAGAGGTCCTCTTGTTATCATCCTGCCTCGGATTTCCCTTTGTCTCTCACTAAGACCGGGGGGCACCGGAGTTGGGCAGACATAATCCGCCCTTCAAACGTGGCTGCCAGGGGCTCAAGAAACCATAGTCTCGCAGGGGATTTCCGATAGCACGGGTGAGACAATAGAGTTAGGGCGCCAGGGGCAACTAGTCTTTCCTGCTCCCGTTACCTGCATTCCATTCCAGCTCTCTGGTCCTTGTCATAAAATCTCCTCCGGTCAGGAGTGCTGGAATCATAACATTATTACCGGCCATACCAAAACTTAAAATTAAACGGAGTTTAATTTTTTCTTATTCAGTTTTTGTAAGAAATTGTCGGCCTCATGAATCCAACAGGGTTAGGACCAAATCCTGGTCAGCTCTTAGTCAGTCAGATTCAAGAACTTACTCAGATGGTTCAGGATCTTTCCCTTCGGGTGAAGTCGCAGGAAGATCTTTTACGAACTTCCCCGAGGGTAGTTCCTGAACCAAAAATGCATTTGCCTGACCGTTTTTCTGGTGATAGAAAAGAGTTTTTTTAATTTTAAAGAATCCTGTAAACTTTATTTTCGTTTAAGACCGATCTCCTCGGGTACTGAATCTCAGCGGGTCGGGATTATTATTTCTTTGCTCCAGGGGGATCCCCAGACTTGGGCATTTGGTTTAAAAGCAGATGATCCGGTGTTTTTGTCAGTAGACGCTTTTTTGGGGTCTTTAGGACTGTTATATGATGACCCTGATAGAGAGGCATCCGCTGAAGGTCAATTGCGCGCTCTCAGACAGGGTAGGAATCCTGCAGAGGTTTATTGTACGGAGTTTCGCCGGTGGTCGAACGACTGTGGCTGGAATGACCCAGCCCTGCGCAGTCAGTTTCGCCTCGGCTTATCAGAATCTATTAAAGACAGTCTCCTCTAGTATCCCGCTCCTGAGACTCTCGATAAACTCATGGAGCTTTCTATTAAGATTGATCGTCGTCTCAGAGAGCGGAAGGCTGAAAAAGGAGCATCGGTCAGGTCATCTCCATGTGTATATTCCATCCCTGAGGACATAGAGGAGCCCATGCAGATGGGTCTCTCCCGGTTGTCTCCTGAAGAGAGAGCCAGAAGGCAAAACTCTGGTCTTTGTTTGTACTGTGGGGGTAAGGGACATTTTGCTCGTAATTGTCCGAATAAGTCGGGAAACGCCTTGACCAGGTGAATTGTGAGGGGGTTCACCTAGGTCTGCAGCTTATCTCCTCGAATAACTCCCTTTTAGTCCCAGCTAAGGTTTCCTTTGGCAGCCTCAGTTCCTCGGTGACGGCTTTTGTCGACAGTGGAGCCGCAGGAAACTTTATGGATTTAACTTGGGCTAAGGCCTTAGGCATTCCTCAGTTATCTTTGGGTAGGTGTGTTACCATGCATGGCTTAGATGGGAGTCCACTGTCCAATGGGGTTATTTCCCTCTGTACACCCCCTGTACTACTTACGGTAGGAGCTCTTCATTCTGAAAAAATCGAGTTCTTCCTTACCCATTGCCCAGCAGTTCCAGTGGTTCTGGGTCACCCTTGGCTGGCCTTTCACAATCCCACCATTGATTGGCGGTCAGGGGAGATTTCTCAATGGGGTGCCTTCTGTGATAAGGAATGTATTTCGTTTCCAGTCAGAATAGCTGCTGCCATTCCTGAACTCATTCCCGTGGAGTACCAGGAGTTTGCTGATGTGTTCTCCAAGGGCAATGCAGACATTCTGCCTCCCCATCGGCCTTATGATTGCGCCATTGAGCTAATTCCTGGTGCCGCATTGCCAAAGGGAAGGTTATATGCTTTATCCGGGCTAGAAACTGCGGCCATGAATGACTATGTTAAAGAGAGCCTAGGGAAAGGATTTATTAGGCCATCTAAATCTCCTTTAAGTGCAGGCTTCTTCTTTGTGGAGAAAAAGGATGGCTCGCTCAGACCTTGCATTGACTATAGAGCCCTAAATAAAATCTCAGTTAAAAATACTTATCCTCTGCCGCTGATTTCTGTCCTCTTTGATCAGCTGCGTTCGGCTGTGATTTTTTCCAAAATTGATCTAAGAGGAGCGTATAACCTCATCCGAATCAGGTCCGGAGATGAGTGGAAGACAGCCTTCAGTACTCAGTCGGGTCACTACGAGTACCTAGTGATGCCGTTCGGCTTGTCTAACGCTCCAGCAGTTTTCCAGGACCTCATTAACGATGTGCTCCGTGACTTCCTAGGGAAATTCGTGGTCGTTTACTTAGACGACATCCTGATTTATTCTGACTCTATTGAACAACATGTTACCCAGGTGCGTCAGGTTCTTCAAAAGTTACGTGAGAATCATCTATATGCCAAACTGGAAAAATGCGAGTTTCATGTCACGGAGGTATCTTTTTTAGGGTACATTATTTCCCCTCGGGATTTTTCATGGAACCAAAGAAGCTCCAGGCCATCCTTAGTTGGGCGCAACCCACCAATTTAAAAGCAATTCAGCGCTTTTTAGGGTTTGCGAATTATTACAGGAGGTTCATTCATTCTTTTTCCCAACTGGTTGCTCCCATTGTGGCCCTGACAAAGAAAGGAGCGGATCCTACCAACTGGTCGCGTGAAGCGGAGTTGTCCTTTCGGGCCTTGAAACAAGCTTTTGTCTCGGCTCCAGTCCTCAGACATCCCAATCCAGGATTGCCCTTCGTTGTGGAGGTTGATGCCTCGGAGGTTGGAGTAGGGGCTATACTATCTCAAAAGGATCCAGAGTCTCTGGAACTACATCCTTGTGCCTTTATGTCCAGGAAATTCTCCTCCGCTGAATCCAACTATGACGTTGGTAACCGGGAATTACTGGCAATAAAATGGGCTTTCGAGGAGTGGAGGCATTGGCTGGAGGGAGCAACACATACCATTTCAGTATTGACTGACCATAAGAATCTGCAATACATCGAATCAGCTAAGCGGCTGAATGCCCGGCAGGCTCGTTGGGCTTTGTTCTTTACTCGTTTCAAATTTATTATAACTTTCAGGCCAGGTTCCAAGAATACCAAGGCAGATGCTCTGTCACGCAGTTTTCTTCCGGTTCATGATAACAGTCCTGTTACTCCCATACTTCCATCTTCAGTCATTTGGGCAGGCCTCACACAAGATTTATTTACCCAGTTAAAACAGCTTCAACACCAAACTCCTGGAAATACTCCTGCTGGTCGTCTTTACGTCCCTGAGTTCTTGAGAGCTACTGTTTTGACTGAGTTCCATGATAACAAAGTATCCGGGCATCCAGGGATCTCTAAGACATTGGAGTTAGTCTCCCGCTCAGTATAGTGGCCTGGTCTTTCTAAAGACGTTAAGGAGTTTGTTTCTTCATGTCAGGTTTGTGCACAGCATAAGGTTCCCCGTTCCTTGCCTATCGGGCAACTTATGCCCTTGAATGTCCCTCTCAGGCCATGGTCTCATATTTCCATGGATTTTGTGGTGGACCTTCCCCTTTCAGCTGGATGCAGAGTCATTTGGGTGGTAGTAGACCGTTTTAGCAAGATGGCTCATTTCATTGCCCTTCCCTGACTGCCATGTGCCCAAGGATTGGCAGTGTTGTTTCTCCGCCATGTTTTCAGACTTCATGGGTTGCCCACTGATATTGTTTCTGATCGGGGTCC
Organism: Pseudophryne corroboree; assembly: GCF_028390025.1. NCBI lineage: Eukaryota > Metazoa > Chordata > Amphibia > Anura > Myobatrachidae > Pseudophryne > Pseudophryne corroboree. The sequence goes on from NC_086448.1 coordinate 415,491,380, forward strand.
ACAATTCATTGCACAATTCTGGAAGTGTTTTTGTGCTTCATTAAAGATGAGATTGTCATTAACATCTGGTTACCACCCACAGTCCAACGGGCAAACCGAGCGAGTTAACCAATCATTGAAACAGTATTTGCGTTTGTACTCAGCCAAACTCCAGAATGATTGGTCCGAGTTTCTTCCATTGGCGGAGTTTGCTTACAATAATTCTTGTCATTCCTCCACCAACGTGTCTCCATTCTTTTCAGTTTTTGGTTTTCACCCCAGAGCTAATTCTTTTTTTCAACATTCCTCAGTTTCCTCGCTAACCTTAACCTCCCATCTCAGAGCCATTTGGAAAAAAGTGCACCTTGCTCTCAGAAAAGCGGCCTTTCGAGAGAAAAATTTTTCTGACCGGCTCCGACGTCCTTGCAATTTTAAGGTGGGAGATAGGGTATGGTTGTCGACTCGTAACATTAGACTTCGACAATCTTCAGCTAGGTTGGGACCCAAATTTATTGGACCATTTCATATCATTAAAAAAGTTAACCCAGTTGCTTTCCGGTTACGTTTACCAACATCTCTTCGGATTGGTAATACGTTTCATTGCTCCCTGTTGAAGCCATACATTTCTTCCAATAAATTTCCTCGGAAGATCTCTCAGGGAAGATCTCCAGTGGATGTACAGGGACAACAGGAGTTCCTGGTGGAGAAGGTTCTCGATTCCAAGTTGTCCAGGGGCCGGCTTTATTTTCTGGTTCACTGGAGAGGTTATGGTCCAGAGGAAAGGTCCTGGGTCCTGGATAAGGATCTTCATGCCCCAAGGCTCAAGAGGGCATTTTTTCGGGAATTTCCTTGGAAGCCTGGCTTTAGGGGTTCCTTGACCCCTCCTCAAGGGGGGGGTACTGTTAGGCGTCGGGGTCCGCTCGTCGGTGCGGCCCGGCGCCTAGCAACCAGGGACGCCATACGCGGACAGCCGCCGGCTCCCTGGCAACGCTGGACGCCGGGCGCACTGAGCCGCACGGACCCTAGCAACGGGGACGCCACTGACGGACCGCGTTCCCCGTTGCTGGGTCCAGGGTTTAATGAACCTACACCTGTTTCCTGGCCGTGCAGCAAGGCAGCTGCACGGCATGTAGGTAATTAGCCTGTCAGCACCTGATTAGAGGACTCCTGTTCATATGCACTCTCAGGGCTTCTCACAGACGCCGGTAATAGCTTCCTGCATGCTGTCTCTGTTGCTGAGAGTCTGTTCCAGTCTTGCTGTATCCGGTCATTCCAGTATTCGGAAGTCCTGAACTCGGAAGTTGTCATCTTATTCCTGGAGTCCTGACTAATCACCGTATAACATCCAGTGGTGTTCGTGAGTCGCGGCTTTGCCGTGTGTTGCGATTTGTCCGCTTTATTATTTATTATTTGTGTTTTGGAGCATTTCGCGGAGAGTTCCGCTTCCACAGGTCCACTCTGGTATCCAGCGGTGCTGGGTAGGAGTATTGGACAAGTGGATTTTGGTTGTCCTTTTCCCTGGCGGGTTTCCGCACATACTTCAGGTTTTGTTAGTTAGCTTGTTGCCCCTGGCCTGTTGTCAGTCAGAGGTCCTCTTGTTATCATCCTGCCTCGGATTTCCCTTTGTCTCTCACTAAGACCGGGGGGCACCGGAGTTGGGCAGACATAATCCGCCCTTCAAACGTGGCTGCCAGGGGCTCAAGAAACCATAGTCTCGCAGGGGATTTCCGATAGCACGGGTGAGACAATAGAGTTAGGGCGCCAGGGGCAACTAGTCTTTCCTGCTCCCGTTACCTGCATTCCATTCCAGCGCTCTGGTCCTTGTCATAAAATCTCCTCCGGTCAGGAGTGCTGGAATCATAACAATTAGTGTGAGCTCAATTGAAGAGGTACATTAGGAGTGTTGCGAAGCCAACAACAAAACAGCAGCTGTTGGATGGGATAAATAAATTTTGGCTAGAAGTACTCACACCTGAGCATTGTAATAATTATATAAATCACCTGTATAAAGTATTACCTGTTATAGTCGAAAGAAATGGTCAAGCCACAAATATGTAGTTCTGTACTGTATTTTCTGTTTAAAATTTTTAATTGGTGCATTATTAAAAATGTTTATAAAATTGCCTTTGATTATTGCATAAACTAATGTAGAATATTATACAGTAGTAATGTTATTGATGTGTATGAACAGTTATTTTCTGTTTTATAAGTCCTGAATAAGAGTACTGTACATTTTGATCAGTACAGTACATGCAATCGGATGTTGTAATAAATACTTTTTTTTACATTAATATTGATTTTTTTTCCAATAAATATTACCTTATACAGTATGGTACGGTACAGTACATGGGGGTAACTGTACAGTATGATGTGCCGTTATGGGGGAGAAATACTGTATCCACTAAATGTACAGTCAAATGTTTTTTTTTTATTACAAAAACACAAATGCATCCCAGATGGAAATCTGCTATACACAGCAGACAGCTTATGGTGACAGAACTTACCTACTGTATCCCCACCCATAGTTATGGTATATTTTAGATTGCCTAATGAGACCCTCCTGCAGCATTGCCAATGATTCATGTAAAACCTGTGTGCAAACAGTATCTCTATTGAATGCAAAGTACAGTATTACCAGTGCCGTCCCTAACCAACATGATGCCCTAGGCTACATTTTGGCTGATGCCCTCTTGCACAGATGCTAGTTCCGCCTCTAACCCTGCACCCCTTTCCCAGCACCATCACCCATTTTGGCGCCATCACCCCCTATAATTTAAATACTGTAGGAACAATGTGCACATTTAGTGCCAGCCCAAAACAGCGCATGTTCTTGCTGGGAAGGGGCATGGTAACACAATAATACCCCCAGATGAAATGACACAACACAGTACTGCAACTTTATTCACATTATATCATGCAGTAGTGTCTCTTATTCTCGTTACATCATATGATAGTACCACATTACTCCTAACAGTATTGCCCCTTATTCACATTACACCCCACCACATTGATCTTTATTTACATTAGACCACAGGTTCTCAAACTCAGTCCTCAGGACCCCACACAGTGCATGTTTTGCAGGTCTCACAGAATCACAAGTGAAATAATTAGCTCCACCTAATGTATGGACCTTTTAAAATGTGTCAGTGAGTAATTAATACAGTACACCCAGAGCCGGCCTTAGCTATAGGCAGGCTAGGCATTTGCCTAGGGCATTCAAGCATGTCTAGGGGCATCCAAGCATGTCCCTGCAGCATCTCATGCTGAGAGGGACAGTCTGCAAACTAACTGTTACTTTCCAAATGTATTCAATCAGTACTTGTATACACTGCTGTTTACATTTGTCAAAAAAAATGCACACTGTGCCTTAAACTTCCTCTGACATGCTTGAATGCCCCTGACTTGTGAGACCTCAGACAGACAGCAGAAGCCCAGTAAATGCAATTCCTGGACCTGTGACATTTTTACTGACTATATAAGGTTATTACTGGATGGCTTCTTATGATAACACATGTGTATTTTGGAAGACTGCTTCACAGAAACCTGACATCACCTATACTGCTTGTGCACATGGGGGAGGGGGACCCTGCCATCCTGTGTGTGTCCCTTATCCCTGTGCAAACCCCAGGTGTCTGCACTGCAGGGACATAACATGGGCAGTGTTCTCCCCACACTTTATTTCCTAGTCAGTCCATGCCGTAAAATTCCCCTGCCATCTAGCACTGTAACGTGGTCAGTAAGTTGCGTTGTGCTATTTCTATATGAAACATCAGTGCAGCGTGACTTTCGGACACATCAGACTGGAGGGCAGAGCATTTAGCTCCCACAGTATAAAGTAAAGGGCATGCAGTTAACGGGAGTAACAGACACCAGCAAACACACTGAATAGTGAAGAGAATGGACAGTTTCTACATGTTTGATACTGATCTTTTTGTATAACCAGCAAGTGTGGCCGTATCTGTGGCAGTATATGTGTATTATGGGCATTACTAATGTGGGGCATATGTGTAAGGTGCATTACTGTGTGGCATTATGTGTATTATGGGCATTACTAATGTGGGGCATATGTGTAAGGTTCCTTTACTGTGTGGAATTATATGTATTATGGTCATTACTGTGTGGCATTGTGCAGAGTTGAACTGGCCCACAGGGTAACCCCCCGGTGGGCCCCACTACCTGAGCGTTGCAGGTACAGATGCAGAACTAGCGGCGGAGCTAGGGGGCACCAATAGGGCATCAAATTGGCTAGGGCCGGCTCTGAGTACACCTGTGCACTTGCTGGTTTACCTGCAAAACATGCATTGTGTGGGGTCCTGAGGACCGAGTTTGAGAACCACTGCATTGATCCATGCAGTAGTGCCCTTTCCTCATGTTACGCCAGAAAATATTGTAGCTCACCTTATACACATAATGCTGCACATTAGTAATGCATTTCATATTTACATTTTCAGATTTAATTTCATATAGCCGCAGTCACACACAGAATATAGGCATGTACTGTAGCATCTCATTTTATTCAGCAGAAGCTGATTATTCCCGTTTGGCTAGTTTGCCGCCTCTGTATATTACAATAGAAAAAAATAATAGTGTCAGTGAAATAAACACCTCATGACAGATACTGTACACAAGCTCATGTCACATGGTATATGCAATTGCGGTCGAATTCCGGCTGGAATTCGACCATTTTTAAATTCGACGGAATTCAACAGTCGAATTCCGTCCCCCGGGGCCAGAATTCAACATATTACATAAAAAACGGATTCGACAGTCCCGCTGTCGAAAAACGGACCAATTGACGGATATGTGCGTCCTGGATTCGACTTTTTGGACGGCAGAAAGGTATTTTTGGCACCAGGACCGGACGCAGAGCCCGGTGCTGGTTCTAAAAATACGGGGGATCTCCTGTCATTTTTTTCCCCGTATTTTGGCAACCAAGACCGGCTCAGAGCCCAAGGCTGGTTATGCTTAGGAGGGGGGACCCCACACATTTTTTTTTCTGATTTTTAACCCATTCCATAAAAAAAATATATATATATTTAAAAAAATATATAAATAATACCTGTGCCTCCTAAATAGACAAACCAAGTACCTAATCCCTTCTGATATAAATAGATATGCTATTACCAATAAAAAAACACAAAACAAAATGTTTTTAAAAAATGTGATTAGATTCCGCCAGCAAAGTGAGGCGGATTGAAAATGAAGAATTTACTGTCTAAAAGCACTGTTGCGAATTTACAATCTTCAATTGAATATACTTTTGTCGAAATGCCGAATTTGTACCATTGCAGAAATGTCGAATTTGTCAAATGTCGAATTTCAAAAAGTCGAATTTGGAAAGTCCGGTTTTTTGATGGAAAAGTACTGAATTGCATTGTCAAATTTTTTCCAGTTTTTCGACATTTTCGGGAATTCGACCGCCTGCCACGTGGTGGGAGTTTAGGGGCGACGGCCATTTTGACAGTGGATCGAGTCTGGTGTACCGTAATGATAGACCTCGCTTATCCCTATCGCTTTAGCGAGGGGATTGTGACACTTCTTCAGCATTGCCCCGTAGCATTCAAGACTACTGCTATCTCTCACTCTACAACTATCTCTCACTCCATCTCCGAGCTCTGGTTGCCACGTAGTGGGGGTTCAGGGGCGACGGCCATTTTGACAGTGTGCTATGCGATCAAGTCCGGTGTACCGTAATGATAGACCTCGCTTATCCCTATCGCTTTGGCGAGGGGATTGTGACGCTTCTTCAGCATTGCCCCGTAGCCCTCATGACTACTGCTATCTCTCACTCTACTGCTATCTCTCACTCCATCTCCGAGCTCTGGCTGCCACGTAGTGCAACGGCCATTTTGACAGTGTGCTATGCGATCAAGTCCGGTGTACCGTAATGTGCATAGACCTCGCTTATTCCTATCGCCCCTATGTATTGTAGCGAGGGGATTGTGACGCACCTTCAGCACTGCCCCATTGTCCGCAAAATCTATGTCAGCACTCGCTCCATAGCTGAGGGCCTCCATGGAGTCACAGGCAGTAGCCATTTCAATTGAGTCTGCCCTGCTACAGAATTGTATGTGTACCGTATGGTGCATAGAACCTTAACAGTACATCTGCTGCAGCTTTGCCCTGGTTTATGTGAATAAAAAAAATTATAAAGTGTCTGGAAAAAACTAACATGCGTTCGTACTGTACTTTAGGAATCGAACACGAGACTCTAAGTATAGGAAGCGGAACACTTCACCACTTCGCCGCAGACAGATTAATAAATCCATTAGTTTTGATTAAGCCTAATGGCTACGGGATTAGGATGCTAACATACTGTACAATATTCCTAATATCATTAGGCAATAATGAACTTCTAACACGTCCATTTGCGTCAGTGTACACTACTGGTTTTAGGTTTCTTTGGCTGCGGGATGCAGCGTAACGAGACGCACTAGTAAAGTAGTCCTTACTATACAGTATACAGTATTTCAGTATTATATTTTACGGGAGCCCACACGCATGCGCAGTGGTGATTGTAAAAAGCGACATCTGGTGGATGATCGCAGGTATTACACGTACAGGTAATGTCAAACGTCTGTCTCTGTGCGATTAGATAACCTCTCTGTGACTAGGCGCGCCTCCCTACGCCCCAGTACGCTGCGTATGCTCGAACGGGACAAACGCCTCAGCCACTCAAGATAAAGGTGGCTACATCTGTATAGCACAACTTGATACCCCTTTACAAGTTTTTGCATAAAATCGCGGTATCATTAGCACTGTGTAGAGCATACGCAAGCGTGATTTGTGTAAGTCAAAAAGGGAAGTTTTCGCTGGTCTCTCAGGAAAATCTTCAACGGTGGATATTCACTGGAAAAGGTAAATTATTCCTAAAACTTCCAGTAAATAGAAGCCAGTTAGTGCCTCACTGGGTACGCAATGGTCACTATTGGAGTGAGTCGTGGTACGTCAGCGGAGAAGGAGCGAGTGAAAGCGTTAGCTGTCTTTCACCGTCTACTGTGTTGTGCATTTGGGGATTGCGTTTATAGGCAAAAAGTCTGCGATGGGATCCAATTGCACAAGCAGTGGGCGTTTGGTAACTAGGGTTCAGGCTGAAGAGTTGGGACCGAGAAGGTCAGAATTGCAGCCAAGAGGGTCAGCGAGGTTTATTAATGTGTGAGAAATATGGCTCACACACGGAGGCTTTTTGCAATGAATGGGTACCTATGACTGCTAATGATAGGGCATCATTCCCAAGGATGGGCAGCTTTGAACCAGAGGTACTGCAGAATGTAGGTAGTAGAATATGCCTGATCAAATCTAGAAAACAAAGGGTCAGACATACAAATTGTTTAAACCTGTGACAGCAAGAGGAGTTGGTGAGTTTGATACTAAGGTATTGCAGGTGGCATGTCTAACCAAAGTCATGTAAGACAAGAATGGGAATATAAGAACTGTTTGAACTTGTAGCAACATAAAATAAGTAGGAAGAAAAAGAGAAAGCAAGTATACCGCCATATGTAGATGTGGAAGCAGTTACGGCCAGCATACAAACTATAGAAAATAATAAAGCAATAAGGTATTGAGGGTCAGGGTGCAGACTTCTTTGCCAAATTGGAAAGTGGTCACAGTAGCTAATCTTAGAGAGTGCGCTATTGAACATCACAAGAATATTGCTAGGCGCAGAGAACAACAGGTGGAGAGGTTGAAGACGGTAAGTATACAGGCACATACAGGAAAGACCCATCAGTCCAAACCCCAGATCCCTAATGGTAAGTCAAGGTCAATAATATGTTACACTTGTAGGAAGGAAGGGCATTTTGCCAGAGATTGTAGGAGTAGTAGGACACATAGTCAATATAGACCCCCTAGACAGAAAACACAAGCCACATTATTAAACACATAGACGGGACCAAGGGACATATAGTAAGGAATCACAAGCCATATAGAAAACACAGATTCGGCTAATGGGAAGAACAAAATAAATGCAACATTACCCTTTGACAAAACTTGCTGGGGTTAAGATGGGGCCTCTAAACTTTTGCTTCTTTTTCCTAGCAGAAATGGCCCCTGATTAACTTTATAGGAGCTCCCGCTCAGGAAGTACAAAGTATGTTAGACACCCACGAAGACTAATGTTACATTTCACTGTTCTAGATGCATGTCCATCACAGGTAGAGGAAATTATCTCACAGATACCGTGTTCCCTATGAACTTAGGATGGGCAGGACACTGGATTGATGGCTGGGATAGCCCCAATAGCGATACAACAAACACAGAATTTTTTTAAGGGGAGTAGACCAAGTAGAGAATCACCTCCCCGTAGTGCCCAATCCAGTTGTACAATTTTAATAAAATCTTCTCCACCTCTACAAACTTATCTGTCACCAACCTCTATTCTGTTTCTCCACAGTTTCCTCTTCATCTTTTGCGTTCACACAGGGTGGTACAATACATGGACCCGATTACAGTTCAAACACTACATCCCTAATTGGTCCTTCAGAGTTCTGCCCGAACCCAGTATATCTCACCAGCTTGATAACACCAGTATTATTGCAGTGTGCCTTGTCATGCACAAAGGGTGGAGGAAGGATGAGTATACTGGTGAAGGGAAATTTTGTATAGACACTGATATGCCTGTTGGTGAATGGCAAACCTGACATTTTTCTTTTTCATTCTCTCCTTCTTTCTCTCCTCTAGAGATGTTTTTTTTTTGAGTTATGCTCATCATACTCTACATTGCAAACACACAACAGTTTCGTACAGTTAACACCCTTTAGGAATTATTGTTATGTATTGGTGTGCACTGATGTTTTCTCAAACTGGGTAGAGGCATTTCCTGCCGCCACGGATGCTGCTGTGTTTAGCGCAAAGAAAAATTGCGCAGAAATTTGTGTGTAGATAATGGTACCCCTAGAAGTAGGAGCAAAGCTTGGAATTGGACTATTGTGATCATAGATACTGCCACTAGTATTATGTAGCATCGGAACCACTCCCAGATCTTCACTTAATGAATCACTCTCTTCGAAATTTGTTTTTGTTTTGGTATTTGTGTCTTTTTTTTTTGGAAGATAACCTAATGTCATGATTGATCCGCACAATGATCAGAAATACACCAATGAGGTGACAGTACAGTACCTTATTGAGATGAGACAGCATTTGAGAACTTGACAAAAGAACTTGAAACTGTTGATTCCTGGTATGCCAAATACTGTCTTGATTGTGGACTAAGATTGTGTGATTGTTCTTATGCTCAGGTTGCCTAATAGAAGGACCATACCAAGTTTTGTTGACAGCACTATCCCAGGGAAAGTAGCCGAGAGAGAGACTTGGGTCCATGATTCCCATTGCAGGAAAGTCGGTAGTCCGGAAGGAACTCGTAAATGGAGTGAGATCGCAAAAGTATCACCAGAGAGTCTGTTCCGTGAAGACTGGGAGGCGGCACTGTTGAACACTACCTGAACATACTAAAGGATTGCAGAAAGACCAGTCATTGTAATTGACTTGCTATGAACAAGAGTTGTTTTGTTCTATTTCTCTTTTCTCTCGTTCCCGCTGACAAACATTTTTTTTCAGGACCTTCTATTTTTGCAAGGTTTTTCATGAGGAGTCAAGTGTGGGACTGGGACTGGTTCTGGAGGAAGGAGTGATTTCCTTATAGGATCCCAGGATTAGCCGATCAGTTTGTTATAGCCAGAGAAAAATAAAAGGACTAGTAGTTACGGAGTTCAGAGGTAACGTGATAGGCTATTGTCTGAGGAATACTGTATTTTGTAGTTATTGTGACCCCATATTTGAAGATGAGAGCATCCAGAGATGTCAGTCTAGCAATAAGGTGACAGACATCCCTTGAGTGATTACCACTCACTAGTAGGGTAAAGGTCTTAAACCAAAAGGAATGTTGGATGTGCTCACAGGTACCTCTAAGACGAAAAGATGCAGGATTAGTGCCATATTTTTTTTTGAGTTAGCTGAGGTACTTGAATTACATGGAAGGGGGAGGGGACCAGTGGACAAAGAATATAATATAACTAGACCCCCTAGCCTTAAGATCCACCAGTACCAAAGATAAATCCTTGGAATGTTTAAATCTCACCAATTTCAGGAAATTGGGAGGTAATCAGGAAAAATCAGACAATGGCTATTCACACATTGATGAGTGGCTCTCCCCGAACTCCGAAGGTTTATGTTATTTAGGAAGGACACTACTTATAACCCTTGTTCAATGATTAAACAGACCTAGCATATGTACCAGAAATGGAAACAATGTTCATAAAATGATAGGAATATGTAAATCATGAGAATTTTATATGTCACTTTCACGATTTGTTTGTGTCTTCTTCCTCTACCCAGCAGAACCTCAATCGAATCCAAACATCAGTGTACAAAGATGTAGGTACATGTATGTGTGAAATGTTCATCCAATTCAGACATTATAGGCCAAAGCACTGTCCCAGCATACTCTATAGGCTGAATGTTGTCCCACACCCAACCAGTGGTCCTGTGCCCGCCAAGTGCATATAGAGGATGTCTCGTCCTCCTCCCTGTCTTCCCCAAATATAGCCAAATGTCTGATTTGCAAAATGAATACATACGTTTGTCTAGGTCACCGATTATTGTCTGAAATATTTTTTCTTATGTTAATAATTGATGGCAGTTATTGTTTACTGCCAAAGGGTGGACTGTCGAAGTCAAAAATATTATATAGAGAGAACATACAGACTCCACACAAATGAGTCACTATGCTTGCAAATACACGCAGCAAGCACAGCAATATACTGTACCGTACGCATTTACACAGACATGTGTTATGAACCACAGGTTCATTCCTATTTTATGTTTATAAAGTTGTCTTGCATGCCAGGATTTCCTGTTGCTCTGTTTTAGAATACTCTTGTCTGCTGCCGCTGGTGAGTCTGTGTAATTGCAGCTTGTTCCCTTGTGTTCAGCCTCACCTGGCTGCTAATTGCATCTGGTCAGTTTGGAATCATGCAACAAGGCAGCTGCATGGGATTATTAATTAGGCCTCTCTGTTATATGCTGGCTGTTTGCAATTCACAGATGCTGGTGATATTCCTTGGTTTGCAGTCTGCTTGAGTTCTGAGCTTGGTTCCTGCTAGTTCCTGAGCTTCCTGTGTCGATTCCTGTGTCAGTCCCTGTGTCGATTCCTTTGTCTGATCCCGTGTCCTGCCGTGAGGCGTTCCTGTCCTGAGGTCCAGTACCGTTGCCTGTGCAAGTTTCTGGCTTCTTGGTGTCCACCGGTCTGTCATTTGGGATTCTGCCTGTCCTCCAGTTCTGAGAGTCTGTGTCAGCAGCATTGGGAGTTCCTGTCCGTTTGCCAGTATTCGTACCGGTTCCGTGAGTAGCGGCACGGCCGCGTCCGTCGGCCTAGGCCGCTGTATTCCCTTATTATTTCTGTCACTGGTGTTTTGCAGAGGGTTCTGCTTATGCTGTCACCGCCTGTACACAAAAGTATTGTGTCGGCGTGTGGTCAGCATTTCCTTTGTTGTTCTTTTCCTTTGGTGGCAAGCCGCACATACTTTGGTTTTAGGTTTGTTAGTAGCCCCTGGCCTTGTTGTTTAGTCAGAGGGCCCCTTGTTATCACCCTGTCTCGGTTCACTCTTTGTCTCTCATTAAGACCTGAGGGGGCATCGAAGTTGGGCAGACGTAATCCGCCCTTCAAACGCGGCTGCCATGGGCTCAAGCAACCATAGTCTCGCAAGAGTGTACTGACAGCACGGGTGAGACAACGGAGATAGGGCGCCAGGGGCTATTCCCTTTCCATTCCCCTTTCCCAGCATTACGTCCTGGTGCTTTGGACTCACTTCATAACATCTCCCTTGTTCTGAGCACCAGGAACCTAACAACATGCCACAGAGATAGATTCAACACATATTTCATACAGCACATAATTTGAACATATCAAGCGCCAGACATCATAATGTTTTAAATGTATTTAATGGAGTAACGTCATGTATGTGTCTTATTGGAACAAAGGAAGATAGACATGTCGTGTTTGGTATGAAAGCTACCAGATTAATGTGTATATCAATTTGATGCCTGTTATTAAGTTGTAGCTCATTGCAACAAGTAGATATGATTAAATGTATGAAAGCTAAAGGCTCTCTTATTAGAACAATGGATTTCCTGGAAGACAGCATGCTTGACCAGTGGCTATCTCCTGTAATTTGTCCATCAAGGCTGAACCTTGTTTGCATATGAATTGACCAGTGACTCATCATGAATGAGAATGTTCCCTCCCTTAGACTAGTCTGTGCACTTCCCCAAACTACATAATATATTGCCGAAGAGACACACAGAAGTCTCTGTCCTTTTTCTCCTGGGTCCTGAGCGAGATGGAGTGTTGGCAATATTTTGCTTCTGTTAGCTGGAGTTGAGAGCTAAAGATAGAGAAACTGGAGCGTAGAAAGCATTGACCAAAATATGGTAATTGTATCGCTGGCCTGTAACTGTATGTATTTGATTTAGTTTGTATTAACTGCTTACTGTATAAATTGTAACCATGTAACTATATATATATATATATATATATATATATATACTGTACATTGTTATATACTGAATACATATCCTTTTAATAACAAATATATACATCAATGAGCTTTGGAACTCAGACAATGTGTGGGTGTATTGTTTTGCGACGTACAGCACACTTTTATAGTATATGGTAATAAGATGCACCTGGCGACCGCAGTATATATTAGAGCGGGCATTTTAAATATTTGTTAGAAAGCAATTTGGCATTTACACTGGTAAACCCCACCCGGCTTAGAAATATGGTGTACCCATGCTACTGGGTAGACTCCAGCTGCTTGATGGTTGGAGAACTCACCACCCGACTGACAGAGTATACACATGCCTATTGGCAGCCCACGGATCCCTATTTAGAATTGACTATGTTCTAGTCTCGGCCTCTCTGTTTTCTAAAATGAAAGAGGTAGAGATCTCCCCTATCTGTATATCAGACCATGCCATGGTGTGGCTGACACTACGCACTACTATAGATTTAGACCCCTACATTCAATGGTGCTACCCCACTTCTTTTGCCTCATCCATCAAATTTTGTAGTAAGGTTCAGGCCGCATGGGCAGATTATGAATTAGTCAATATAGATTCCCTATCCATTGATCCCTCATTATTCTGGCAAGCATCCAAGTCAGTCCTTAGAGGAACAATCATAGCTTATGTCCATTCTTTCAAAAAGAAAATAGCAACTGATTACCTATCTCAACAATCTCATCTCACTACCTCTTATCAGCTCTTCATGTCTGATCCCTCCCCCACCATTACATCAACCTATTCCCTCGCTAAAACCCATTTCTCATACGTCCTAGAGGATGCTGGGGTCACCAATAGAACGATGGGGTATAGACGGGATCCGCAGGAGACATGGGCACTTTAAGACTTTAAGGGTGTGAACTGGCTCCTCCCTCTATGCCCCTCCTCCAGACTCCAGTTTTAGAATTGTGCCCAGGCAGACTGGATGCACTCTGAGGAGCTCTACTGAGTTTCTCTGAAAAAGGCTATTGTTAGGTTTTTTATTTTCATGGAGACTGCTGGCAACAGTCTCCCTGCTTCGTGGGAGTAAGTGGAGAGAAGTATGACCTACTTCCAGTGAGTTCAAAGGCTCTGCCTCTGGCTACAGGACACCATTAGCTACTGAGGGTTTGATCGCTAGGTACGCCTAGATGCTCGTTCCCAGAGCCAGCCGTTACCCCCCTTACAGAGCCTGAAGTCAGAAGACAGGTGAGTAGAAGAAGATCAAGAAGACTTCAGTGACGGCATTCGGAGGTACTGCACAGTGATCGCACGCTGCGCGCCATGCTTCCACACACACAGCAGCACTACAGGGTGAAGGGCGCGGGGGGGGGGGGGGGGGCCCTGGGCAGCAGAAAAGCCTCAAAATAAACTGTCAAGAGGGGACACTAGGCACTGTCCTAACCCCCGCCAGTATAAATATATATTTAAAAAAAGCGGGACTGAAGCGCGCCATTAAGGTGGCGGAGCTTCGTCCTCACAGCTCACACAGCTCAGCGCCATTTTCCTCTACACAGGCTGCAGAGACGCTGGTCCTTCCTCACACTTCTGAATAAGTATCAGGGTGCAAAACGGGGGGGGGGGGGGGGCACATAAATATTGGTGCAATATATATTTAATATAAAAGCGCTGCAGGTCTGGGGCATTCTTTAGTGTTTCAGAACCCGTGATTAGGCGCTGGGTTGTGAGCTGGCAAACTCCCTCTGTGTCTCTCTGACAGACTTTACTGTGGATCTGTACCCTATATGACCGGTGTGTCTGTGAGTGTTTTGCAGGGACGTGCAGTCAGGGGAGGCAGGGGAGGCAGGGCCTCCCCTGTCATAACGATTAAAATACTATAAAGAAGATGCTTATGACACATATTCTGTCTCATAAGTATCTGCATTACACTTTATATTATTTTAATCATCTCTACACGGTATAAAAACTGTTTTAAAAGCATTTCGGAGGCACCGCTCTGGGGTGCCTCCCGCTGTCTGTGTGAAAGGGCCGGAAGAGGGGGGCGGGGCCAAATGTCGGGCAGGAAAAAGCCATTGAAAAAGTCCCAATAAGCGGCACTGTTAGAAGTGCCTCTTTGGCAGGGGCGTGCTTTCAGCCCATATGAAAGCACGCCCCTGTCTCTGTGATTGTGCAGTAGCTGTTCGGTGTGGGGAGAGGAAGGGGTAAGCGGCCACCAAGGGTGTAAAACCCTATCTGTTATCTAGGATATTTTTTTATTAGAAATATTTAAATGTATTTACAGGGTCCCTGCCCGCCCGCCCGTCCTCTAGCCCATCTAGCAGTCCGCAACCCCCCCCCCTCCTTTGTACCAGGTAGAAGTGGGAGCCGCTGGTCAGGAGAGTCTGCAGGACTTGGGGGTTACCGCTGCCTGGGAGACCTGTCGCCGCAGCCTCCGCCGTGTCTCCCCCGGGCCTGGCCGGTGACAGCAGCGAATCAGCGCCAGCTGCCCGGGCTTCGTGTGCAGCAATCAGTGAAGGAAGAGCCGGAGCCGGATGCGAGGTGAGCAGCAGCTGGCTCAGGGCTGTGGGTGAGGACTGCTCCCGGGCCATCAGTAGCGCACGCAGGGGTGGGGGGGTGGGGGGTTCGGGCCCTGATGGACCAAATTCTATTTTTTAATGATGGAGACAGACGGGTGTCCGTCTTAAACATAGCCGCGTTCGCGTTCGCAGCTCCCGCTGCACAGAGCTCTTGCGGTCAAAGCTCTGTGCTGGCCTAAATAGTGTCCGGCTCCTGGAAATGTCTTCTCTGCAGCTCAGGTGCAGTGTGTATCTATATCTATATATCTATATATCTATATATCTATATATCTAGATAGATAGATAGATAGATAGATATCTATATATATATATATATATATATCTATATATATATATATATATATATATCTATGTGGTTATGTATGTGTGTATAGTCTGTGTCTGTATTCTTTTATACACACACACAGACACAATATATATATTTTATTTTTATTATCTGTTACAAATACTGCTCCAGTGCAAAAATCAGTGTTTAAACAATGTTTGCAGTGTATCCTGATGACGGGGAGACAGTACCTGAAACATTGATAATTAAACACTGATTATTTTTTTTTACAGTGCCGCCTAACATTATATGTATATATATATATATTGTAACACTGTAGGGGTGCAAGGTGCCTTTTCCTGGGGAATATGGCAGCCCGCAGCAGCTGAGGAACAACACAAGTCCAGTTTCTGGTACAACTGACCCCGGCCAGTTTTATTGAAACAGAAAATAAAACAAACCCCAAAATAAAAATACCTTGCCTGTCCGGCACTAACTAAACATAAGATGTTCCTAACTGTCACTAAACAAAACACAGAGTTCTTCAGTACATACTGTATAGCTTACTTGCATCAGAAAGCGTGTCTCTCACACACAGATCCTGCAGCCTTCCCAGGCAGTCTGCCCATACTAATCAGGTTAGAAGCACTATATCACTCTTACACAGCTGAAACCCTGATTAGCCCTCTGTGAGGCCAAAGACCCGAACTGGGCCCAATGTCTAGAACTCGCCTTATCTCTCTCTCAGAGCCTTTACCCAGCTTTTACAGCAAACTGAAAAGGTTCAGACAAAACAAAAAGCATTTTTCCTAGAAGTTAACATTTTCTAAAACATGTAAGACAAGAACCTGGGACAAATATACCTGCCCTCAAACACTATCCCAGTGTTCTTGTCACATATCCCCCTCCCCTGTTTCGACCTAGGGGCCGGAACACTTGTAGCCCCCAAACAGAAGATGCGAGACAATGCATCTGCGTTGGCCAATTGTGTTCCCGGTCTATGTTCGACAGTAAACTTAAAGTCCTGCAACGCTAGAAACCATCTAGTTACACGAGCATTCTTGCCTCTATTTACATACATCCATTTTAAAGGGGCATGGTCTGTCACTAGTCTGAATTGTCTACCCAAGAGGTAATATCTCAAGGTATCTAGTGCCCACTTAATGGCCAAAGCCTCCTTTTCCACAATGGCATACCTTTTTTCATGCTCATTGAGTTTCCTACTCAAATAAATGATAGGGTGTTCGTCCCCATCTCTGGTTTGGGACAGCACAGCACCTATCCCAACCTCTGAGGCATCTGTCTGTACCACAAATTCTTTTGAAAAATCTGGTGTTATCAACACCGGTTGTGAACACAAAGCCACTTTTAACGCTTGGAACGCCTTTTCTGCATCAGGGTTCCATTTCACCACATTTGACTGCTTCCCTTTGGTAAGGTCTGACAACGGCACCGCTGTTGTCGCAAAATTAGGAATAAACCGTCTATAGTACCCAGTAATTCCCAAAAAAGCCCTTACCTGTTTTTTATTCACTGGACGAGGCCAGTTTTGAATAGCATCAACTTTATTCAATTGGGGCCTAATCAGACCTCTGCCTATGGTGAAGCCCAAGTATTTGACCTCCTCCATTGCGAGGCAGCACTTCTTTGGGTTAGCAGTTAACCCTGCCTCTCTGATTGAGTCCAGTACTGCTTGTACTTTAACCAAATGTGACCCCCAGTCTGTACTGTGAATTACCACATCATCCAAATAGGCAGCTGCATATTTTCTATGGGGCCTCAAAATTTTATCCATCGCCCGTTGAAAGGTTGCTGGAGCCCCATGCAACCCAAAGGGTAACATCTTATACTGGTACAGCCCCTCCGGAACCGAAAAGGCTGTTTTTTCTTTGGCGCTATCAGATAAAGGTATTTGCCAGTAACCTTTGGTCAGGTCCAATGTGGTGAGAAACCTGGCTGTTCCCAGCCTTTCTACAAGCTCATCCACACGGGGCATGGGGTATGCGTCAAACTTGGACACCTCATTTAACTTACGAAAGTCATTACAGAAGCGTATGCTACCGTCGGGCTTCGGGATGAGCACTATGGGACTGGACCACTCACTGTTAGACTCCTCTATGACTCCAAGTTCTAACATGGTTTTAACTTCCTTAGAAATAGCTTCTCGCTGAGCTTCAGGAATCCTATATGGCTTTAAATGAACCCTGACCCCTGGTTCTGTGACAATGTCATGTTTTATTATGGTCGTTCGGCCAGGCAGTTCTGAAAATACCTCCCTATTTTGGATGAGAAATTCTTTAACCTGATTGTTCTGATCAGCTGATAATGTCTCTGACACCTTCACTGCGGGAAGCAACCGGGGTGAAGACACCGAAGGGCAAGGCTCCGCTGACAGAGACAACCTATCTTTCCAGGGTTTGATTAAGTTAACATGGTAGATCTGTTCGGGTTTTCTCTTTCCCGGCTGGTATACTTTGTAATTAACCTCATTCACTTTTTCCCTAATCTCAAATGGACCCTGCCATTTAGCTAGGAATTTGCTTTCCACAGTGGGTACCAAAACAAGAACTCTATCTCCAGGAGCAAATTCCCGTATCTTGGCACTCCGGTTATAGACCCTCTGTTGAGCACTTTGGGCCTGTTCCATGTGCTCTCTGACAACAGGTACCACGGCTGCAATCCTATCCTGCATTTGTGTTACATGCTCAATAACGCTTCTATAAGGAGTGGGCTGTCCTTCCCACGTCTCTTTGGCAACATCCAACAGCCCTCTGGGGTGTCTACCATACAACAAATCAAATGGAGAAAACCCCGTAGAGGACTGAGGAACTTCTCTGATGGCCATTAACAAGTAGGGCAACAAACAATCCCAGTTTTTCCCATCTCTCTCAACAACCTTTTTTAACATACTTTTTAATGTTTTATTAAACCTTTCCACCAACCCGTCAGTTTGGGGATGGTAGATGGACGTCCTGAGGTGAGTGACCTTAAATAACTTGCACAATTCTTTCATGATCCTTGACATAAATGGAGTACCTTGGTCAGTCAAAATTTCTTTTGGTATTCCCACTCTACTAAATACCTGCACCAGCTCCCTAGCTATCGCCTTGGTTGTGATAGTGCGTAAAGGGACAGCCTCAGGATATCGAGTGGCATAGTCCATAATTACCAGGATATACTGATGGCCCCGAGCAGACTTTAACAAGGGCCCCACGAGATCCATGGCTATTCTGTCAAACGGGACCTCTATAATAGGCATGGGAACTAGTGGGCTCCTGAAATGGGGTCTAGGGGCATGATACTGGCATTCAGGACAGGAAGAACAATATTCAGACACTTCTTTATAAACCCCTGGCCAAAAGAACCTTTGTAAAACTCTTTCAGTGTTTTTTTCTGCCCCTAAATGTCCTGCGGTAACGTGACTGTGAGCTAAATCTAGTACCGTTCTCCGATAAGGCTGGGGAACTACCAGCTGTTCCACCACATCCTCACCCCTTTTGACAATGTGGTACAAGAGCTCATTACAGATGGCCATGTGGGGATACGTAACCCTGTCACCTGGTACCACAGGTTCCCCATTAACAATCTTAACATTCTCTCTAGCCTTTATTAAGGTAGGATCCTTTAACTGTTCAGACGCAAACAGATCCTTCTTTACCTCCAGGTCAGGCACGCTTTCAGTTCTAACTACTATGTCTCTGTTCCCGGCAAGAGGGTCCTCACTGGACTCCCCATCTGTCACTTCCCCAGCCAAACTAGCAAAAGGCAAAGGGCCAGAAAGTTCCGAAGACCCACGTACATCCATAAAATCACCGGTATTATCAACTGGCTTTTTACTTCTCACATCTGTTGATAACCGTGATTCCCACAGTTTCCAAAAATGAGGAAAATCCCTCCCTATTATGGCCTCATGCACCAAGGTAGGGACCAGTCCCACTTTAACCATTGCTGACCCACAACAAGTTTCTATATTCACCTCAGCAGTGGCATAATATTGGGTATCCCCATGTATGCAAGTTACCCCAATAGGTATTTGCTGGACCTTTAAGGGGTTCACTAACCCAGCTTTCACGAGGGTAACTAAACTTCCTGAATCTAGCAAGGCCTCTACCCGGTTACCTTCTAAGAACACATCACACATTTGTTTTTCCAGCTCAGGTGAAGGTACCACAGTACAGGCTAACCTAGCAAAGAAAGACATTCTGCGACATTCAAAGGCAGCATCACATTGCGTGGGTTCTTGCGTGACTGGGCAATTGGCAATAACATGACCTGGCATACCACACCTAAAACATTTAACCACACGATTATCAACCCATTTGGGCAGCATAGACCGTCCTAGCCCCATTGGCCTGTTTCCAGGGCCAGTGTTTACAGTCTCTCCAGCCTTGCGTTCTCTTAACCGCCCAGCAACGTTTTCCCACGGAACAGTCTTACCAGTCTTTACTGAAGGGCGCTGTCGAGGATCTATGGGTTGCTGGGTGGTCATCAGTAGTTCCTCTGCTGCCAAATACCTCTCTACCATGTCCACTAATTGGTCAGCAGTACCCGGGTTTCCATGGCTCACCCACTTGCGCAGGACCATGGGCAAAGATCTCAAGTAGCGGTCCATGACGACTCTTTCCACCATCTGGGGACCAGTTAATGTCTCTGGCTGCAGCCATTTTTTTGTTAGCTGAATAAGGTCGTGCATCTGGGAGCGCGGAGGCATCTCCATGGCGTACAGCCAACGGTGCACCCGTTGTGCTCGTACTGACAGCGTGACTCCCAGGCGGGTCAGGATCTCAGTCTTTAGTTTATCATAGTCCCGAGCCTCAGCAGGGCTTAAATCAAAGTAAGCTTTTTGGGGCTCACCTGACAGGAAAGGTGCCAGCAGACTGGCCCACTGTGCTTTCGGCCAGTTCTCACGCTCGGCAGTCCTTTCAAACGTGGTCAGATAGGCCTCCACATCATCAGCCTCTGTCATTTTCTGCAGGAAGTGACTGGCTCGTATAGAACTAGAGCTGGTTGGAGCACTGACGGCCACATCTCCAACCCGAGCTGCAAGTCTCTGCACCACTTCTGCTAAGGCCTCTCTATCCTGACGCTGTTGCCTGTAAAGTTCATCAACAACTGCCTGCTGTTGTCTCTTATTTTCCTCCATTGCCACCTGCTGCTGCTGTCTGTTGGCCTCCTGCTGTAGTCTCCAATTTTCCTCCATTGCCACCTGCTGTTGTCTCCTATTTTCCTCCATTGCCACCTGCTGCTGTCGGTTGGCCTCCTGCTGAGCCGCTGTAGCTTGCAGCAAGGCTTTAAGCAGATCCTCCATGTCAACAGATTTTTCAGGCGGCTTTGCAGCTGCTTTCACCCAGGACATATATCAAACCCTCAGGGGTGAGTCTCAGTAACTTCACACTGGGCTGTATCTGCATAAACCACCGTTTTCTGCAGGCCTCACAAAGCTGCTGCTTTCACTTATGCGCAGAACGGCCTGCTCGCATTCTCCACCAAGTTGTAACACTGTAGGGGTGCAAGGTGCCTTTTCCTGGGGAATATGGCAGCCCGCAGCAGCTGAGGAACAACACAAGTCCAGTTTCTGGTACAACTGACCCCGGCCAGTTTTATTGAAACAGAAAATAAAACAAACCCCAAAATAAAAATACCTTGCCTGTCCGGCACTAACTAAACATAAGATGTTCCTAACTGTCACTAAACAAAACACAGAGTTCTTCAGTACATACTGTATAGCTTACTTGCATCAGAAAGCGTGTCTCTCACACACAGATCCTGCAGCCTTCCCAGGCAGTCTGCCCATACTAATCAGGTTAGAAGCACTATATCACTCTTACACAGCTGAAACCCTGATTAGCCCTCTGTGAGGCCAAAGACCCGAACTGGGCCCAATGTCTAGAACTCGCCTTATCTCTCTCTCAGAGCCTTTACCCAGCTTTTACAGCAAACTGAAAAGGTTCAGACAAAACAAAAAGCATTTTTCCTAGAAGTTAACATTTTCTAAAACATGTAAGACAAGAACCTGGGACAAATATACCTGCCCTCAAACACTATCCCAGTGTTCTTGTCACAATATATATATATATATATATATATATATATATATATTATATATATAAATATATAAATATGCAGCTGCTCCGGCACTCCAAAGATCCCCTTTGGGACGGTGTCCTCCCCAGGGAAGAGCCCCTATGTAAATTTGCAGCAATGAGAGGCGGCCGTCGAAGACTTACAAAATCAGTAAACGTGTATTAAAGTGCTACACTTTAATACACGCTTGTTGATTTCCGAAGTCTCCGAGTGCCGCCTCTCATTCCTGCAAATATATATATATACGCAAACCAGTGGACGGGACTTGGAGGCTCATGTGGTACAAAATACACTGAAACTGCAAGTTTAAATGACGTTTCATAACTGTGGCCCTTTTATTACGATGATGGGCCACAGCTCTGAAACTTTGTCATTTAGACTTGCTGTGTCAGCGTATTTTGTACCACATGAGCCTCCAAGTGCCATCCACTGGTTTGCGGTTACTACTATTTACAGAAGGGGCGCAGATGGTTGCTGCTACATTACTGGGAAGACCCCCCCCCCCCCCCCCCCCCCCCCCAGTAAATCCTGCGTTTGCCCCTGACAGGACTGTAAGTGGGAAGAGTAATGAGTATAGAGGGGAGGAATCTGTATTCATTCTTAAACTGCCCCCCCCCTTAAAAGTAAAGTCTAGATCCGCTACTGCTCTGACTTACTATGGTCACTCTGAGTGCAGTCTGTGCAGAGGAGCCGCGCTGCAGTTCTAGGACCAAGACCTGGTAAATAAAAAGCAATATCATTGTCATTCACTGTCTGTTCCCATCACCCTTTCCTTCTCTCTGTCACACTCTCACCAACTGCTACTGCTGTCACCCTATCCCTGGCGTCACGGTCTTCCTGTCACCCTCAACCTTGTGTCACCCTCTCTCTGGCGTCACTCTCTCCCTGGCATCACCCTCTTCCTGTCACCCTCTCCCTGACATCAGGTTCTTCCTGTCACCCTCTTCCTTGTGTCACCCTCTCTCTGGCGTCACATTCTTCCTGTCACCCTCTCCCTTGTATCACCCTCTTCCTGTCATCAGCTCCCTGACATCACGCTCTTCCTGTCACCCTCTTCCGTGTGTCACCCTCTTCCTGGCATCACATTCTTCCTGTCACCCTCTCCCTTGTATCACCCTCTTCCTGTCACCAGCTCCCTGGCATCACACTCTTCCTGCCACCCTCTGTTGGCTATTTTGTTGTCCAGGACTTTCATTAACTTAATATTTCATTAATATTTATTTTTTATTTGATAAAAATTGACAATGTATTAGTCGTCAGCTCATCACAAGTTTAATGAGCAGGAAGGCTGCGTGTATTGGCAGTATTGGACTGAGATGCAAATTAGTGGTGGGGGGTCGGGGTAGTTGATGGCGATTTTGTAAGCCATTGGTGGATGCAGTGAACTTTAGTGGCAGGAGCAGCGGGCATAAGGGGCGGCGGTAGCTGGCATTGGCTCAGGTGCAGTAGTGGACGGTGGTAGGGGTCATCGACGGAACTCAGTGTACATTATGGCTGCAGTGCCTCACCAGCCACTGAGCTCACCGCACGCCACTGGTGTTTTGTACAAGTGTGTTGGCATGTCTGAGGCTGAAGACTCTTCCCAGGAGGAGACTGCCAACTCCTGATTGGGTAAATATTTTGAATGCTTTGAATGCAAATGTGGCTCTTATTTATTAGTAAGAGATTAGATAAATCTGAATCTCAGAACCAGGCATGGAAGAAATCTGTGGAGGATGTGTTATTACAAGTCCAGACCCCATCAGGGTCACAAAAACGTTTGTTTGCCCAGTTGGTAGACACTGATACTGATACGGACACTGACTCCAGGGTCGACTATAGTGATGCCAGACTGGATCCAAAATTAGCAAAGAGCATTCAGTACATGATTGTGGCGATAAAAGACGTATTACATATCTCCGAGGACCCTGCTGTTTCTGATAAAAGGGTCTGTATGTATAAGGAAAAGTAACCTGTGGTAACGTTTCCTCCCTCTCATGAACTGAACACTCTTTTTAAAAAGGTTTGGGAAAGCCCTGATAAAAAGTTTCAGATTCCCAAAAGGATTTAGGTGGTGTATCCGTTTCCCTCTGGGGATAGGGAAAAGTGTGAGTCTCCCCCCATTGTGGACAAGGCCCTATCTCGGTTGTCTAAAAAGGTGGCTCTCCCGTCTCCTGACACGGCAGCCCTTAAGTACCCTGCAGATCGTAAGCAGGAAAATACATTAAAATCCATTTATGCCACCACGGGTACGCTGCTCAGACCAGCCATTGCATCAGCGTGGGTGAGTAGTGCTATCGAACAGTGGCCAGATAACTTGTCATCTGACATAGATACCCTAGATAGGGATAGCGTCCTTATGACACTGGGTTATATCAGAGATGCTGCGGCTTACCTAAAGGAAACAGCGAGAGATATTGGCCTTTTGGGGTCAAAGGCCAATGCTATGGCAGTTTCAGCTAGGCGAGCATTGTGGATCCATCAATGGAATGCTGAGGCTGACTCCAGGAAGAATATGGAAGCTCTGCCATATAAAGGTGGTGTCTTGTTTGGTGACAGTCTCGCTGATTTGGTATCTACGGCTACCGCGGGTAAGTCATAATTTTTGCCTTACGTTCCTTCACAACAGAAGAAAACACACCACTATCAGATGCAGTCCTTTCGGCCCAATAAATACAGGAAAGGCCGAGGTTCTTCCTTCCTTTCTACTAGAGGAAGGGGAAGGGGTAAAAGATCACCGGCCTTGGCAGGTTCCCAGGAGCAGAAGTCCTCCCCGGCTTCTGCCAAATCCACCGCATGACGCTGGGGCTTCTCTGCAGGAGTCCGCACCGGTGGGGGCACGTCTCAAACTCTTCAGTCAGTTCTGGGTTCGTACGGACCTGGACCCATGGATTTTAGAAATAGTGTCCCAGGGGTACAAACTAGAGTTTCAGGACGTTCCCCCTCGCCGATTTTTCAAATCGGCCTTACCAGCTTCTCTTCCAGACAGGGAGGTAGTATGCAACGCAATACAAAAGTTGTGTCAAAATCAGGTCATTATCAGGGTTCCCCCGTCACAACAGGGAGAAGGCTTTTATTCCAACCTGTTTGTGGTTCCGAAGCCGGACAGCTCGGTCAGACCAATTCTGAACCTAAAATCCCTCAATTTCTACCTAAGAAAATTCAAATTCAAGATGGAGTCTCTCCGAGCAGTGAACTCCAGTTTGGAGAAAGGGGATTTTATGGTGTCGGTGGACATAAAGGATGCCTACTTTCATGTTCCCATTTATCCTCCGCATCAGGCTTACCTGAGGTTTTCAATTCAGGATTGTCATTACCAATTTAAGACGTTGCCGTTTGGTCTGTCCATGGCTCCGAGAACTTTCACCAAAGTGATGGCAGAAATGATGGTTCTCCTTCGCAAGCAAGGAGTCACAATTATACCATACTTGGACGATCTCCTGATAAAGGCGAGGTCCAGGGACCAACTGGTGCAGAACGTTACACTCTCCCTGGCAGTTCTGAAACTAAATGGTTGGCTTCTAAACTTGCCAAAATCACAGTTGATTCTGACGACACGGCTGTCATTTTTGGGAATGATTCTGGACACCGAATTACAGAGAGTTTTTCTTCCAGTGGAAAAGGCTCTGGAAATTCAGAGCCTGGTCAAACAAATTCTGAAACCAGCAAGAGTGTCAGTCCATCAATGCACTCGTTTGCTGGGGAAGATGGTGGCGGCCTACGAGGCTATTCAGTTTGGCAGGTTCCATGCCAGAGTGTTCCAGTGGTCCAGATCCCACCTGCACATGCACTGAAGAATAATTCTGTCTGCCAAGTCCAGAATCTCACTCCTGTGGTGGCTGCACAGCTCTCACCTCCTAGAGGGGAGCAGGTTCGGGATCCAGGACTGGATCCTAGTAACCACGGATGCGAGTCTCCGAGGCTGGGGGGCAGTCACACAGGGGGGAAACTTCCAGGGAAGATGGTCAAGCCAGGAGACTTGTCTACACATAAACGTTCTGGAGTTAAGGGCCATTTACAACAGCCTTTTTCAAGCGGAACATCTACTTCGCAATCTGCCCGTCCTGATCCAGTCGGACAATATAACAGCAGTAGCGTACATAAACCGCCAGGGCGGAACAAAAAGCAGAGCGGCAATGGCGGAGGCCACGAAGGTTCTCCGCTAGACGGAAAGACATACAAGCGCCCTGTCAGTGATTTTCATTCCAGGAGTGGACAACTGGGAAGCAGACTTCCTCAGCATACACGATCTCCATCCAGGAGAGTGGGGTCTTCATCAAGAGTTTTTGGGGGAATTTCTCAAATAGACATGATGGCGTCTCATCTCAACAAGAAACTTCAGAGATATTGTTCCAGGTCGAGGGACCCTCAAGCAATAGCAGTGGACACCCTAGTGACACCATGGGTGTTTCAGTCAGTGTATGTATTCCCTCCACTTCCTCTCATTCCAAAGGTACTAAAGATCATAAGAACAAAGGTTTAGGCGATCCCCATTGTTCCAGACTGGCCAAGGAGGGCTTGGTATCCAGATCTTCAGGAGTTACTCATAGGAAATCCCTGGCCTATTCCTCTACGAGAGGATCTGTTACAGCAGGGGCCATGCGTGTATCCAGACTTACCGCGGCTGCGTTTGATGGATTGGTGGTTGAACGCCAGATCCTATCCCTAAAGGGTATTCCCAGTGAAGTCATTCCCACACTTCTTCAGGCTAGGAAAGAAGTATCCTGTGCAAGTCATGAGTATCCAGGTTTGAAGGGATAGTGTGGTAAGCCTAAATAGGTGTACAAATCGGAGGAAGACCCAGTGGGCACCTAACAAGTGCAACCAATAATAGAGTTTGTGCAGTGCATGAATACTACCAAAACACAGGCAATTCACACTACATATACAATTGTAGTCTCCACTGGATGATCATGAGCATGTAGAATAAGCGCAATTGTTCAGTAACTTCCACAGCCAGTTGGATCACCCATCTTCAGTACTGGGCCGACACGACCGTTACATCGTGGAGAGTACCATATGTGGAGGGTGCTGCCGCTGCCTTCTCATTACCTCCCGAGGTGTTCTCACACCCCTGCTGCATTGCCCAAAGAGAGAGCCTGGATCACAGGGTGAGATCCATCTGGTAGAAGATCCATCTACGACGAGTCTTGGGAAGACTGTACATCGCCTTGATATATAAAAGCTAAGGAAAGTCTCCACCATTCACTTACATAGTTAGCGCCTGTGCACAAATTGCTCACTATACATTTATATACCTACAATTCAGGAGTTTTGGAGAAATTCTCCTACTAGCAATTGTCGAAGTAAAAAAAATATTACATAAAGAGAACATACAAACTACACACATATAAATTGCTATACTTGCAAATACGCGCAGCAAGCACAGCCATATATGGTAACACACGCATTTACACGGACATGCCACAGAGATGGATTCGACACTTATTTCATACAGTACATAATTATAATAATATCAAGCGCCAGACATCATAGTGATTTAAAATTATATATATTGAAGTAATGTCATGTATGTGTATTATTTGAAACCAGAAACCAGATGGACCAGTCATATTTGCTATTGAAGCAACCGGATTGATGTGTAGATTCATTTGATGCTTGTTGTTAAGTTGTGGGACATTGCAGCGGATAGTTATGATTGAATGTATAAAAGCTAAAATCACTCTTATTAGGACAGTGTACAGGAAACTCAGGCCAGCCCTTTGGATGTCTTCAGGGCTGAATCTGATTAGCATATACAACGGGACTGGTGACTCATCGTGAACCCCTCCCCCCAGAAACTATATAACACATTGACCACACAGGAGCTCAGTTCCTGTTTTGGTCTCAGAGGATGATGGACTTGCTGCCAGTTCAGTTCCTGTATTTTTTTACAGAGAGAGAGAGACATAAGATGCATTGGAGGGAATGGTAATTGCATCGCTGGCCTGTAACTGTATGTAATTGTATGTAACTGTATGTTTTAACTGCTTACTGTGTGAGTGTAACCCTGTAACCATAGGTATACTGTACTTTGTAATATATATTGAATCCATATCCTTTTTAATAACAAATATATACATCAATGAGCTTTGGAACTCAGATAATGTGTGGGTGTATTGTTTTCTCTTATGGGATGCAGTGTTGTGCGATGTATAGCGCACATTCATGGGATATGGTAATAAGAGGTGCAGGCGTTTACAATATATATTAGAGAGGGCATTTTAAATATTTGTGAGAAATCAATTTGGCATTCTTACAATCATTTACGGGCTGCTAACAATAGCGCACATTAGGACACACTAACACTCTTTTACAGGAAAGGAGTAACGTCTAAACATTAGCACCGTATTTAGAGAAAATATGTGTCTTGGTGTGAATCTAAGAAGGCTCCTACGTAAGAATTTCAGTTAGGACGTTTTCTCCATTTTCTACAAGCTGATGTGGATGCGGGCTTAAAGTTGGGCTCAATTAAAGTACAAATTTCAGCCTTATCGGTTTTCTTTCAAAAATAATTGGCCTCCCTTCCAGAAGTTCAGACTTTTGGTGCACCCAGTGGCACCATGGGATCTTAACGTGGTGTTGCAGTTCCTTCAATCACATTGGCTTGAACCTTTAGAGAAGGTGGAGTTGAAATTCGTCACTTGGAAAGTGGTCGTGCTGTTGGCATTGGCATCCGCAAGGCGGGTATCGGAGTTAGCGGCTTTGTCCCACAAGAGCCCTTATTTGATCTTCCATGAAGACAGAGCAGAGTTGAGGACTCGTCAGCAATTTCTGCCGAAGGTGGTTTCATCGTTCCACATAAACCAACCTATTGTGGTGCCAGTGGGTACTGACGCCTTAATGGAGTCGAAGTTTCTCGATGTGGTCAGAGCTTTAAAAGTTTATGTCGCCAGAACAGCTCAGATTAGGAAAACGGAGGCTCTGTTTATCCTGTATGATCCCAACAAGATTGGGGCTCCTGCTTCCAAGCAGACTATTGCACGCTGGATCTGTGGTACAATTCAGCAGGCTCATTCTACGGCTGAATTGCCGGTATAGAAATCGGTGAAGTCCTATTTTACCAGAAAGGTGGGCGCGTCCTTTGCCGAGCAGCTACTTGGTCGGGTTCAAACACTTTTGCAAAGTTTTACAAGTTTGATACTCTGGCCGAGGAGGACCTCATGTTTTGTCAATCGGTGCTGCAGAGTCATCCACACTCTCCCGCCCGTCCTAGAGCTTTGGTATAAACCCTATGGTTCTATTAGTGACCCCAGTATCCTCTAGGACGTATGAGAAAATAGGATTTTGGTACTTACCAGGTAAATCCTTTTCTTTGAATCCATAGGGGGCACTGGAGTACTCTTGGGATATGGAAGGCTTCCACAGGAAGAAGGCACTGAATAAATTAATTTTGAAACTACTCCTCCCCTCCATATCCCAGAGTACCTCAGTGTTTTTTACTGAGCCGAACAGGAGCTATAGAGAGGTTGAAAATGGAGAATTACATATAACATAACGGACAACAAAAAAGTTGACACAACATTACTGACAACTAACAGTTGACACCATAACCGATTAGAACTTGTTAATTTGAACCAGTCGGTGAGAATGTGTTACCATAAGATCTACTGAACTTACCCCAAACCAGGTAAAAACTGCTCTGGGTGGGCGTCCAGTGCACCCTATGGATTCAAAGAAAAGGATTTACCTGGTAAGTACCAAAATCCTATTTTCTTTTTCATCCACTAGGGGTCACTGGAGTACTCTTGGGACGTACCAAAGTTTCCCCCGTGGGCGGGAGAGCTGTTTGGCACCTGTAACACCAGGCGGACAAAGCTAGATGCTGATGCCGCAAATGTATCAAACTTGTAAAAGCGCACACACGTGTGCACCGAAGACCATGTAGCCGCACGGCAAAGCTGTGTCGTAGAAGCTCCACGACTCGCTGCCCATGACGTTCCCACAGCACGTGTGGAATGAGCTGTTACTGATGAAGGCGGCTGTAACCTAGCATGAAGGTAAGCCTGACGTATGGTCAGTTTAATCCATCTGGATAAGGTCTGCTTAGAAGCTGGCCAACCCATCTTGGCAGCATCATAGAGAACAAACAACGTATCCGTCTTACGAACTGTCGACGTTCAGGATACATAAACGCGTAATGCGCGTTCCACATCCAACGTTCCAGAATCTTCTGTTAACACAGGAACTACTATTGGTTGATTGATGTGAAAAGATGACACTACCTTTTGCAGGAAAGCGGGATTCGTCCGAAGTTCCGCTCTGTCATCATGAAACACCAAATATGGTGGCTTGCACGACAAGGCACCCAAATCTGAAACACGCCTTGCTGAAGCTAAGGCTAAGAGAGAGATTGTTTTCCAAGTGAGAAATTTAATATCCACTTGTTGTAAGGGTTCAAAGTATGACTGTAAGAAATCTAAAACTAGATTCAAGTCCCATGGCGCTGTAGGTGGAATGAATGGAGGCTCTACTTTGAGGACACCCTGCAGAAACGTGTGTACCGATAGCAATAGAGCCAATTTTCTTTGAAAGTAAATTGACAACGCAGATATCTGCACTTTTAGTGTGGATAGACGCAGTCCTCCATCTAACCCCATCTGTAGAAATAACAAAAGACGAGATAACTTGAAAGATGATGTCGGAAACTTTCGAGCCTCACACCAACCTATATAGGCACGCCAGATTCTGTAATAATGAGCTGCCGTAACCGGCTTCCTAGCACGTAACATGGTTGGTATAACCGATTCTGGAATGCCCTCTCTTCTTAAGAGGGCGGTCTCAACAGCCACCGCGTCAAACGCAGCCGCGCTAAATTGGGGTAAAGGAACGGACCCTGTTGTAATAGGTCTGGATGTAGTGGGAGTGGCCAAGGATCGTCTGCGAGTAGTCCACGGAGATCCGAGAACCAAGCTCTCTGAGGCCAATGAGGCGCCACTAGTATGACTGTGACGGACTCTCTCTTGATCCGTTTTAGTAACAGAGGGAGCAGCGGAAATGGTGGAAACAGATACACAAGGCTGTACGGCCACGCGATTGTGAGAACATCCACCGCCACCGCCTTTGGATCTCTCGTTCTGGACACATACTGGGGCATTTGGTGATTGTGGCGAGATGCCATCAGATCCACCTGAGGGTAACCCCACCTCTGGACCAACATGTGAAACACTTCTGGATTTAATGCCCATTCTCCTGAATGAAAATCCCGACGGCTGAGATAATCCGCCTCCCAGTTGTCTACTCCCGGAATGAACACTGCCGACGATATCACTTGATGATACTCGGCCCACCTGAGGATCCGAGCTACTTCCCGCATTGCCATGCGGCTTCTCGTTCCTCCTTGCTTGTTGATGTATGCGACCGCCGTCGCATTGTCTGACTGCACCTGAACAGTCTAAAACCGAAACATGTGCACTGCTTGTCGTAGCGCATTGTAAATTGCCCGGAGTTCCAGGACTTTTATAGACAGCAATCTTTTGTGATCTGCCCAGAGACCCTGGAGCCGATAACTTTGAACTACATCCCCAGCATCTGAGACTTGCGTCTGTCGATAGAATTATCCAATTCCAGGCGCCGAATCGTTTCCCTGTGGTTAGATTGTGTACTTTGAGCCACCAGAGAAGAGACTTTGGCCTGTGGCGACAACTTCACCCTGTGGTGAATCTGCAGATGCGAGCCCTACCACTGTGCTAGCATCTAGTTGAAAAGGACGTGAGTGAATCTTCCGAACTGAAGCGCTTCGAAAGCCGCCACCATTGTGCCTAAGAGGCGAATGCACAAATGTACCGAGACTGTGCGTGGCTTGAGCACTAATTGTACTAGGTGACGAATGACCTGTACTTTCTGTTCTGGTAGGTAAATTCTTTGATTTACCGTATCGAAAATCATACCTAGGAATTGAAGTTGTTGAGATGGAATCAGATGTGATTTCTTGAAATTGACTATGCAACCGTGCCGAACTAGTACATTGAATGTTAGCAACGCCTGTTGGAGAAGCATCTGTTGAGACGGAGCCTTGATGACCAAATCGTCCAAATATGGAACAATTATTACTCCCAGGGATCTGAGATGAGCTATCATCACAGACATCACATTGGTGAATACTCGAGGCGCTAACGATAGGCCAAACGGTAGAGCCTGAAACTGGTAATGGCCTTGCCATATTGCAAACCGCAAGAACCTCTGATGAGGAGGCCAAATCGGAATGTGTAGGTACGCATCTTTGAGATCCAGTGCAATCATGAATTCCTGTAGCTCTAAACCTGCAATTACTGACCGCAGAGATTCCATCTTGAATCTGTAGTAAGTGACGTACTGATTGAGACCTTTTAAGTTCAATATTGGCCTGACCGAGCCATCCGGCTTTGGTACCACAAATAGACTGGAATAATAACCCTGACCCTGTTGTTGTACAGGGACCGGAATCAAAACTGATGCATTCAGCAGAGACTGAATGGCAATCTGCAGAACCGCCTTCTTGTCGTCCGACACAGGCAGACCTGTCTTGAAAAACCGCATTGGCGGAAGACAATCGAACTCTATTTTGTAACCCTTTAACACTAAATTGCGGATCCACCCATCTGTGGACATCTGAAGCCACGCCCCCTGGAACGTCTGAAGGCGTGCTCCCACAATTGGAGATCCGGGATGGGCTGGGAGCTACTGGCTTGTTGGCGACCTTAGCATCCTGACGACTTGTGTTGGTTTGTTGGAAACCACGTCCCCGACCTCTTCTACCAAGTGTGGCCGCTCCTCTGCCGCGCCCACAAATGGACTGAGGTCTAAAGGATTTGAACGCCGGACCAGAGTATTTGCGTCTAGGTACCGTTGGAGGCAATGGTAAGAAAACAGACTTTCCTCCAGTGGCCTCAGAAATCCATCTGTCCAATTCAGGACCGAACAGCTTCTCGCCCCCGTAAGGTAACGCCTCTATACCTTTTTTGATCTCCGCTTTCGCTTGCCAAGAACGCAGCCAGAGTGCTCGTCGTGCTGTAACTAGCAATGATGAAAGGCGAGAAGTGAGCTGACAGACGTCAGTAGAAGCTGTACATAGATAATCAGCAGCTTCCCAGATTTGATCAGCGAGAAGTATAAGATGATCGTCCTGTAGAGCAGACTTTAGCTCTTTTATCCATACCATTAGCGCCTTAGTTACCCAAATGCCAACCAACCCAGGTCTCAGCAGCACTCCTGCTGCTATATACATGGACTTTAGCATAGCTTCTATTTTACGGTCTGAAGGGTCTTTAAGCGTAGTTGCAGCTGGTACTGGTATGGTTAATTTCTTTGTAAGTTTAGATACGGACGAATCCACCAATGGCGGATTCTCCCATGTAGCTGTCATGGACTCTGTAAACGGGTAACTCGATTTAAATCTGCGAGGTATAGAAAACCGTTTATCCGGATTCTTTCATGTTTCTAGTAACATTTTATTAAGAGATTCCGAAACAGTAAAACACATCGGAGATCTCTGTCATTTAGTAAAGACGACTTCATCATTTGTTAGAGGCTCCTCAGTTTCTGTAAACTTCAGAGACTGACGCACCGCTCTGATGAGATTATCAATGCCTGGGCTGTCAAAATCATCACTATCTGACTGCTGGTCTATTTCGCCCTCCTCACCCTCATCCGCAGTGAGGTCTAGCATAGCAGAAACTGGCAAATCATAAGACAAAAGAAACCTATCCTTTCCACCCGAGGTGGACTTGGACTTTTTGTAAGATTGAGACCCCTCCGGTAACTCTAGCGATCTCATCTTAGACTCGGATCTTGCCGCTTCCCGTTCTTGATGAGTAGCGGCCAATTCTGATTGCAATCCAACCAGGACATTTGCAAGCATAGCCCATGGAGGGTCCGGAGATGAAACTGGCTTTAAAACCGGAGTGGAAATTGTATTTGTAGCTGAATTCACAAAACATACTGTGCATGTGGTAGATCCATCAGGCAACACACTTTTACAGACATGGCAGGGAAATTGCTTTTTAGTCTTTGCAGGTGCCTTACTCATTATGCAGACAGACAATACAAACTACAAACACAGACAATTTGCATGACTCAGTAAATAGCACTAAGGTTCTAGTATATATATATATATATATATATATATATCTGGCTAAGTGCAGTGCACGCCAGCAATATGAAAAACCTGATCCCAAATTCCCCTAACACCCCTGCGCCTTTAGTGAAGTAGAGATGTAGTATAGAAACTCTGGAAACAGACAGGAAAAACAAACAGGAAGCATGGTTAAATATGCAAAATCTCCAGTATCACACAAAATGCAGATTATTCCACACTAAACTGCATATTCCTGTAGCCAAGGCTTAATAGCCTAAAAAACCCCTGCAGCGCTGCTACTGCTAAGGGCATTCTACTGCCTTCCCTCTATGTGCCCCCCCCCCCCCCCCCCGTGCTCCGTGTACCGCTCTCTGTACACGGAGCCGGGCTTACTTGCCGAGAAGAGGCCGAGAGGCGGCTAGCGGGAGCCAGGGAGCGCACAGCATAGAGCCGTGGAGCGGCCTATGCATGCGGCTCAGGGCAGCGGCGGGTACTTGAAAGTGGCGGCGGCGCTGGATGCGGCGGCCGGGAGGCGGCTAGCGGGAGCCGGAGAGCGCACAGCATAGAGCCATGGAGCGGCCTGTGCACGCGGCTCAGGGCATCGGCGGGGACTTGTAAGCGGCGGCGCGGGCAGCTCTCCCCAATACAGTTCCCCACACAGCGGGGCGGCAGCATGAGCTGACCGCCCCAACCCAACATACCTGGACTCCCTGTAGTGAGGGCTATGACGGGGCTTCTTGTTCAAGCTCCGTCCAGCTTTCTGCAGGCAGCCTGCACGTGGTGTGAGGGAGCTCTTTTTAGAGAGGCCCGACACCCACAGCTGCTAGTAGCAGCTTCCACTCCCGGACCCACGCCTATTGGAAGGGGGGAAGGGATGTGGCAATTGTTGAAAAAACTTAGAAAAAAATCCAATGAATGTGGACAAACTCCCCAAGCCTTCTTGCTGCGATGAGCACAGAAAAAACACTGAGGTACTCTGGGATATGGAGGGGAGGAGTAGTTTCAAAATTAATTTATTCAGTGCCTTGTTCCTGTGGAAGCCGTCCATATCCCAAGAGTACTCCAGTGACCCCTAGTGGATGAAAAAGAAAATAGGATTTTAATACCTACCGGTAAATCCTTTTCTCTTAGTCCGTAGAGGATGCTGGGCGCCCGTCCCAGTGCGTACTGTATCTGCAGTTATTAGTTATGGTTACACACAGGTTGTGTTACATTTATAGTCAGCCTGTTGCTGACATTGTTCATGTCGTTGACTTGAGTTCTGTCGAATGCCACGTTGTATGGCGTGTTTGAGGTGTGAGCTGGTATATATCTCACCTTAGTTTAACAATAAATCTTTTCCTCGAAATGTCTGTCTCCCTGGGCATAGTTCCTATAACTGGAGTCTGGAGGAGAGGCATAGAGGGAGGAGCCAGTTCACACCCCTTTCAAAGTCTTAAAGTGTCCATGTCTCCTGCGGATCCCGTCTATACACCATGGTTCTATTGGTGACCCCAGCATCTTCTACGGACTAAGAGAAAAAGGATTTACCGGTAAATATTAAAATCCGATTTTTGATGCCTTACTTACTAAATTAGAATCCACATACTCTTTCCGCAAAGATCACCTTTTCGTTTAGTTCGGTAACAAAGTTGGTAAACTACTGACAAATCTCTTGCGTAGCCAATCCCCACCTATGGTGATCCATCCAATAAAACTCCCTGATGGTTCATTGGAATCCCATAGTGCGCACATTGTCAATATTATGACAGACTTCTACACCTCTTTATACTCTGCCCCCTCACATAACACCATGATCGATGATTCCTTCTGGGAAAATCTGACTGTTTCATTGCTCCCATCCTCCGCTACTGATTTTCTCACAGCTCCGATAACTGAATTGGAAGTTAAGAATACTATCTCTAATTTAAAATCAGTTAAGGCCCCAGGACCAGATGGCCTGACGACCCAATATTACAAACTCTTAGCCCCTTCCATAATTCCTGTTTTAACAGATCTGTACAACCAAATTACCACCCACACCCTCCCCAAATATTTTAATTCAGCCCTAATTAAACCGATTCCTAAACCAAGAAAAGACCATAGCAACCCCTCCTCTTATCGACCAATATCACTTCTTAACCTGGATTATAAAATCTTGGCTGATAGACTAAAAATATTTCTCCCTTCTATAATCCACAAGGACCAATCTGGATTTGTTGCTGGTCGACATTCTGTCACTAATGTTCAAAGAGTCTTCTCGGCTATCTTTTCTGTTTCCCAATCAGACTCCCAATTGCCTAGCGCCATACTCTCCCTTGATGCTGAGAAGGCCTTTGACATGGTGCTCTGGAATCATCTTTTCTACACCATGTCCAAATTTGGTTTCCCTGAAAGTTTTATTATGATTATAAAAACTCTGTATTTTTCCTCTGTCTCCCAAATATAATGTAATGGCTACCTACCAAACCCTATCCCCATACTGAGAGGTACCAGGCAGGGCTGCCACCTATCCTCCCTGCTTTTTGATATTGCACTGGAGCCGTTAGCAATAACATTGCGTAACTCACCCCTTTATCAAGGCATCCGCATAGGATCGTTTGACCTACGAATTTCCTTATTTGCAGGCGACATGCTTTTGTTTTTATCCCATCCTGAACATTCCCTATCAGTAGTGATGGTCATTATTGCCCGATTCAGCACTTTTTCAGGGTACAAAATAAATATAGACAATTCGGAAATTATGCCCCTGTCAGGTTCCCTGGACTTTATGCGCTCTGACCCATCTCTACATGCCATGACTATCGTCCCCTCACATTATATATTCAGGCATCCAAATCCCAGCTAAACTTTCAGATCTATATGGTCTAAATTTCACCCCTTTAATATCACACATTTCCAATCTCTAGAAGGACGGAATTCCCTTCCTCTATCCTTACTGGGTAGAGTGGTGGTTAAAAAACATATTATTTTTCCTAAATTACTTTATTTAATGCAGATGCTCCCAATACGCATGTCTCACAAGGACATCTCTTCTTTAAATACCATTTTCCAAAAATTTCTTTGGAAAGCTGGGAAATCCCGTATTGCAAGGAAAAAACTACAAATGTCTCGCAAGCATGGTGGTTTGGGCCTCCCTGACATATTGCTTTACACTTACTCAATTTTCTTCCGCTATGCCTCTGACTGGCTCTTAGAAAAAAAGCGTATACACTGACTACGAGTTAGACTCGTTATTTCAACCACTGTCCCCTAATGCCCTTCTCCATACTCCAAGAGCAAAAATACCCCCCAAACTGTTACTCAATCCACTCTTTATGGACACTTAAATATCCTGGCTGTCTATTAATAAAAAATGTAAATGTAACCATAGATACACTAAGCATATCTCTTTTTGGGGCAACCCCCTTTTTGAGCCGGGAAGGGACACTTCTATATTTCAGACTTTTTCTGAAGGGCATCAGAGCTACCTCGGATGTGTTTGACCCGGGAGGCAAATTATATACTTTTACCTCTCTTCAGGAAAAGTTTGGACTCACCCCGCAGTATATCTATCCCTATATGCAGATTCAGCATTTTGTTTCCTCTTTAACCCAATTCAAGTCATCCAGATCCCCCCCCTGACAAGATAGATGCATTGTTGCATTAACTAGGTCAACATACTTACAGATTGAAGTTCCTCTACCTTCCTTTACTAACCCTTTACAAAGATAAGATCTGTACCTCAGTAGAATCCCAGTGGTCTACAGACCTCCCTATGAGAGGAACGACTGCAACTATTTTTCAACATTATGACCGATCCATGAAATTGCTGCGTTCCTCCTTGCTACAAGAGGTTCATACCAAGACGATACATAGAGCTTATATCACACAAATGCAACGTAAGCACTACATACCCTCTGAACTCAAATGTTGTTTGAAATGTTCTATTGCTTCTGCGACATTTATACACTGTATGGCACTGTCATAAAGTCCGATAATTTTGGAACAAGGTTGTATATTTTATTAATAATACTTTAAAATTACAGCTGCAATTGGACCCAATCCCTTGTCTTTTTGCTAACTTTCAATCTTGGATACGTCAGGGCATGCTACCAAGCATGATCCCTTTACTCACGATCCTGATATCCGTAGCGAAAACCGTTATTATGAGGCATTGGATTTCGTCAACTTCTCCCTCGCTATGTGAGGTGAAAACCCTACTTCTCAAGATTCTCTATTTCGATAGAGAATCAACTATTCCTGATCTAGAAAATGGTGTTGTCCACTTTTATCGAAAATGGGGTATATATATTGACACACTTGATGAGGTGACTTATTCCAACATTTTCAAGCTTTATGAAAACACTGACTTGGTGGCACTACAAACGGTTGACAGATCTTATCTAGCCAAAATATTCTTTCTGGTCATCTTATGTGATACTTTGTCCCCTTATTCTTCTGACCCCTGCCCCTGCTCTATTCAGTCTTAAGGTATTCATACTAATTACTACACCCCCTTCTCGATTTGAATTATAGCCTCAATGCTGAGCCTGTCTTTTGATATTAACACCCCCCCTCCCTCACCCTCACCCTATATCCTTGTTAGATTGTATGCTAAGTTTTTATGAGAGAGAAATTTCTATGATATTGGAGTTCTTTATATACACCAAAGAAGACAGCCACAATTTTCGTTCGCTGAAATGTTTGTTTTTGTTGTTTATTTTGTATACTAGTATGGTGTATTTTGCTATGTCATTTTCTTTTTTTTTTACTTAATGTCATGTTCATGAATACTATCATCTCATAACACTCAGTGTTATGTCCGGTTGTCTGATATTTAGACAGACTTGTATGATGACTATGCGCAGTGTACAACGATGGCTTCTTCTCTGATTTAACTTTCTCTCTCTTTTTCTGTCATGATTATTATTGTTGTTATCCTGAAAGAAAACCCAATAAAAATATGTTATAAAAAATGTTTTTCAAAAAGGATTTTAAATACAGAAATGTCAGCCCTCTGAAAAGTATAATCATGAATATGTACTCAGTACTTGGTTTGGGCCCCTTTTGCATGAATTACTGCCTCAATGCGATGTGGCATGGATTCTATCAGCCTGTGGCACTGCTGAGGTGTTATGGAAGACCAGGATATTTCAATAGCGGCCTTCAGCTCTTCTGTATTGTTCGGTCTCATGGCTCTCATCTAGTCAGATTGCTTAGATTTTAAGCACGGATCGTTCTGTGTGTACCCCCTTAAGGAATTACATATCTTACGTGCTTTCTTTTGCTGCAGAGCTGAACTATGGGGGTCATTCAGACCCGATCGCAAGCTGCAGTTTTTTTAAGCCGTATGATCAGGTCTGAGCAGCGCATGCGTACGGGCCACAATGCACAGGTGCGGCGCTGGCCGTCACAAGGCAGCGCCAAAAAGAACAAAGAAAGCGTTCGCAGCGGCGAACGCAAGAAGATTCACAGGAAGAGGCCATCCGGGGGTGTCAACTCACCGCTTTCTGGGAGAGTCAAGGAAAACGCAGGCGTGCCCGGCCATTTCCAGGGAGGGATCCTGACGTCGGCTCCAGCAAGGATCATCGCAGTGGCTGAGAAAGTCTTGAGCTGTGCAGAGACTGCTCAAACTGTTTGTTTGTACAGCTCTCTGCATAAGCGAACGCATCACTGCAAAGGCATAAAACCCTCCCCTGTAGGCGGTGATTACCTGGTTGCAGCAGTGCAAAAAATAGCCTGCATGAGACCAGGTCTGAATTAGGCCCTATGTGCACACCGTTTATCTGCTACTAACTGTGCTTAACAAATTGCTGTTATCTTATTGCAATGTGATAGTATATGCCTTTCCAGCTGTTACTGCATTTCATTATTTAACCTAAGTTAAATCCACAGCGGTTATCTTTCCAGTTAAAAACATATTCAGTCACCGTCCTAACGTGGTGATTATTTGGAGGTTATTTCTTTAGGTTCCTGATCCTTCTGCCTGAAGCTGGTAAATGGGATCTGGAGGAAGCCGATATCGTCGGGGAATCAGGTATGACAAACGACCAACATCTGCACAGTCACTCTAGTTCCCTTACCTGTCATTACATTCTCTTACCCAATCTGGCACCTATGGACACACGGGCACTCGTTGGAAAGAGGGGAGTCCTGTTTATCATATTATTTGCACCTTACAGGTTACATTCTGGTGATCACCTGCATCATTTATGATCTGTGGAAATTACCTATGCCTACCACAACACTGATTTCTTGTCTCTGGAGGTACGGAGTCCAATTAGCCCCTTAGTGTTCACCAAAAACTGCTGCGGGGTGGACTTCATGGCAAATTAGCGGATGAGATTGGTGAGGGATGTAGAAACGCTTGCAAACTTGAGAGATGAAGTGAAGGTACACTCACACAAGAGGGACTGTACAACAGAGCAAGGATTAATGCCCAGATTATGCTGCAGGACTGCTGGAGTGGTGTGAGACTGCATAGGAGATGCTGAGAGGCGAAAGTGGAAACTAGCAGCAGTTTGGCTCTAAGGTGCTTAGTCAGAATTGGCTGCAACCACTCTGACAATTGTAGATCTAGGAATGAGATTGGCCTGAGGGGAAGCAAATTCAAGATGGTGTCACTTATGAACGGAGGTTACGGAGACAGGCGATGCTGCAGCTTTGCAAGAGCAGTGTGAGACTATGCACAGGAGATGCTGTAGCCAAGACACTGAGATATCCACAGAGAGATTCCAGGAAGAGACACAAATGCAACTGAAAATCAGGAAAGCCAGTAACTGTATACTGCACCGAAGTTGCAGAGTCATCCAGGAGGAGACGCAGGAACAATGAAGCACTAAGCTATCCAGGAATCTGGGAGCTGTAGATCTGCTGACCATAAAGGTTAGATGAAGCCCAGGCAAAGTAGTGTATTGGAATAATCTAAATAGACTTTCTCTAAGGTGCTTAGTAAGGATTGGCTGGCACCACTAAGGTGATCGCAGAGGGCAAGTGAATCCAAGATGGTGGTACCCATGAACCAGCGCCGTTACACAGGATACTGACAGACACCACTGAGAGGTGCCAGTGGGGAGGAGCTGCAATGGAGAGGAGGGACCAGTGACTGACACGGTGGTTTGCAACTCTAATTTCCTGTGCATTAAAGTCTGCTAACTCTGCGATAATATACCATATTTAACACTAACAACACTGTACCTATCCAGGGCCGTCTTTTCGTATGGGCTCAATGGGCTCTTGCCCAAGGGCCCCAGGAGTAAAAGGGCCCTAGGCTGATAGCTGAGGGTCCCCTCTTTCCAGGGGTACCAGATTTTTGAAAATCGGCCTTGGGGAACCAGAGATATTTGACTTCAAAGCAGTGGTCCCCATCCAAGCCTGTTAATTGCTTTTCCCAGCCAGATATCTCAGGTTCTGTCTAACTTAGAGTTTTTCTGAGGGTATGTTCCAAAAGATTGGACTCTCCCCTTTCGGTGGACACTCACAGCTTGTCTCTACTATGCCCAGAACCAGAGATATCAGCCTTCAAGCAGCTGGTCCCTGCTCCAGCTCCACATGCCTAATGTGCAGTTTTATATTTTTGTTGGTGGATTGCTCTGGCTTCTGAAATCTGATACCCAAGTCCCCAGTATCTCCTGAAATGTGGGACTTTCTAGTGTTTTTTTTAAAAATCCCATTAAAGCTAAGAAATCTATTTCCAGGAACTGGAGATATCTACAGACAAGCAAGCTGGCCTCCCACCTTAAAATTATGAATTATAAGCCCACACCATACTTGCCTACTTTTGAAAAAGCATTTCAGGGAGATTGTGAAAGTAACAACTAAAAGCGCGGACGCGTACTGCTACATCGGGGAGGCGTGTTATGAAAATTACTTAGATCCAAATGTAAATGAGCCCCAAATTTAGTAAGATTTATTTGCTGAAGAAAAGACACTGACATTTTTCAGGATTTGTCTGTGTATTGTGATTTACAAGAGGTTCCAATGTAGGGAAATGGCACTGATGTTCCCATTTGAATGTATTTATCTCTTTTTTCTTTTTCCCCCCAAGAATGTAATAGCTACAATGAGGATAACGTGCAATCAGGGAGATTGATGGACTATTCAGGGAGTGAGGGAGATTGCTTCTATTTCAGGGAGTCTCCTGCAGAATGAGGGAGGGTAGGCAACTATGGCCCACACTACTATTGACCCCTCCCCTACGCATTAAACACCCCCTACCACCCTGGAAGTCATGTACCAGGGCCCCTTATTTCAGCCCAATGTCCCCTTCTACAGTTTAGTGTTCTCCTTCCCGCCCCATCTGTGCAGTAAAGGAGTAATTAGCAGAAATTACTGCTCCAGGTTCTACATGCTGAGCAAAAGATAGAACCCCCCCTACCGCCCGCGGGACATCAAAGCTGCCGCTGAATGCACCCTCCACCCCTACCACTGATGGGTGGGTAGGGGCCCCAGTGCATTGCTGTGCCCAGGGGCCCACACTGCTGTTAATATGGCTCTGTACCTATCCCCACAATTTTTATCCTTATCCTAATCCTTTATGCTTTGCTGAAATTGTTGTTATCCATGCTTTCTCTCACATACATTTTATTAAATGTACAGATAGGAATCATTGATATTACACTTGCACCCATTCTTTCCATTTTATGCTTACCACTTGCACTTATAATTATATACACAGAAAATAAACCCTGGAACTATATACAGTACACAACAGTAATTAATTAAGGGATGTGGTCACGATGCCGCCAGACGGAATCCCGGCGGTCGAAATACTGACGCCGGAATCCCGACCGCCACATTCCCGGCATATTCTCCCTCGGTGGGTGTCCACGACACCCATAGAGGGAGAATATAATAGTGTCCGCAAGGGACTGCGTTCCGCTCGCCACCCCTGTTGGGATTGTGTGGTCGGGATTCCGGCGTCGGTATTTCGACCTCCGGGATTCTGGCCGGCGGCATTTAGTACTGATCCCTTAATTAAACCAAAGCAAATATAACATAGGAACAGAAAATGGTTAACATTACTGCATATAAAGTGAATTGGTGGCAGTGTACATCCTACTACAGTATGATTTATATAGACCATCTGTGAGAATGAAGTTATCTTTGTGAAGTAAAAGATATTGTAACTGAATCAGAGTTGGATGCAAATTCCGCCGCCGTGTTCAAACTATACTTTTCCTAGTGTCCATTTACATCTCATTATAAATCTTTTAAATTGATGCTGTCAACCTTCAAATGGACATTAATAAAACAAACTTTTGGCTGAGCGACTTGCATGTAAGTCAGGAATTTAAAGGCTCTAGCATAGGGAAGTTTCCAGCGGTTTCACTGTACTTTCAGTATTTGACCATATTAGTTATTGCCCATGACTAAACAAGTAAAAACTACTCCTC
This sequence comes from Pseudophryne corroboree, assembly GCF_028390025.1. Classification (NCBI taxonomy): domain Eukaryota; kingdom Metazoa; phylum Chordata; class Amphibia; order Anura; family Myobatrachidae; genus Pseudophryne; species Pseudophryne corroboree. The sequence continues at coordinate 415,534,172 of NC_086448.1, forward strand.
TCACTGAATAAATCAGTGGCCACATTTATAATACTTTCTAATTTGATATCAGACCGTACAAACAATAGCAGATACACTCTGCTTCTGTCACGGTCTTGGATTTCTGTAGATCTGTTTTGGGATCTTTGGGCTTAACAGGAACAAAAGGTGAAAAGTGGAGACTAAGCAATTCTTGCTCATGGAATAATTATAGGTACTCAAGAAACAGTGGTGATGCAGTAAGGAAACCACAGACTGGAGTAATGCTGGGATACGGAACTGGAACCTATGGATGTCAACCTGGGCCGTCTGTAAGAAACTTTGCCCATTGACTCAATATTGGTTGGCAGAGCCAAGTACCCACTATAGGGACTCAGGAATCTTACCAAGGAACTCAGCACAATACAGTACTGGGATAGAGTTGAAACAGAATTCAGGCAAGAGATCAGAGTCTTATGTATCCAAGACTGAGGCTGTTGCAGCTAACTAACCTGGACTGGAACACGGATTTAGAACTCAATGGGTGGAATTCAATTGTTTGAAAAGTCAGTTGGGTGTCCGTTTTTTTCCTAACAATTGAATACCCCCCAATAACTGAAAAATAGTAGCTGTCGATCACGTAGGTTCACAGCCCTGGAACCAGGACCAGCCCTAGATATAAACACACAGTGCAGGGAGACCTGTTCCAGCCAACAAGATAGTGGTATAGATGTATAAACTGGTATAGATGTAATGTCATGGTCCGGGTTGCAGGGACGCTCCCGTGTCTGGACTTACCGGTTTGGGCGCTCTGGCAGGTGGCACCTGGAGGTGGCTTGTGGTACTGGCGACGGGCGAGAGTGGCTGTCAAGGGTCTCTGGACTCAGTAGGGGGATCCGTTTTGAAAACCGGAAGTGCCGCAGTCGCTAGAGTATCTTGGATTTGGGCCAAGGGTCTGTTTTAAAACCAGAAGTGCTGTGCCCACCATTTTGGATTTTCCTCAGGTGACTTGTTTGCTCCAATCGTCTGTTGACTGCTGCTTCCACTAGACAATCAGGAAGTATTTTGCTGGCCTCTGCTCAAGCAGCAAGTGCATGGTCTACCCTAAGGAGCTGTGTCCTAGTCCCTTTGCAGTCTTGTGCTTCAAAGCTCATCCCAGCAGCTGATACTACTTCCACAAATCTTAGTTCAGCCTCACTTCCTGAGAGGATTCCGTACTGCTGTGAGACCTACAGCTTGCCTTCTGTCTCGTTGCCATACCGCTTGCACCCTCCGTACTCCTGTAAGAGACCGGATCTCTGTATTTGTGACACAAGCGCTCCAGCCTGTCGACCTTCGGTGCTTTTCCAGTTGTGCCTGGCTATTGTATTTCTCATTAATAAATCTATGAAAAGGACGTTTATACGACCGGATCGGCTATTGTTTAGAAGCACCACCGACTCCTTATCTCACAACTCGGATTCACTGCAAACCTCAGTCTTGAAATGTATGAAACAGTAAGGCGCATGTGCAGAAACTGCAGAAGCAAACATCAGAGACAGAAATAATAGGAGTGAGGGAGAATGTGGTTCACACACACAGGTGAGTTAACACTCTCCCTCAGCAGAAAAAATAGGATTTTAATACCTACCGGTAAATCCTTTTCTCTTAGTCCGTAGAGGATGCTGGGGTCACATCAAGAATCATGGGGTATAGACGGGATCCGCAGGAGACATGGGCACTTTAAGACTTTGGATGGGTGTGATCTGGCTCCTCCCACTATGCCCCTCCTCCAGACTCCAGTTATAGGAACTGTGCCCAGGGAGACGGCCATTTAGGAGGAAAGGATTTAATGTTAAACCACGGTGAGCATCTTACCAGCTCACACCTCAAGCATGCCGCAGAACGTGGCATTCCACAGAATACAAGCCAACGGCATGAACAATTGCAGCACCTGGCTGACAAGAAACGTAACACAACATGTGTGTAACCACAACTAATAACTGCAGATACAGTACACACTGGGACGGGCGCCCAGCATCCTCTACGGACTAATAGAAAAGGATTTACCAGTAGGTATTAAAATCCTATTTTCTCTTACGTCCTAGAGGATGCTGGGGACTCCGTAAACACCATGGAGTATAGACGGGCTCCGCAGGAGACATGGGCACTATAAAGAACTTTAGAATGGGTGTGCACTGGCTCCTCCCTCTATGCCCCTCCTCCAGACCTCAGTTAGATCCTGTGCCCAGAAGAGACTGGGTGCTTTCAGGGGAGCTCTCCTGAGTTTCTCTGTAATAAAGAATTTTCTTAGGTTTTTTATTTTCAGGGAGTCCTGCTGGCAACAGGCTCCCTGCACCGTGGGACTGAGGAGAGAGAAACAGACCCTAGAGATGTGCGGCTGGCACTTTTCGTGTTTTGTGTTTTGGTTCTAATTCCATTTTCGTGTTTTGGTTTTGGCTTGGTTTTGCCAAAACCACCCTTTCGTGTTTTGGTTTTGGGTCTGGATGATTTTTGGAAAAAAACATAAAAACAGCTAAAATCACAGAATTTGGGGGTAATTTTGCTCCTACGGTATTATTAACCTCAATAACATTCATTTCCACTCATTTCCAGTCTATTCTGAACACCTCACAATATTGTTTTTAGGCCTAAAAGTTGCACCGAGGTGTCTGTATGACTAAGCTAAGCGACACAAGTGTGCGGCACAAACACCTGGCCCGTCTAGGAGTGGCACTGCAGTTGCAGACAAGATGGCACTATTCAAAAACTAGTCCCCAAACAGCACATGATGCAAAGAAGAAAAAGCGGCGCAATGAGGTAGCTGTATGACTATTCTAAGCGACACAAGTGTGCGGCACAAACACCTGGCCCATCTAGGAGTGGCACTGCAGTTGCAGACAAGATGGCACTATTCAAAAACTAGTCCCCAAACAGCACATGATGCAAAGAAGAAAAAGTGACGCAATGAGGTAGCTGTATGACTATTCTAAGCGACACAAGTGTGCGGCACAAACACTTGGGCCATCTAGGAGTGGCACTGCAGTGGCAGACAGGATGGTAGATTTAAAAAATAGGCACCAAACCGCACATGATGCAAAGAAGAAAAAGAGGTGCAATGAGGTAGCTGGATGGCCAAGCTAAGCGACACAAGTGGCCGACACAAACACCTGGCCCATCTAGGAGTGGCACTGCAGTTACAGACAGAATGGCACTTAAAATAACTAGTCCCCAAACAGCACATGATGCAAAGAAGAAAAAGAGGTGCAAGATAGACTTGTCCTTGGGCCCTCCCACCCGCCCTTATATTGTATAAACAGGACATACACACTTTAACAAACCCATAATTTCAGCTACATTGTCTGCCATACAACTGTGGCTGAAATGACTGGTTTGTTTGGGACCCCACCAAAAAAGAAGCAATCAATCTCTCCTTGCACAAACTGGCTCTACAGATGCAAGATGTCCACCTCATCATCATCCTCCGATTCCTCACCCCTTTCACAGTGTAAATCCTCCTCACTGAGTATTAATTTGTCCCCACTTGCAGGGGTTGTGCAAATGGTGGAAGGAGCCACCTCTTACCGTCCAGTGTTGGGAAGGTCAGGCATCGCAACCTCTGACACACTTGGACGCTCCTTGGGGATTTGTGATACCATCTCAGAGCACACAGTTCTTTTCTGTGCTCTTTCCAGCTTAACTATTTTCATTTTTCTAGCGGGAGGATGAGGGCTTCCATAGTCATGTGAAGTTGAACCACTAGCCATGAACATAGGCCAGGGCCTCAGCCGTTCCTTGCCACTCCGTGTGGTAAATGGCATATTGGCAAGTTTACGCTTCTCCGACAACGATTTTAATTTAGATTTTTGAGTCCTTTTTTTACTGATCTTTTGTGTTTTGGATTTTACATGCTCTGTACTATGACATTGGGCATCGGCCTTGGCAGACGACGTTGATGGAATTTCATCGTCTCGGCCATGACTAGTGGCAGCAGCTTCAGCACGAGGTGGAAGTGGATCTTGATCTTTCCCTATTTTTGGAACCTCAACATTTTTGTTCTCCATATTTTAATAGGCACAACTAAAAGGCACCTCAGGTAAACAATGGAGATGGATGGATACTAGTATACTTATGGATGACGAGTGACTGACGACACAGAGGTAGCTACAGCCGTGGACTACCGTACTGCGTCTGCTAGTATAGAGATGATAATGATATAAAAAATATATATATATCACTACTGCAGGTATATATAATATAATGACGGACCTGCTGGACACTGTCAGCAGACTCCTAAACTACTAGTATGAAGAAGATAGAAAAAAAAACCCCACCACAGGTAGGTATACAATTATGGACGAGCACTGACGACACAGAGGTAGCTACAGCCGTGGACTACCGTACTGCGTCTGCTAGTATAGAGATGATAATGATATAAAAAATATATATATATCACTACTGCAGGTATATATAATATAATGACGGACCTGCTGGACACTGTCAGTAGACTCCTAAACTACTAGTATGAAGAAGATAGAAAAAAAAAACCCCACCACAGGTAGGTATACAATTATGGACGAGCACTGACGACACAGAGGTAGCTACAGCCGTGGACTACCGTACTGCGTCTGCTAATATAGAGATGATAATGATATAAAAAATATATATATATCACTACTGCAGGTATATATAATATAATGACGGACCTGCTGGACACTGTCAGTAGACTCCTAAACTACTAGTATGAAGAAGATAGAAAAAAAAAACCCCACCACAGGTAGGTATACAATTATGGACGAGCACTGACGACACAGAGGTAGCTACAGCCGTGGACTGCCGTACTGCGTCTGCTAGTATAGAGATGATAATGATATAAAAAATATATATATCACTACTGCAGGTATATATATAATATAATGACGGACCTGCTGGACACTGTCAGCAGACTCCTAAACTACTAGTATGAAGAAGATAGAAAAAAAAACCCCACCACAGGTAGGTATACAATTATGGACGAGCACTGACGACACAGAGGTAGCTACAGCCGTGGACTACCGTACTGCGTCTACTAGTATAGAGATGATAATGATATAAAAAATATATATATATCACTACTGCAGGTATATATAATATAATGACGGACCTGCTGGACACTGTCAGTAGACTCCTAAACTACTAGTATGAAGAAGATAGAAAAAAAAAACCCCACCACAGGTAGGTATACAATTATGGACGAGCACTGACGACACAGAGGTAGCTACAGCCGTGGACTGCCGTACTGCGTCTGCTAGTATAGAGATGATAATGATATAAAAAATATATATATCACTACTGCAGGTATATATATAATATAATGACGGACCTGCTGGACACTGTCAGCAGACTCCTAAACTACTAGTATGAAGAAGATAGAAAAAAAAACCCCACCACAGGTAGGTATACAATTATGGACGAGCACTGACGACACAGAGGTAGCTACAGCCGTGGACTACCGTACTGCGTCTACTAGTATAGAGATGATAATGATATAAAATATATATATATATATATATCACTACTGCAGGTATATATAACATAATGAATGACGGACCTGCTGGACACTGTCAGCAGAATGCGTTTATAGAATTAAAAAAAAAAAGACCCCAGTAGCAGACACTGATACCGACACGGATTCTGACTCCAGTGTCGACTATGATGATGCGAGGTTGCAGCCGAAATTGACAAAAAGTATTCATTATGTGATTATTGCTATAAAAGATGTGTTGCATATCACAGATGACCCCTCGGTCCCGGACACGAGGGTGCGCATGTATAAGGAAAAGAAACCTGAGGTTACTTTTTCCCCTTCACATGAGCTAAATGAGTTGTTTGGAGTTTCCCAAGCCTTTTCAGACACGAAACTGCAGATTCCCAAAAGGATTCTTATGGCGTATCATTTCCCGGCTAAGGACAGGACACGAGTGTTTAACTTTTTCAGGCAGACAATATACTGGTGGTCACTGGTCAGTCACACTGGCAGCAAAAGTGTGCACTGTTATGTACTCCTGCTATAACTGCTCCCCAGTCTCCCCCACAATTAAGCTGTGTGAGCAGTGAGCACTCAGCACAGTCAGATATATATAGATGATATTATCATCATGCAGCACACTGAGGCTGAGCACAGATATGGTATGTGACTGTGTATCGTTTTTTTTCAGGCAGAGAACGGATTATATTAAATAATAAATAAAACTGGTGGTGGTCACTACTAACTATCAGCAAAACTCTGCACTCTGAGTACTCCTAATGCTCCCCAAAATTACTAAGTTAGTACTGTAGTAAATCAACTCAAGTGTCTCTATCTAAACGGAGAGGACGCCAGCCACGTCCTCTCCCTATCAATCTCAATGCACTTGTGAAAATGGCGGCGACGCAGGGCTCCTTATATAGAATCCGAGTCTCGCGAGAATCCGACAGCGGGATCTTCCAAGGCTGGAAGATCCGAGTCTGCCTCGGACCCGTGTAAAAAGGCTGAAGTTCGGGGGGGGTTCGGATTCCGAGGAACCGAACCCGCTCATCTCTAACTTCAGTGATAGGCTCTGTTTCTTAGGCTACTGGACACCATTAGCTCCAGAGGGATCAGAACGCAGGTCTCACCCTTGCCGTTCGTCCCAGAGCTGTGCTGCCGTCCTCCTTGCAGAGCCGGAAGATTGGAGCCGGGTGAGTATACGAAGAAAGAAGACTTCATAGGCGGCAGAAGACTTCGGATCTTCACTGAGGTAATGCTGCGCGCCATTGCTCCCGCACACACACACACACGGATGGGTGCATGGCGCAGGGTGGGCGCCCTGGGCAGCAATAATCCTCTTGGCTGGCATTATAGGTATAATCAAGCTATGGCAGTATGATATACAACCCCCGCCAGGTTATTTGGTATTTTGAGCGGGATCGAAGCCTGCCGCTGAGGGGGCGGAGATTGATCCCACAGCACTAACCAGCGCCATTTTCTCCACAGCACGATGCTGAGAAGCTGGCTCCCCGGACTCTCCCCTGCTGAACACGGTGAGAGGGCTTTGAAGGAGGGGGGGCGGCACATAATTTGAGCGCAGTCAATATATTTATATATAAAACAAAAAAGCGCTGTGTATTGCTGGTACTTGTGTTTCCAGGGTCATTGGCGCTGGGTGTGTGCTGGCATACGCTTTCTCTGTCTCTCCAAAGGGCCTGGTTGGGGGAACGGTCTCCAGATTAGAGATTTCCCTGAGTGTGTGGGGTGTCGGTACACGTGTGGCGGCATGTCTGAAGCGGAAGGCTCTTCTCCGCCGACACCTGATTGGTTGGATATGTGGAATGTTTTAAATGCAAATGTGAATTTATTGCACAAAAGGTTGGACAATGCAGAGTTCAGGGGAAACACAGGGAGTCAATCCCTGCCTTTTACTATGTCCTTCTGGGTCTCAAAAGCGCCCATTATCCCCAGTAGCAGACACTGATACCGACACGGATTCTGACTCCAGTGTCGACTATGATGATGCGAGGTTGCAGCCGAAATTGACAAAAAGTATTCATTATGTGATTATTGCTATAAAAGATGTGTTGCATATCACAGATGACCCCTCGGTCCCGGACACGAGGGTGCGCATGTATAAGGAAAAGAAACCTGAGGTTACTTTTTCCCCTTCACATGAGCTAAATGAGTTGTTTGGAGTTTCCCAAGCCTTTTCAGACACGAAACTGCAGATTCCCAAAAGGATTCTTATGGCGTATCATTTCCCGGCTAAGGACAGGATACGGTGGGAATTCTCTCCCAGAGTGGACAAAGCGTTGACGCGCTTATCCAAGAAGGTGGCGCTGCCGTCTCAAGATACCGCAACCCTCAAGGATCCTGCTGATCGCAGACAAGAGACTACGTAAGTCAATTTACACACATACTGGTACATTACTCAGACCGGCGATAGCGTCGGCTTGGGTTTGTAGTGCTGTAGCAGCGTGGACAGATACCTTGTCTGCTGAAATTGATACAATGGATAAGGATACCATTTTATTGACCTTGGGTCATATTAAGGATGCTATCCTATATATGAGAGACGCTCAGAGAGACGTTGGCCTACTGTGTTCCAGAGCCAACGCCATGGCGATTTGTGCTAGACGAGCCCTGTGGACGTGACAATGGACGGGTGATGACGACTCAAAGAATCATATGGAGGTTTTGCCTTACAAGGGTGAGGATTTATTTGGGGACTGTCTCACGGACCTGGTTTCCACAGCTACTGCAGGTAAATCCACTTTTTTACCTTATATTTCCTCACAGCAAAAGAAAACGCCACATTATCAGATGCAGTCCTTTCGGTCGCATAAGTCCAGAAGAGGTAGGGGTTCTTCCTTCCTCGCCAGAGGTAAGGGTAGAGGGAAAAGAATGCCTGCTACGGCCAGTTCCCAGGAACAGAAGTCCTCCCCGGCTTCTACTAAATCCACCGCATGACGCTGGGGCTCCACTGAGAGAGTCCTCTCCGGTGGGGGCACGTATTCGACTCTTCAGCCACATCTGGGTGCAGTCGGACGTGGATCCTTGGGCGATAGAAATTGTATCCCAAGGCTACAAGCTGAAATTCGAAGAGGTGCATCCCCGCCGATTCTTCAAATCGCCTTTACCAACGTCTCCCCCAGAGAGGGAAATAGTTTTAGCTGCAATTCAAAAGCTGTGTCTACAGCAAGTGATTATCAATGTTCCCTTAATACAACAGGGAAAAGGGTACTATTCAACCCTATTTGTGGTCCCGAAACCGGATGGCTCGGTCAGACCAATTCTAAACTTAAAATCCCTGAACCTGTACTTAAAAAGGTTCAAGTTCAAGATGAAATCGCTCAGGGCAGTGATCTCCAGCCTGGAAGGGGGGGATTTTATGGTGTCACTAGACATAAAGGATGCATACCTTCATGTCCCCATTTATCCTCCTCATCAGGCGTACCCGAGATTTGCTGTACAGGACTGTCGTTACCAATTTCAGACGTTGCCATTTGGGCTTTCCACGGCCCCGGAAAGCCCCAATGGTTTTCTCCAAGGTAATGGCGGAAATGATGGTACTCCTGCGCAGGCAAGGAGTCACAATTATCCCATACTTGGACGGTCTCCTGATAAAAGCGAGATTAAAGGAACAGTTGCAGAAAAGCGTGTCGCTCTCCCTGGGAGTGCTGCAGCAACATGGCTGGATTCTAAATCTACCAAAGTCACAGTTGGTTCAAACAACTCGACTGTCTTTCTTAGGCATGATTCTGGACACAGAACAAAAGAGGGTTTTTCTCCCGATGGAAAAAGCCCAGGAACTCCAGAACATGGTCAGAGACCTGTTAAAACCAAAAAGAGTGTCAGTCCATCAATGCACTCGAGTACTGGGGAAAATGGTGGCGACCTACGAGGCCATCCCCTTCGGCAGGTTTCATGCGAGGACTTTTCAGTGGGACCTTCTGGACAAGTGGTCCGGGTCCCACCTTCAAATTAATCAGAAAATAACCCTGTCCCCCGGGGCCAGGGTGTCTCTCCTGTGGTGGCTGCAGAGTGCTCACCTTCTAGAAGGTCGCAGGTTCGGCATTCAGGACTGGGTTCTGGTGACCACGGACGCGAGCCTCCGAGGATGGGGAGCAGTCACACAAGGAAGACATTTTCAGGGACTGTGGTCAAGCCAGGAGGCTTGGAATTAAGGGCCATATACAACGGCCTACGACAAGCGGAGAATCATCTTCGCGACCTACCGGTTCTGATTCAATCAGACAACGTCACAGCCGTGGCTCATGTAAACCGCCAAGGCGGGACAAGGAGCAGAGTGGCAATGGCAGAGGCCACCAGGATTCTTCGCTGGGCAGAAAATCCCGTAAGCGCTCTGTCAGCGGTATTCATTCCGGGAGTGGACAACTGGGAAGCAGACTTCCTCAGCAGACACGATCTCCATCCAGGAGAGTGGGGACTTCATCAAGAAGTCTTTGCAGAGATAACAAGTCTTTGGGGAATTTCTCAAATAGACATGATAGCATCACGCCTCAACAAGAAGCTTCGGAGGTATTGTGCCAGGTCAAGGGACCCTCAGGCAGTAGCGGTGGACGCCCTGGTGACACCATGGGTGTTTCAGTCGGTCTATGTGTTCCCTCCTCTTCCGCTCATTTTAAAAATATCGAGAATAAAAGACGAAAAAGAGTACAGACAATACTCATTGTTCCAGATTGGCCTCGAAGGGCCTGGTATTCAGATCTTCAGGAGATGCTCACAGAAGATCCGTGGCCTCTTCCTCTCAGGGAGGACCTGTTGCAGCAGGGACCCTGCGTTTTCCAAGACTTACCGCGGTTACGTTTGACGGCATGGTGGTTGAACACCGAATCCTAGCGGGGAAGGGTATTCCGGAAGAAGTCATCCCTACTCTGATAAAGGCTAGGAAGGAAGTGACGGCGAAACATTATCATCAAATCTGGAGGAAGTATGTATCTTGGTGTGAAGCCAAGAATGCTCCTACAGAAGATTTCCACTTGGGCCGTTTTCTTCACTTTCTACAGACAGGAGTGGATATGGGCCTAAAGTTAGGCTCCATTAAGGTATAGATTTCGGCCCTATCTATATTCATCCAGAAGGAATTGGCTTCTCTCCCAGAAGTCCAAACTTTTGTAAAGGGAGTGCTACACATCCAGCCTCCTTTTGTGCCCCCAGTGGCACCATGGGACCTTAACGTGGTGTTACAGTTACTAAAATCTCACTGGTTTGAACCTCTTCAAACAGTTGAATTAAAGTTTCTCACTTGGAAAGTGGTCATGTTGTTGGCCTTGGCATCTGCAAGGCGGGTGTCCGAATTGGCGGCCTTATATCATAAGAGCCCCTATCTCATTTTCCATGAGGATAGAGCAGAGTTGAGGACTCGTCCTCAATTTTTGCCGAAGGTGGTGTCATCGTTTCATATGAACCAACCTATTGTGGTGCCTGTGACTACGGGAGACTTGGAGGATTCCAAATCCCTTGATGTAGTAAGGGCCTTAAAAATTTACGTAGCCAGGATGGCTCGGGTTAGGAAAACAGAGGCACTGTTTGTCCTGTATGCAGCCAACAAAGTTGGCACTCCTGCTTCTAAGCAGACTATTGCTCGCTGGATCTGTAACACGATTCAGCAGGCTCATTCTATGGCTGGATTGCTATTACCAAATTCAGTAAACGCCCATTCCACTAGGAAGGTGGGCTCTTCTTGGGCGGCAGCCCGAGGTGTCTCGGCCTTACAGCTTCGCCGAGCAACTACTTGGTCAGGTTCAAACACTTTTGCAAAATTCTACAAGTTTGATACCCTGGCTGAGGAGGACCTCGTTTGCTCAATCGGTGCTGCAGAGTCTTCCGCACTCTCCCGCCCGGTTTGGAGCTTTGGTATAATCCCCATGGTCCTTATGGAGTAGTCCCCAGCATCCTCTAGGACGTAAGAGAAAATAAGATTTTAAACCTACCGGTAAATCTTTTTCTCCTAGTCCGTAGAGGATGCTGGGCGCCCGTCCCAGTGCGGACATATTTCTGCATGACTTGTATATAGTTATTGCTTACATAAGGGTTATGTTACAGTTAAGATCAGTTGTTAGCTGATGCTGTTTTGTTCATACTGTTAACTGGTTGCGTATATTCCAGGTTATACGGTGTGAGCTGGTATGAATCTTGCCCTTGGATTAACAAAAATCCTTTCCTCGTACTGTCCGTCTCACTCATACTCTAGTTTTCCAGTCACATATGAGGATTTTATGCTGCCAGGGCACCCCGCCCCCCACAGTGCCGCTGTGTGTGGGAGCATGGCGCGCAGCGCGATCGCTGTGCGGTACCTCAGAAGCCATCACTGAAGTCTTTTCTTCTTCTACTCACCTGCCTTCTGACTTTGCAAGTGGGGTGACGGCGGGCTCTGGGAATGAACCCCTTGGTGTACCTAGTGTTAGAAACCCTCAGGAGCTAATGGTGTCCTGTAGCCAAAGAAGCAGAGCCTTTAAACTCACTAGACGTAGGTCTGACTTCTCTCCCCTAAGTCCCACGAAGCAGGGAGACTGTTGCCAGCAGTCTCCCTGAAAATAAAAAACCTAACAAAAGTATTTTTCCGAGAAACTCAGTAGAGCTCCTCAGAGTGCATCCAGTCTGCCTGGGCACAGATCTAAACTGGAGTCTGGAGGAGGGTCATAGAGGGAGGAGCCAGTTCACACCCATTCAAAGTCTTAAAGTGCCCATGTCTCCTGCAGATCCCGTCTATACCCCATGGTTCTTGATGTGAACCAAGCATCCTCTAGGACGTATGAGAAACATCTTATAATACATTCTGCCGATGTCTAGACCTGCTTCATCATGATGATTGCAGCAGGTCCATACAAGTAACAAACTTTAAGCACACAATCATACATCTAACCCTAATGTAACTGGCAGCCTGTATGAACTCTCGGCAAGCAGTCTGGTGGCCGATGTACAGAATAGCCAGTAAGCCAAGAGTCTGCTGGATAAACCGGATACCTTAGATGCTGAGAGATACAAGCGGAGCAGTGGTTAAAGGTTACAGCATCTGTATAATACAGATACTGGAGGTGAAGACAGGCACAAACAGCAGTGGTGACTGGTGAGGCTCACAGCGTCAGGTAGTAAGCAGGCTCACGGATGTAATAGCAGCATCAGAGGGCACTGGAGACATATGATTAAAGGTACAGGAGAACACGGATGATATAGAGGTTACAATAGCAAACAGTATACTGTAAGGATAGAGACCTGGAGCCCAAAACAATCCCTGGTAGGCATGTATTGTTCTATCTCCAGGTGCAGGTTTAAATAAGGAGTAGTTCAGGCTCATTGGTACAGCATCACCTGACTGAGTCCAACATGGCTGCACCCATGTTTTGTTTGTTTACATTTTGGAAGTTTAGCGGATGCTTTGAGAGCAGAGATGTATGACCACTGCACTTGTGATGCTAAGACCCCAATGTGTGAGTATTTTTTTTTCCAGAGTAAAGTCTCTTATACACCTAAAGCCCATTTCCCCCGTCCCGACCTGTACTGCCGATCGGGAAAACGGGTTATTCTTAGTTTTAGAAATCCACGATTTGATAATCGTTTTTGGTCAGGATTGCGGAATCGAGATTTTTATTTTATTTTTATACATCTTTCATTTTCCCAATTCCCTGACCAAGCCGTAGGGAGGATCGGGACATTGCAGCAATTTGTCAGTAATGTATGGGGGCCTTTAATCAAATGCTGTGCGTGTATCTAAGGGTCCGAGCGCCCCTGGCAGAGTAAGGGGCTGGCGCCCCCCCTACACACATTTGGAATAAGGTGTGAGTATTGGAAATGGGGCATGGTCTTGTGGGGGAAGGGCGTGGACACAATATTACTTCCAATTCAAATTATGCCACACAGTAGTGTCCCTCATTCACATTACACTGCACAGTAGTGTCTCATATTCACGTTACACCATCCCTCCCCCCTAACCCACCTTTCCCACAGCCTGACCTTAACCTGCCCCCCTCCCCCAAAAGCTTCTTCAGTGGTGCCTAACCCCAACCCACCCTTCCTAATCTCCCTCCCTGCAGCCTAACCCTAGCCCTCCTGCCCTCGCAGCCTAACCCTAACCCTCCCACGTGCCTTGCCAGTACAGACTTTGGCACCAACTCAATCCGGATTTTGCCATTCTGCATCACTATCTATGTTGGGATGCCAGCATCAGCATTCCGAGCAGTTTAGGGATGCTGGCGTCAGCTTTCCGATCGCCAGGATGCCAAATGCCGGCATCTTGACTGCATCCTGAATGAAATGCTAATGAGCTGCAGTGAGATGAGCCTCAACTTAACCCAGCCATTAACCAAACACCATTAGTTGGATGGTAGAAGTACTTCCTGTTAGAAAAAACATCAGGGTGCCATCACTTCCAAGATAACATGATACAATTAACTGATATACATTTCCTTGAACCTGGCATTAAAATAGGTAAGATATGTATTTTCTTTATTACACTCAACAAGTTAAAGTTTTCACTTACTTACTACTTACATACATCCAACATGCATGAAAATCGTGTAGATTTCCAGATTCTACAGTCCCTTCTCCCAAACACTGACACTTTTTTATTATTGTCAACAACAAATAGATCTATAGCACTGTGCTATATAACAATTGCTGTGTACCTGGTGAGAGTCTGTTACTGCCGCCACCGCGCCAGTGGTCAGCACCGCACTGCACTAGTGATCAGACTAGTGTCCGGCAGCACCGCATTTGTAATCAGACTCACAATAAACTACAGTTCCCAGCAGCCCTTGCTGCCAGGAGCTCCCAGCAACAAGGGCTGCTGGGAGCTGTAGTTTATTTTGAGTCTGTTTACAAGTGCGGTGCTGCCGGACACCGGTGCCGCTCCAGCAGTAACAGACTCTCTCCAGGTACAGTCTGACAGTACTGCTTTTCTATCTTTTGGCTGCGGGTGGCACAGCCTGGTGGCGCCCCCTCCTTGCCTGGCGCGTGCCATCCTGGCCAATAGGTAGATACACCCCTGTCTGCAGTATAAGTGTGGTTGCCCATATTGAGTCCGTGCAGCTGCACACAGGGCCCAAGCACCCTCTTTTTTTTGTTTCCAGTTATAAACTTCTCTATCCCTCTAGTGCAGTGATGGGTTACAAGCAGCCCTCAATGCCTTCACTTGCATGCCCTGCCCCTTCCAGATTTGTTGTTTCCTGTACTGCTTGTTTGAAAGGTTTGCTATAGGTGTTTCTTTCATTGATTAATAGTATCAGTTTAACTGTCTGCCCTATAACCTCAAAAAGGGCTGCACATTACTCTTAAGCTCAAAGGTGGTCCCAAATTATATCCAGGTGCATATCAACGGGTAGTCATCAGCAGCAAGGAGACTCATCACTTCTACCCAGAAAGCTCCCATTACAATATGTGGATATTGTCCAGAAACTCAGGAATAATATCCAGCAACATGCCAGATGTTGAGTCATCCATATCTGAAATGCTTGGGCCAAAATGTATTTGGGATTTTTCCATATTTTCATACCATACTGATATATCTTGGGGATGGGATCAAAGTCTAAACGGTAGGCAGTCATTGGGTCGACATGTAAAAGGTCTACATGAGTTTTTCACAATTTTCTTTTCATTTTTCACCTTTTTCATACTTAACGATCCACGTGGACTACAATTGGGAATGGTAACCTGCTTGCCTGAAGCATGGCGAGCGAAGTGAACCATGCAAGGGAACGCGGTGTTCTAATTGGGGTTCCCAGTCATTTTACGAAGAAACCACCACCAAAAACAGTCAAAAGCCTCATGATTTCTCTGAATAGCGATCCTTGCTGAATTAGGCCAATAGCCTGAAGGCAATCTTATACAATATTTTCATCATTTTGTGTATGAAACAATGTTTGTGTACCCTGAACCATCAGAAAGCAAATGTGTCAATATCTTAGTCATGCTTAAACAAAAAAAATCCATATTTCATATTTTGGAGATGGATGACTCAGCCTGTAATAAGAGCAATAGCTTGAACAGCTGGTTGTAAATTTTCCCTGGTAATTTTGACAAGCAATTACAATAATTATCTAAATATACACAGCATCGTCTCCTTATGTATTTCAGTCCCAACTGTTTATCCAGTATTCCAAATCTAATGGTGCCCATACACTTGTGAGATTATTGGTACCAGCCTTCACTTTCGACCACATCTGAGAGAGAAATCGAAGGATTGTATGCACATTTTAGGTACCTTGAGATGCGACGCGCGGGCACGCCGCTCGAATATCACGTCTCAAGATATTATGTGCGGCACTTAATATTTCTCGCATCGCAGTGCGATCGCGTGGTTTTAAACCCACATGAGATATATCACACTGCGATGTGCAGCCATCGCATGGTAGTCACTTTGGCAGTTCAGGTGCGATTTCATTGCACCTGAACTGCCGGTGCGATGCGTCGTGATGTCCCGTCACGGGGCATCGCACAAGTGTATGGCCAGCATAACAGACATCCTCATAATCTTATCTCAAATAACAGGGTGTTTAAGGGCTGCAAATGTCTCCTTATTCTTATTTTAGCCTAAAATAATGTGAAGATAAACAGGTTTTGTTTGTTTATTAAATGGAAAGGTTTATTTAAGGGTTGCTATTATACCGGCAATTTGGTTATCGTACTGTATTTTGCTCTCCATCAGAATGTCCTGATCAATAGCAGATCTTCGAGAGAGGGGTTTGTGGGAGCCGCACCGGTCATACAATAATTTTTGTATGAATAGAAATATGAGTAATGTCCTCTGAGAAACTGAAATTTATATTATAGAATTGCTTCAGATTAAGGTAACTGTGCATATAGAAAGATACTGTATCTTTTCAGGTGCACTATGTTTAGTTACCATTCAGTGGTGCTCCCATGAGTAAGACGTATATTGAAGAAAATACCAAATAAGAAAAATGGAAAAAGAAGTAGACTCTATTTTGGGAGCACTCTACCTCAGAGGAACTAAAAAGTATCAATGTCTTATACTGGTAAAATCATGATTTTAACAGATTATTAATAAAATATGTAGAATTGTCGGAGTTCAAAAAATATATGTGATTCAAGACTATTATGCAAAAATATTTATATCAATTAAAGTGAATAATTAGCAAAAATCGCTATAGTATAGTGTAAGCCGGAGAAGCTTTAAAATTATCAAAAAGGAAGTCACCTTCTAGTCTCAGTAGTGTCCGTCAAATGAGTATATGACCATCATTCATACTGCAAGAATCCCAAGTGGAAAAAGTGGTTGCAGAGAATTAAATCATAGGTCATATGGGTCCGAGTACCTATCTGTGACTTAAGATTAGGCAGCAAAATTTGTTTGCAGTACCAGGATGTTCCAAGGTGGTCTCCCATCCAAGTACTGGTCCAGCCCTCCACTGCTTAGCTCGGAAGAGATTGGGCATCTCCAGTGGGGTATGTCTGCAATTTTTTAAGCTGGCCTTTTCATTTGTCTCCTTGATTTGGAAAAGGCATTGGTCATATTTTCAACAAGAAAAAGGGGACGGACACACGTGACAAGCAGGCTCAAAAAATGTACAGATTGGATATAACAATTATATGGCAAGAAATTATCAAGGCCATAGATATCCAATCAAGGTAAATCCTTCCTTATTTGTATTATACTGTGCACCAGTCAATAATGAATAGATAATAAACTCATTCTTGGTTGTGCTGTCTAAATAAGACAAAAATAGACATGAATTTATCACCAAGAAAGATCCCAAAACTGCTACAAAGATTCCTTTATAGTTATTGGGTTAACATCTCTATCTTTCTTACAACCATAGATCCACCATTGGTATATATATCTCTGAAGTATACAAATGAAAGCAAATGTTGCAGTAATAGGGTGTTCCAAATTGGTCTCCCATCCAAGTACCGGCCCTGTACACCACTATATAGCAGTCATGCTCAGATGCAATTATGCACCATTAGTGGGGTACATCCGCAATTATATGCTTATCACTGATTGGTATAATCACCTTCAATTGGTGAGTGACCAGGTAGCTCATTAATGATTTCTGCAGAGATGGATTAGGTGCATTTGATACCTAGTATACAGATTTAAACTGGGTGTTTCTCAACACAATTTATGGTTTCAAAAAAACATATATTTTGACAGCAAGTAGTAAATGGATAAGTAAACCATCTATGTATGCAGCTGGTTTGTTACCGCAGCATATAGCGTCTTTTCTTGCAAAAGAGTGTATGGTCAAAATGCAACAGGTGTCAGCTTATAAGGCAAAGAGATCATCAGTCATTCTGTAATGATCAAAAACCATGGGTACAAGCCTGACAGGCTTAGTGATATATCAATTTGAAATAGCATTACCACTAAACAGTAATATGGCAGAAAACGATTTGCTAATCATCCTAGGTAAGGTTACTAGATATTTAAACGTGACAAATGCTGTTATATTTAACCAGGTACTCTGGTATTTCATACGATACCAAGCTGTAGAATTTTGGTGTCCCCAGGTTTTCTGGTGCGGGTGGTGAGAGTATGGGTAGCGGGATAGATGCAGCTAATCCCCGCTGCTCCTGCCCAAGATCGGGCTCCAGCAGGTGGGGGGGAAAGCCGCTACGTCCCGCCGTGTATACCCGCAAACGGGTTCCAGACGATAGGGGATAATTCGGGTGAGTACCCGCCACTCTTGTGCCCGTGGTTGAGCTCCGGCGAGTGAGGGGAGCCGCTGACTTCCACGGGTTCTGTGGTTGCCTGGTGACAGGCTGTGATGATCCGGCTTCCAGGTCACGTGTGCGCACGTGACCATGTAGGTCCTGACGTACGTTTCGCTGATAGGCTTGATCACAGGACGTGAGCCGTCACTGTGAGTTTTAGTTTATAATGGAAAGTCTGATTGCTGATAGGAGATTCAGATCTGATGGACAGTTCCCTGGATCTATCCAATTGATTCATTTTTCTTATAGTGACGAAAGCTTTGTAGATTAACTTATTTTTAAAGAAAATGCAATTGCGTTGCAATTCCATTGTTAGGTATTACTGCTGATGCATTTAATGTGCTTATTAAAATCCCATGATTGGATATATAATAGAGGTATGTAATTTACAGGAATTGAAAGTGGGGGAGTAATAAATACTTAATAGAAGAGAGGAGGGACAGTGGAAAAGGCATTAATTTTATATGTAGAGGATCTTTTATATTCATTACATATGGGTAGTGCAAATAATACTGGTATACTAAAGATAGCAAAATTAAGTGAAGATTGTGTAGTTAATAATAACCTGATTAGTGAAATTCAATAGAATAATTAAACCATGATGAATAATGAAATGTGAAATAAGAGTGAAAGGAGAGACTGTGATAGGTGATAAAAAGA
Organism: Pseudophryne corroboree; assembly: GCF_028390025.1. Taxonomy (NCBI): domain Eukaryota; kingdom Metazoa; phylum Chordata; class Amphibia; order Anura; family Myobatrachidae; genus Pseudophryne; species Pseudophryne corroboree. Next base: position 415,552,956 of record NC_086448.1, read on the forward strand.
AAGTGACAACGGTGAAGATATAAAATATGAATGTGTGGACACAATAGAGGGCAGAGTATGAAGAAATATATGAAATTAAGAGCCCATGGTGAAAACTATATAGTAGTGGCAGGTGTAAGTATATCTTATATACAGCTAGGTAGACTTTCCAATTAGAGAGTAACATTAAATCAATGAATTATATTCACAGCGAGTGAGCCTTCCAAGTGTAAAAATAATATAAATAAATGTGAAAAGGAGAATTACTAAAAAGTGAAAGGAATTATAAAGTGGGTTGCCGTTAACAGGAAAATACCGGGACCCTACTGAGTGTTGACCGGGCAAGTATTAATCCAAGACGTTAGCCAGCAATCTAATTCAGAAAGGCCCCATAATTTATATTTTCATTCATACCGGCGGGGTAAATGGATCCTATTTTAAAAATCCATTCACTCTCTTTTTGCAGAAGGACATTTGTAAGTTTTCCTCCTCGTATACCAAATTTAATCTTTTCCAGGCCAAACACTTTTAATTCTTCCCATCTGTTGTTATGGTGAGTGTGGAAGTGGCGAGCGACTGATGTCAGTTGCTTCATTTTTGCTTTATCCGAAATAGCATTGCGTATTGATCCTATGTGTTCTAGGATCCGCTGTTTTAATGGGCGAGTGGTCATGCCGATGTATTTCTGGTTACAACTACATTTGATGCAATAGATGACACCTTCCGTCTGACAGTTCATGTAGTCTGAAATTTTGTGTTTTTTTTCCCAAACTTATCCTCTATTTCCTTGGTTGGGTCAATGAATTTACAGGCTTTACACTTGCCGGAGGGGTATGTTCCAGTTGTTATTGGTTTCTTATTCGGCAGTCTTTGGAAATGGCTCTGTACAAGTTGGTCTTTCAAATTTCTAGACCTACGCCAGCTCATGGAGACTTTGGGGCCTAGTTTGGCTGATAGAGTAGAGTCTACAAGCAGAATATGCCAGTGTTTTTGTATGGCATCATTAACTTTTCTCCATTCCTGACAGAAATTGCCAACAAATCGGATGGTTGTGTTGGCATTTGTACGAATCAGAACTTTTTTGAAGATTATGTCGTCTCTGTTGGTAATTTTGGCAAATGTCATAGCTTTCTTCACTGAGGTGTTGCTTTATCCCCTAGTTCGTAATCTCTGGGCTAACTCCAAACTCTGTCTCAAATTTCTTGTTGTCTGAGCAGTTTCTGCGGAGACGGAGAAATTCCCCCTTAGGAATGTTTTCTATGGTAGGGGGGAAATGGGAGCTGGTTTGGTGTAGGAGTGTATTAGTTGCTGTGGTTTTCCGATATAGACTTGTTGCCACCATTCCCTCGGAGTCTTTGTAAATCATGAGATCTAGGAATGGTAGTTCTAGCAGACTGATGCTGTGGGTAAGGCGAATGTTCAGATCGTTTGTATTGAGATGTTCTATAAATTGATGTACTAGCTGTAAATCGCTCTCCCATATCAGGAAGATGTCATCTATATATCAATTCCACATAATGACATGTGATGTATATAAGTCATTGCCATTATTAAAGACAACCTCTTTTTCCCACCAACCAAGAAATATGTTGGCATACGTGGGCGCACAAGCAGCCCCCATTGCGGTGCCCCTTGTTTGGAGAAAAAAACTTGTCATTAAATGTGAAAAAGTTGTAATGTAATACAAAATGAAGTAGTCGAAGAAGGAAAAGATGGAACTCGTCCATTCCTTCTGTGTGTAGAAAATATTCTACTGCTGCTATTCCATCTTTATGGCCTATGGAGGTATATAGCGCCTCTACGTCTAGTGACACTAGATATTATCCTCTAGTTTTATGTCATGTAGTTTCCTCAGGATATCTGTTGTGTCCTGAACGTATGAGGGGAGGTCTAGAACAAAGTGTCTTAGATGTAGGTCTAGAAAGATACTCGCCTTTTCGGTCAGTCCCCCTATGCCGGACACTAAAGGTCTTCCGGGTGGAGTCTGAATGTTCTTGTGTACCTTCGGCAATAGGTAATATGTGGGAACTTTTGGATATTGAGTATGTAGATAATCAAATTCCTGTTTTGTGATTATACCTTGTGAAAATGCTTGATTTATTATATTGTAAAAGATTGTACTATAATTTTGTAATGGATTCAGCAGTCTCTTATAGCATTCTACAAACAAGAATAACCAAAATAAGACAGCGCTGACTGAGATGGATTGTCAAAAAAATTAGTTATTTAATGATTAAAATTACAATAAAATAGGAAATAAAATAAAACTCACTGCACTGATGAGCTCATAGTCACCATACATATGTTATTCACTTGCCGCTTGGTCAAATGTCCCTTATCCTGGGGTTGTGGCACAATCCCCGGGCCGAAAAATTTGTAATAATGCTGGAGGAATAGCTGTCCCAGTAGTGTGGCAATACAACAGGAAGGTCCTCACCAGTAATGCGTAGTAATCATAGTATTCGGTCCTTGTTAGTGGATGTGGGTGCAAATCGCGCTATTTTGCGGAGTCCTTAGAGGTCCAAGCGGTGGTAGATATCCAGTGAAGGTGACACAGGCTCACACTTGACGCGTTTCACAGCTGACTGCTGCTTTATCAAAGGTGACTGGTCTTTACTGGCAGTGTATTTATATCTAAGTTAATTACTCTATTCATTACAGCTGATTAGGCAATCCATCTCATAACATGTGTATAAAATATTAAAAACATCATTATATGTGGATAGACTCAAGGCAATATAGGAAATTCAGTATAATCCATGAACCTTATTAGTTTAAAAACTGTACTTAAATTCAGTTTGCTGGTGCTGGAACGCACGCGGACTACCGGCTAATGACCCGCATTCGTTACCATGGGGACGGATCTTCTCCAATTGTGTATCTCGGACAAGATTATGTTCCGGTCCGTGACGCACACGAGTTGCCGTGGAGATAGAGTCCGTCTCCCCTCCAATTAAAAAGTGAGTGTAAGGTCACGTGACCGGCGCTCAGTGGGGCGCATAGTGTATTAAATTATTTCTGGTCTGTGACTCGCACAGGTTGCTATGGAGAGAGTATCCCTCCCTCCTCCAATCGTATTGCGTGCACACTGCCACGTGATCGGCACCAGTGGAACGCATAATATACTGAGAAGCCCATTCATATTAGTCTTATTGGTAACTTAATGCAGTTTAGATCAATTACAAATCAATTATATTAACAGAAGGAGTTTTATTTGGTAAAATATAAAGAGAACGATCCTATCTGGCTAATAACATTATATAATTAAATAGATTATCTATTTCCCATCATTATTGTAAGTGTGGGAAATTATCTTATCAGTCCTCCAATGATTTAGCCATTGATATAAACAAAGTGCAGATACTTCATACACTGATCAAGTGAATATCTATGCATAATAATCTTAAAGCATATCGGTATACAGACATATCATGAAGAACATATCTAATTACCAATTAGTGTGTAGTTCCTAGAGGGCATAGGGCAGATGGTTCTTATTTCAATTATGTTTAGAGGAAAACTCATAGGTTATAGCAGTAGATTCTATTCTATCAATGAAACCTGTTAATATATCGGTTGTAATTATTAGCACTGAGAGAACATGGGATGTGAATAAGGGAGGGGTGGAAAGAGAAGATGGTGGAAAAAGAAATAAGGAGTTGATTGCATATCGGGCAGATATCTATGGTTTAAATCACACAGTTGAGTTCTACCGACTCGTTTAAACCTGCTGGAAAAAAACTATTCATTTTAAGCATCCAGAATACTTCTTGTTTACAGAGGGTCTTATATCGATCACCCCCTCTTGTCGTCTTACTAATAAATTCTAAGCCTGTCAGCCTCAAACATTTGGGGTTTCCTTTATGGAAATCCGCATAGTGTTTTGATACACTATGTGTTAGCACTTTTTTCAGGATATTCCTGCGGTGTTCAAGGAATCTTACTTTTAAGGGACGTGTAGTCCTACCAATGTATTTTAGATTACAACCGCAGGTCAACATATAGATTACATAAGATGTATTACAGTTCATATGTTTTTATTTCATATGGTTTCTCTTCCCCATCTGTGTTAACCATTATAGTACGGTCAGCTGTAAAATTGCAGGTTAGGCATCTATTCCTACCACATTTGAAGAACCCTTTGGTTTTATTTCCCAACTGTGTGAGCCAATCTGTTCTTTATGTGTTTCTTTTAAGGTTATTCTTCTCCTCAATTCTTTTAAGGTGGCTGGGGGCAAATATATTTTTGATAGATTTTTTTCTTTCGAAAGATAAAGTTTGGTGCTTTCGGAAGAATATTGTATACCACAACTATATGCCAATAAAGAAAACATCTTTCCTGAAGCACAAAGAAATACAGATAGAATGGAAATTACAACACCCACTACCCCAAGAACATCATCAAGAGTAGAAGAAACAATATCAACACATCTGGACTTCTCTCTGGCTGAACAAGAAGCCCTTAGTGCTTTACAAGAACTTGAACAGGAACAAAACACCTCAGCAGATAGGTCTAGTAGGAAATCTAGATTCCATATGTGTAAAAAGAAATCCACATACTTTCCTCAGGAAAACATATGCCCAGAAGTACAGGTCTTCATGAAACTTGTGGCTAATGAATTTGATCAAATTCATAAGAACAAAGACAAATATTTCAGACAATCCAATCTCACACGGCATGAAATACTGGCTTTGAGAGAAATACGATCATGGCAAGATGTCGTAATAAAGCCATCGGACAAAGGGGGTAATGTCATAATCTGGTCCAAAACAGATTATATCAAAGAAGCTCAACAACAACTACATACAACAGAATGCTATAAGAGACTGCTTCTGAATCCATTACAAAATTATAGAACAATCTTTTACAATATAATAAATTAAGCATTTTCACAAGGGATAATCACAAAACAGGAATTTGATTATCTACATACTCAAAATCCAAAAGTTCCCACATATTACTTATTGCCGAAGGAACACAAGAACATTCAGACTCCACCCGGGAGACCTATAATGCCCGGCATAGGGGGACTGACAGAAAAGGCGAGTATCTTTCTAGACCTACATCTAAGACACTTTGTTCTAGACCTCCCCTCATACGTTCAGGACACGACAGATATCCTGAGGAAACTACATGACATAAAACTAGAGGATAATCAATATCTAGTGTCACTAGACGTAGAGGCGCTATATACCTCCATAGGCCATAAAGATGGAATAGCAGCAGTAGAATATTTTCTACACACAGAAGGAATGGACGAGTTCCATCTTTTCCTTATACGACTACTTCATTTTGTATTACATTACAACTTTTTCACATTTAATGGCAAGTTTTTTCTCCAAACAAGGGGCACCGCAATGGGGGCTGCTTGTGCGCCCACGTATGCCAACATATTTCTTGGATGGTGGGAAAAAGAGGTTGTCTTTAATGATGGCAATGACTTATATACATCACATGTCATTATGTTGATTTGATATATAGATGACATCTTCCTGATATGGGAGGGCGATTTACAGCTAGTACATCAATTTATAGAACATCTCAATACAAACGATCTGAACATTCGCCTTACCCACAGCATCAGTCAGCTAGAACTACCATTCCTAGATCTCATGATTTACAAAGACTCAGAGGGAATGGTGGCAACAAGTCTATATCGGAAAACCACAGCAACTAATACACTCCTACACCAAACCAGCTCCCATTTCCCCCCTACCATAGAAAACATACCTAAGGGGGAATTTCTCCGTCTCCGCAGAAACTGCTCAGACAACAAGAAATTTGAGAGACAGAGTTTGGAGTTAGCCCAGAGACTACGAACTAGGGGATACAGCAACACCTCAGTGAAGAAAGCTATGACATTTGCCAAAATTACCAACAGAGACGACATAATCTTCAAAAAAGTTCCGAATCGTACAAAAGCCAACACAATCATCCGATTTGTTGGCAATTTCTGTCAGGAATGGAGAAAAGTTAACGATGCCATACAAAAACACTGGCATATTCTGCATGTAGACTCTACTCTATCAGCCAAACTAGGCCCCAAAGTCTCCATGAGCTGGCGTAGGTCTAGAAATTTGAAAGACCAACTTGTACAGAGCCATTTCCAAAGACTGCCGAATAAGAAACCAACAACAACTGGAACATACCCCTGCGGCAAGTGTAAAGGCTGTAAATTCATTGACCCAACCAAGGAAATAGAGGATAAGTTTGGGAAAAAAACACAAAATTTCAGACTACATGAACTGTCAGACGGAAGGTGTCATCTATTGCATCAAATGTAGTTGTAACCAGAAATACATCGGCATGACCACTCGCCCATTAAAACAGCGGATCCTAGAACACATAGGATCAATACGCAATGCTATTTCGGATAAAGCAAAAATGAAGCAACTGACATCAGTCGCTCGCCACTTCCACACTCACCATAACAACAGATGGGAAGAATTAAAAGTGTTTGGCCTGGAAAAGATTAAATTAGGTATACGAGGAGAAAATCTTACAAATGTCCTTCTGCAAAAAGAGAGTGAATGGATTTTTAAAATAGGATCCATTTACCCTGCCGGTATGAATGAAAATATAAATTATGGGGCCTTTCTGAATTAGATTGCTGGCTAACGTCTTGGATTAATACTTGCCCGGTCAACACTCAGTAGGGTCCCGGTATTTTCCTATTAACGGCAACCCACTTTATAATTCCTTTCACTTTTTAGTAATTCTCCTTTTCACATTTATTTATATTATTTTTACACTTGGAAGGCTCACTCACTGTGAATATAATTCATGGATTTAATGTTACTCTCTAATCGGAAAGTCTACCTAGCTGTATATAAGATATACTTACACCTGCCACTACTATATAGTTTTCACCATGGGCTCTTAATTTCATATATTTCTTCATACTCTGCCCTCTATTGTGTCCACACATTCATATTTTATATCTTCACCGTTGTCACTTTCTTTTTATCACCTATCACAGTCTCTCCTTTCACTCTTATTTCACATTTCATTATTCATCATGGTTTAATTATTCTATTGAATTTCACTAATCAGGTTATTATTAACTACACAATCTTCACTTAATTTTGCTATCTTTAGTATACCAGTATTATTTGCACTACCCATATGTAATGAATATAAAAGATCCTCTACATGTAAAATTAATGCCTTTTCCACTGTCCCTCCTCTCTTCTATTAAGTTTTTATTATTACTCCCCCACTTTCAATTCCTGTAAATTACATACCTCTATTATATATCCAATCATGGGATTTTAATAAGCACATTAAATGCATCAGCAGTAATACCTAACAATGGAATTGCATTTTCTTTAAAAAGAAGTTAATCTACAAAGCTTTCGTCACTATAAGAAAAATGAATCAATTGGATAGATCCAGGGAACTGTCCATCAAATCTGAATCTCCTATCAGCAATCAGACTTTCCTTTATAAACTAAAACTCACAGTGACGACTCGCGTCCTGTGATCAAGCCTAACAGCGAAACGTACGTCAGGACCTACATGGTCACGTGGTGCGCACACGTGACCTGGAAGCTGGATCATCACAGCCTGTCACCAGGCAACCACAGAAGCTGCGGAAGTCAGCGGCTCCCCTCACTCGCCAGAGCTCAACCACGGGCACAAGAGTGGCAGGTACTCACCCGAATTATCCCCCATCATCTGGAACCCGTTTGCGGGTATACACGGCGGGACGTAGCGGCTTTTCCCCCCACCTGCTGGAGCCCGATCTTGGGCAGGAGCAGCGGGGATTAGCTGCATCTATCCCGCTACCCATACTCTCACCACCCGCACCAGAAAACCTGGGGACACCAAAATTCTACAGCTTGGTATCGTATGAAATACCCGAGTACCTGGTTTAAATATAACAGCATTTGTCACGTTTAAATATCTAGTAACCTTACCTAGGGTGATTAGCAAATCGTTTTCTGCCATATTACTGTTTAGTGGTAATGCTATTTCAAATTGATATATCACTAAGCCTGTCAGGCTTGTACCCATGGTTTTTGATCATTACAGAATGACTGATGATCTCTTTGCCTTATAAGCTGACACCTGTTGCATTTTGACCATACACTCTTTTGCAAGAAAATATGCTATATGCTGCGGTAACAAACCAGCTGCATACATAGATGGTTTACTTATCCATTTACTACTTGCTGTCAAAATATATGTTTTTTTGAAACCATAAATTGTGTTGAGAAACACCCAGTTTAAATCTGTATACTAGGTATCAAATGCACCTAATCCATCTCTGCAGAAATCATTAATGAGCTACCTGATCACTCACCAATTGAAGGTGATTATACCAATCAGTGATAAGCATATAATTGCGGATGTACCCCACTAATGGTGCATAATTGCATCTGAGCATGACTGCTATATAGTGGTGTACAGGGCCGGTACTTGGATGGGAGACCAATTTGGAACACCCTATTACTGCAACATTTGCTTTCATTCGTATACTTCAGAGATATATATACCAATGGTGGATCTTTGGTTGTAAGAAAGATATAGATGTTAACCCATTAACTATAAAGGAATCTTTGTAGCAGTTTTGAGATCTTTCTTGGTGATAAATTCATGTCTATTTTTGTCTTATTTAGACAGCACAACCAAGAATGAGTTTATTATCTATTCATTATTGACTGGTGCACAGTATAATACAAATAAGGAAGGATTTACCTTGATTGGATATCTATGGCCTTGATAATTTCTTGCCATATAATTGTTATATCCAATCTGTACATTTTTTGAGCCTGCTTGTCACGTGTGTCCGTCCCCTTTTTCTTGTTGAAAATATGACCAATGCCTTTTCCAAATCAAGGAGACAAATGAAAAGGCCAGCTTAAAAAATTGCAGACATACCCCACTGGAGATGCCCAATCTCTTCCGAGCTAAGCAGTGGAGGGCTGGACCAGTACTTGGATGGGAGACCACCTTGGAACATCCTGGTACTGCAAACAAATTTTGCTGCCTAATCTTAAGTCACAGATAGGTACTCGGACCCATATGACCTATGATTTAATTCTCTGCAACCACTTTTTCCACTTGGGATTCTTGCAGTATGAATGATGGTCATATACTCATTTGACGGACACTACTGAGACTAGAAGGTGACTTCCTTTTTGATAATTTTAAAGCTTCTCCGGCTTACACTATACTATAGCGATTTTTGCTAATTATTCACTTTAATTGATATAAATATTTTTGCATAATAGTCTTGAATCACATATATTTTTTGAACTCCGACAATTCTACATATTTTATTAAGAATCTATTAAAATCATGATTTTACCAGTATAAGACATTGATACTTTTTAGTTCCTCTGAGGTAGAGTGCTCCCAAAAAAGAGTCTACTTCTTTTTCCATTTTTCTTATTTGGTATTTTCTTCAATAGCAGATCTCCAAGGGGATTGAAAATTATTTTTGAGAACAGAAGGAAGGACAATGGTACACTGTAGAGCCAAGGGAGAAGAATGCATATTATTTGTGATATACTAATCACATGACCTCCGATTAGGCCTTTCCTCATACTGAGGAAGTGATCCCAGGGCTGCCATCAGAAATGATGGGTCCCGGGACTGACAAATTTGGAAGGCCCCCCAACCCGTAGCTCCCCCAAAGCTTACCAGAGGGGCCCAGTGTGGCAGCAATGCAGATCGCCAGGACAGGCCAGCTGCCTGCACATGGGCAGGTAGCCAAGGAGGCACGCAGAGCAGCAGTGTGCATTCTTTCTATTGAGCCGGCTGTGAGCCAATCGGAGCTCCTAATTGGCTGCCGGTCCGTGAGCTCCGATTGGCTCACGGCCAGCTGAATAGAAAGAATACACACTGCTGCTCTGTGCATCCATGGCTGCCTGCCCTGCTGGTGCGCACTGCACAGGCAGCTAGCCTGTCCCTGCAATCCTCGTTGATGCCACCCGGGCCGCCTCTCAGCCAGGGCCCAGTACTGTAGTCCCCACCGTGCCCCCTTGATGGCAGGCCTGGGTGATCCCATTGAACATCAGTTCACATTCATCTGCCTCACGTGCTATAAGAAAAAAAATACATAAAAGTAGTTTCAAGGTGCTCTAATGAGTACTAGTAACCTCAGTGTGTGCAGGTGCTAGGCCAGGCATGGCCAACCTGTGGCTCTCCAGCTATTGTAAAACTACAAGTCCCATCATGCTTTGCTACAGTTTCGCGATTAGGAAATGCTAAAACTGTGGCAGGGCACACTGGGATGTGTAGTTTCACATCATCTGGAGAGCCACAGGTTGACCAGGCCTGTGCTAGGAGTATTCAGTGTTTACACATTGAGGATGATCTGTGTAGTGAACCTGGTTTTGGCTTATGCGACAGCTAATTGTGACTTTTTGTAACACTACATTTCCATAGTCACCGTTCAAGGAGGATCAGTCGAATTAAATGGATGTAACTTTTACTTCATTTTTTTTTACCATTAGATACAGTAGTGAAACCATAACACCTTTATAAGAGCTGTCGTCTTATTTTCCAACTGCACCCGCTGCATCCCTATAGGCAAGCTAAACAAATGCCTTCAATGTACAAACCATATGGAGATGCAAAACAGTACGTTCTAATTCTGTTACTAAGATGTTCAGCACAGACTTACTCACGGTTGAATGAAATGAGGGACATATGCTCCAAGGCTTATAAGAAAGTTGCTGTGCCTGCAGGTTTCACATTCAGTTCCCAATGCTATGGAGGCTCCACTATAAGATGCATCCTGCTTTGTGTAATCGCCACTTGAGTTAGGTTGTATTGAAATATGACAGTGCAGCTAAGAGGTGGTCAGCACTGACATAGTACGGTTTTTGTGGTAGCTAAAGTAAGGCTGCTTCTTAATCAATAACCTCCATCCACTTGGATCGACAATGTGAAGAAAGTTTCTGTGTTTTCAATCTACAAACCTATTATCTATCATGGAATCAATTAGCTACAAATTAATAATCCTGGCATAGTAGCGGATGACAGATGTATGACTGTCTGTTATACCAAAACAAAAAAACAAAAAGAAGACACAAATTTGACAATCTTTATTTGAATAAAAGTCTCCAGACTCTCCAAACTGAATTATTTTTTTTATTGTACTTGTAACAACACGAGATCTGTGAATTTAGGACCAACACTAGGGTTAGGGGAAGGAATGGATCGTTTGCACTAATTATAGTGATAGCATACAATTACTAAACATTTTGTAGCCAAAATGTAGCAAATAATTCCTGGAGTTTAAACTACCTCTAGATAACACAGCTTTACCCAGCAGCCAAATATCTGTAAATGTGGCGCTAATGGATATAATATAATGGTATGGTGATGTAATTCTGGTGTCACAGCATATGGTACAGTATATCAGCACTTACGCATTATTTCTGATAACTTTCTTGATATACACAATGATCTTTGCATATTTCCTCAAACATTAGGATAAAAGTCTTCCCTTGTCTCAGCATCATGAGATAACAATACAAGTTATAAAAAAAAAAAAAATATTTCCCCATAGATGGGAGTGAGAAATTTAGGTTTATGATCATTACTGGAGTGCAAGTTCATTGGACAGCTCTGTAAAGTATTTGTGCGTTGGTCGGTCCCTCCTGTAACACTGTCAGTCTCCATTGATACATTACACAGACATTTTAGTGATGCTTCAAATAAATCCCCCTATTTGCTCCCCTTATGCTATCCATTGCAGGGTTCTTTAACAAAAGGTCCATTAACTCTTAAGTACTAACAACTTCTGTGTTTACTCCTTTATTTAGGACTATAGAAAATGGTGAAATTGTTTCTTCTGCATGTCACCCACTGCATATATTGCTGCATGCCACCTGAAGATCACAGAACAGAAAAAACATTCAGTATGTCATTAGCGGATAGGCAGATTCCGGGAGGCAAGTAGTGTTATTTGCAGAAAATGGTAAACAGAAAAAGTGATTTCCAATACAGAAAATTAAGATAATCTTAAAGTGGGTTCACACTTAGCGATATAGTGAACTATATCGCTCATTTTCCCCCTCCTGATTGCCCAGTGTGCATGCCACCACTGCCGAGCTCAATTTGTACTCCTTGTCCAAAGCTGCATGCTCCGGCTGGCTGCGGCATGACGTCACTGTGCAATATCATTAGTGATATCACACAGTGTGTATGCCCGGGAAGGAAAACACCAGGCAATGTCTCACACCGAGCACATCGCCTAGGTGTGTACCCACCTTTAGTTTAACATGATCAACATAGTAAATGAAAACACAAACCAAAAAATAGGATTTTGGTAACCTACCGGTAAATCCTTTTCTCGTAGTCCGTAGAGGATGCTGGGGTCCATATTAGTACCATGGGGTATAGACAGGTCCACCAGAAGCCATTAGCACTTTAAGAGTTTAATAGTGTGCGCTGACTCCTCCCTCTATGCCCCTCCTACCAGACTCAGTCTAGAAACTGTGCCCGAGGAGACAGCATACTTCGAGAGAAGGAATTACACAGATAGTGGCGAGATTCATACCAGCTCACACAACAGGCAAATCCGGCCAACATGCCGGAACAACTCAGCAACAGCTGAAACAGTACTGAAACCGTAAACAACGCAGAACTTACCTAGGAACCAGACAGTACTGAACTATAAAAACCAATGCAGGAAAACGAAGCGGTGGGCGGGCGCCCAGCATCCTCTACGGACTACGAGAAAAGGATTTACCGGTAGGTAATTAAAATCCTATTTTCTCTTACGTCCTAGAGGATTCTGGGGTCCATATTAGTACCATGGGGATATACCAAAGCTCCCAGTACGGGAGGGAGAGCGCGGAGGCTCCTGCAAGACTGCTTGACCAAACTTGAGGTCATCAGAGGCCAAAGTATCAAACTTGTAAAACTTGGCAAAGTTGTACAGCCGAGACACCCCGGGTAGCCGCCCAGGAAGAGCCCACTTTACGAGTAGAATGGGCCTTTACAGATTTTGGACACTGCAATCCTGCCGTAGAATATACATGCTGGATGGTGAACCTGATCCAGCGTGAAATCTACTGCTTTGAAGCAGGACAACCAATTTTCTTGGGATCATAGAGGACAAACAAGGAGTCAGTCTTTCGATGACGAGCTATCCTCTTCATATAAATCTTCAAAGCCCTCACAACATCCAAGGCCTTTGATGCAATTGAGGAGTCAAAAGCCACTGGCAACACAATAGGCTGGTTGATATGGAAAGCCGATACAACCTTAGGCAGGAACTGTGGACGAGTCCTAAGTTCCGCCCTATCTTCATGGAAGATCAGATAGGGACTCTTAGAAGACAGAGCCCCCAATTCTGACACGCGTCGAGCAGAAGCCAAGGCCAACAAAGTGACCGCCTTCCACGTGAGAAACTTGATATCAGCCTCCAGCAGAGGGTCAAACCCCAGCAGATTGCAGGAACTGCAGCACTACGTCCAGATCCCTGGGAGCCGTAGGCGCTACAAAGGGAGGCTGGATGTGCAGAACCCCTTTTAAAAAGGTCTGAACCTCAGGGAGGACAGCAAATTGCTTTTGGAAGAAGTTGGACAAAGCAGACATCTGGACCTTGATGAAGCCCAATCTCAGGCCCATATCCACACCTGCAGGAAAAGGAGCAAACGTCCAAATTGAAACTCCACCGCAGAAAATTTCTTGGATTCACACCAAGAAACATTTTTTTACAAATACGATGGTAATGTTTAGACGTTACCCTCTACCTAGCCTGTATCAGGGTAGGAAAAACCTCACTCGGGATACCTTTCATAGCTAAGATCTGGTGTTCAACTGCCATCACGTCAAACGTAGCCGTGGTAAGTCTTGATAAGCGAACGCCCCCTGCAGTAGCAGATCCTCCTGAAGAAGTAAGCGCCTTGGATCTTCTAACAGAAGATCCAGCAGATCCGCGTACCAAGCCCTCCTAGATTAGTCCGGAGCAATGAGGATTGCCAGAACACATACACTGACTTGAACACCCACAGTGTTACCAATGCGTCCACAGCCACTGCCTGCAGGTCTCTCGACCTGGAACAGTACCTCCCCAGCTTGTTGAGGCGGGAGGCCATCATGTCTATGTGAGGAACCCCCGACCAACCGGTAACCTCCTTGAACACATCCGGGTGGAGGCCCCTCTCTCCCGGATGGAGATCATGGCGGCTGAGGAAGTCTGCTTCCCAGTTGTCTACTCCCGGAATGAAGATTGCTGACATCGCCACCGCGTGTCTTTCTGCCCAGAGGAGAATTCTTGACACCTCTGGCATGGCAGCCCTGCTCTTCGTTCTGCCTTGTTGGTTTATGTAGGCCACTGTGGTCACGTTGTCCGACCGCACTTGAACAGCCCGATCCTGTAGAAGGTGTGCTGCTTGTAGAAGGGCGTTGTACATGGCCCTTAACTCCAGGATGTTTATTGGGAGAAGAGAATCTTGATTCGACCACCTTCCCTGGAAGGTATCCCCTAGTGCGACTGCCCCCCAACCTCTTAGACTTGCATCTATAATTAGAAGGATCCAGTCTTGAATTCTGAACCTTCTCCCTTCCAGAAGGTGTGGAAGTTGCAGCCACCAGAGGAGTGAAATCCTGGCTTTCGGAGACAGGCGTATCCTCTTGTGCATGTGTAGGTGAGAGCCCGACCACTGGCCCAATAGGTCCAGCTGAAAGGGTCGAGCATGAAACCTGCCGTACTGCAGAGCTTCGTAGGCAGCAACCATCTTCCGCAGAAGGTGTATGCATTGATGAACAGATACCCGGGCAGGCTTTAGGACCTCCCGGGACCATTGCTTGAATCACCAACGCTTTCTCCACCAGGAGAAATACCCTCTGCACTTCCGTGTCGAGGATCACTCCCAGGAAAGACAGCCGCCTTGTCGGCTCCAGATGAGATTTTGGAAGGTTCAGGATCCAACCGTGCCTCCTGAGCAGCCGTGTCGTGAGTGCGATGGAACACAAGAGCCATGGAACCCAGGTCCTTCATGGAATCCACCAGGAACCCTGCAGAATCCTGAATATTATGTAAAAATTAATCAACGTCACCTTTATCCAGCGTAGTCGATCCCTCCTGCAGAGTGATTGACCACCTGGCAATAGCTTTAGCAATCCAAGCACAGGCAATAGTAGGCCGCAATATAATTTATAAAAAAATTGATACACCAATAAGACTTTGTACACAATATCTAAAAATAAATTTATAAATTTGTATATACTCTGAAAAAACCGTACATATTTTCAATAGGCAAATAACAGTATCCACAAAATGAATTTGTTATTAAATCTGTGCAATTTAAATTGGTGATGCTGTTAAGAATTGTAACATTCGTGTAACATTAAAGTAACTACTCACAAGAAATGTATCACTCCAGGAATTGATCTGTATTGATCTGTTAGGCTCCTCCCACTTTATACTCTGATCACCAATCTTATTATACCGGCACTGCTCACCAACGGGGACGATCCCCGTCACTCATCAGAGGACTCTGCTAATCACCAGAGGCTGTCCCGGCTAGCGCTTTCATTCAGCGCCTTTTCTCCGATGCCAGCGGCTGTCATCACTTATGTGGAAGCTCCTGCCTCTGGTGAGAGGACTTTCCCTGTAATTAACGGCGGCTCCAGCTGGCGTCACTGCACGGTGCCTCCAGCTATTAGCGGCCATCAGCGGCACTCCTGACTGGCGATACCGGACAGCACATCCCTCTCCTGATTCTAGTGGGCACACTAAAGGATTTCCACCAGCCCTCTGGAGACCGGAGGAAAGCCTCGGTAATTGACATAAAGACGCCGGTTACTACATAAGAACAGCCCCTGTTAGATCAATTGTGCTCATTTCCTCTCCCTCACCAACACTATTAGCGGGCTATAATGGACTGCACCGAGGACACTCGGTGTTAATAGCCCAGGAGAGGTAATTATTTACTTTTCTTTCATCAATCTACTTGCTGCCGGGATTTTCATTAACTTAGCTACCAAGTGCATGTTGCCTCTGCACTTACAGAAAGCTTGCAGATTCTTTATTATCTATATACAGATCAATTCCTGGAGTGATACATTTCTTGTGAGCCGTTACATGAATGTTACAATTCTTAACAGCATCACCAATTTAAATTGCACTGGTTTAATAACAAACTCCTTTTGTGGATACTGTTATTTGCCTATTGAAAATATGTACGTTTTTTTCAGAGTAAAAAGTCCCCGTCCCCCCCATTCTACAACCCCCTGGTACCGTACAGATAGCTGGAGTTGAGCAGGAGGGACCAGGCATCCACTTGAGCTGCAGGCTGGAAAATGGCACTAAACGCTGCTGGGTCCGCTCTGAGTAGAAGCTCCACCCCCTCAATGGTGCTGTCTTCCCGCTCTATGCAGATTATACTGGCCGGAGGAGTTCAAGTTGGCTTGGATCCTTAGACCCCGACAGGCTGCTTGTGGTAAGTTTTGGGTCCGGAGTTGGCCCAGGGTGCCCCCCTCCCTAGCGTCGCACTGCAGTACCGCTGGGCCTTCCAGGAGCGTGGTAAAGACCACGGTCCTACCCTCTAGCCGCCTACATTCACACTGTCCCCCGCTTGCAAGGGAGAGAAAGTGACTCGCTCGCCTATTTTCAGCATCCTGAGGGAGTGGCAGCTGGCTGCCAAGGCGAGCTTTCCCCTGCGGCGGGACGCAATCAGACCCCTCTGGAGCTCAACGTCCAGTCAGCGGGGGCAGTGGCTCAAGACCCCGCAGGGCGGACACTGCTCCCCCCTCAGCTCCACGCTGCAGGGAGGCTGTCGCCAGCAGCCTACCTGTAAAAAAACAAACTCTGAAATAAAGAAACTAAACTATGTAGAGCTCCCCTAGCTGTGACCGGCTCCTCCGAGCACATTTTCTAAACTGAGTCTGGTAGGAGGGGCATAGAGGGAGGAGCCAGCCCACACTCTTAAACTCTTAAAGTGCCAATGGCTACTGGTGGACCAGTCTATAACCCACGGTACTAATGTGGACCCCAGCATCCTCTAGGACGTAAGATAAATTTCAATATACAGTAGTCCCATTGATAAAAACATATTACAAGCATACCAAAAATATAACATTTATGAGCTTAAGCTGGGTACACACACACACATTTATATATATTTTTTTTTATTACCACAAGGCCATGTGACTACCATGGCAACCAGTGCCGAAGCCACAACAAAAAAAAAAAAAAAAAAAAAAAAGAGGGGGGTGGGTCAGTGTGTCTGAGGGGATGTGGCCATACAGCTGTATTTGCCTTGCTGCCGCTGGGGAGTACGTATGCTGTTCTGGCAGTCCATACAATTGCTGGGTTAATCAAAACAGAATACTTGACTGTACTGTTCTGGTGCATAAAGATAAAGTTATAGGGACCCCTACCCTAAAATTATATTGTAAGATAAAGGATTATACCAAAAGCATATTGTAGATTAAATGGCACAATTGTAACTTTGTTCCTCTTGCACAGCCTTCACGTGTGACATACTGGTGTTCACAATGATGATCAGTACAGAGAGCACCACAATGGCTGGCATACAGTACAGAAAGCATCAAAATGACCACCATATCACACAAAGTATCCCAGTGATCACCATGATACGCACACGGCATACCAGTGAATGCCATTCAACGCAAACAGCATGCCACTGCCATGTGCCTTTTATTATGACTCAAAAATTGCCATTTATATTTAAAGAAAATACATTTACACTGCAGCCTTTACAGTGTTTCTTTGCATTTTTTTTTTTTTTACTTTTTAGTTATCACTGTGTATTCAACTTGAAGCTTACAATTTAGCCTTCATGCCCACTGCCTGATGTTCGTATGTACAACTCAGATTTTAAAGGTACATTCTGAGCAGTGTATTTGTTGGCACAATTATTTTTGCCAGTCTTACTACTATTTTTTGTCATTGTGAATGCTTTTATAAGGACTTTCCATCATGTTTTTTTTTTTTTTTTTTTACCGATTGAGGGACTTTTTAAACATCCATGAGAATATTTATGGACAATATGCAAATAGGATACAGTACTGTGTAGTTTAAGGCAGGTGTGGAAAAAACACTGCAAAGTAAGAATGCTTACAAAAATAGAAGTGTTAATAGTTTATTTTTACCAATTAACAAAATGCAAAGTGAATGAACAGAAGAGAAATTTAAATCAAATCAATATTTGGTGCGACAACCCTTTGCCTTCAAAACAGTATCATTTCTTCTAGGTACACTTGCACAAAGTCAGGGATTTTGTAGGATTATAGTCAGGTGTATGATTAACCAATCATACCAAACAGGTGATAATGATCATTTTAATATGTAGGTTGAAACACAGTCATTAACTGAAACAACTGTGTAAGAGGCTGGGTGAGGAACAGCCAATCTCTGATACAAAAGGTGAGTTTGTGGAAGACCGCTTTATGTCACAGGTCATGCACCATGGCAAGACTGACCACTGCAACAAGACAAAAGGTAGTTATATCAGAAAGGTCTCTCCCAGGCAAGTGATATGTTCCCGACATAGGGGTATATTCAATAATAGTCGGATTCATTCCGACATGCAGTTGTCGGAATGGATCCAACAACCGCTATTCAATGGACGGCCAAATCCAACTGTCGGATTTGGCCGTACACAGGGTCCCGTGCTGCTGCTGTCAGCGGCTGCGCTGACAGCAGCGGCTAGGGGTGCAGATGGCGGACATGAGCGGGACGGCGGCGGGGGAAGGCGCTGCAGGGAGAGAGGTGTGGCAGGCACCTCTCTCCCTGCAGCGCCTCCCCGCGCCGCTGCAGACATGTCCCCCCGCAGCCAGCTCCTCCCGCCAGGTCGCAGATCTCAGCTCCCCCAGCCGCCTACAGCACCGCTCATCTCCTCACCTCAATCTGACTTGTTTTCAAGTCAGATTGAGTTTGTCGGAAAGGGGGCCAAAACCTGTCGGATTTGGCCCCATTTCCCACAGAAGCACACGGATCGATGGCTATTCCGCCGATCCCCGTGTTTTCCGAGAAGTCGAGAATTCCCTTATGGAATAGGTCGGAAACCCTTCAGACCTATTTCTGATGGAAGCTGCAGTCTTTCCGACAAGACGGCAGCTTCCGATAGTTATTGAATACACCCCATAGCCCTGATCTCAACATCATCAAGTCTGTATGGGATTACATGAATAGCCAGAAGGATTTGAGTAAGAAAATCTGTGGTTAGTTCTCAAAGAAGTTTGGAACAGCTTCCCTGCTGAATTCCTTCAAAAACTGTGTGCAAGTGTACCTAGAAGAACTGATGCTGTTTTGAAGGCAAAGGGTGGTCACACGAAATATTGATTTAGATATTTCTGTTCATTCACTTTGCATTTTAATAAATAAGAAAAATAAACACTTCTATTTTTGAAAGCATTCTAAAGGTCCGTACACACTTAACGATTAAATGAGCGACGTCGCTCATTTTCAACCCTCCTTGAGTGACGTCGCTCATTTTATCGTTAAGTGTGTATGCCGCCAGCGACGAACGATGCGCTGCCCCGCGGGTCGGCAACGATCGTCGCTGTCGGTAGGGCATGCATGAAGGATGTGGACTGTCGTCCACGACATTCATGCAGGGCTGGCGGGGGCGTGACGTCACTGAGCGATATGAGCTGTCATATCGCTCAGTGTGCATAGTCGGCCGCCGGCCCGGGAGGGGGAAACATTAGACGATGTCGCTCACAGAGCGACATCGTCTAATGTGTATGGGCCTTTACTTTGCATCGTTTTTTTTCCACAGCTGCTTAAAACTTTTGCACAGTACTGTATCCTATTTGCATATTGCCCATAAATAGTCACATTTGTGTTTAAAATGTTCTACAAGAGCTACAAAAAAATATGGGGGGGGGGGGGGGGGGGGAATTCCTTGTAAAAGCATTCACAATGACAGAAAATAGTAATAACACAGGCAAAAATAATTGTGCCAAACAAATTAACTGCTGAGATGTACCCTTATAATCTGAATTGTACACACAAACAGCAGGCAGTGGGCATCAAGGCTAATTGTAAGCCTCAAGTGAAATGCCAAATTATTACCAAAAAGTAAAATTAATTGCTAAAGAAACACTGTAAAGGCTGCAGTGTAAATTATTTCCTTTAAATATAAATGGCAATTTTTGAAAACATAAAAAAGGTACATACATGGCAGTGGCATGCTGTTTGCACTGAATGGTGGTCACTGGTATGCCGTTTGCACATTATGGTGCTCTCTGCACTTCATGATGGCTCTTGGGATGCTCTCTGTACCTATCATCATTGTGAACACCAGTATGTCACACGTAAAGGCTGTGCAAAGGGAACAAAATAAAAAAAAATTGTAATAATTTACAATATCCTTTTTGTGTGCTCATTTATCCTACAATATCCTTTTAGGGTAGGAGTCCGTATACCATTAGCTATATGCACCAAGACAGTACAGTTAAGTATTCTGTTTTGAATTACTACAAGATTCACCAAGCAATTGTATAAACTGCCAAAACAGCATACTCCCCAGAAGCGGCACAGCAAATACAGCTGTATGGCCACATCCCCTCAGACACTTTGCCACAAACAACCACCCCAGACCCTCCAACATGACCCGCCCCACAAGGTACAAAATGCTCTGCTCCTGGACTTCCCTCTTAATTTATGATTTCCATCACCTGTGCTGAACTAGTTACATGATAAGAAAGCTGTTTCTTCACAGGTGATGGCAATAATAAATGAAGAGGGAAGTCCAGAAACAGAGCATTCTGTACCTAGTGGGGCGGGTCATGTTGGAGGGTCTGCCACCCATCACAACAGTGCCCCCTCTCATATCTCTGTGGCTGCGGCACTGGTTGCCATGGTAGTCACATGACCCTGTGGTAACACAGCAGAATTAAAAATCATTAGCAAGAAAAAATAATTACAAAGTTGTTTCTTATAGCCTGCCGTCTTATCATGGGATTGTCTATATCAGTGGTTCTCAAACTCGGTCCTCAGGACCCCACACTGTGCATGTTTTGCAGATAACCCAGCAGGTGCACAGGTGTATTAGTTACTCACTGACACATTTTAAAAGGTCCACAGGTGGAGCTAAGTATTTCACTTGAGATTCTGTGAGGAGACCTGCAAAACATGCACTTTGTGGGGTCCTGAGGACCGAGTTTGAGAACCTGTGGTCTATATTGAAATTTTACTAAATAATATTAACATGTTGAAACCATTCAAAGAAAGCGTAAAAATGTTACATTACTGAAAAATGTAAAACATCTTACTCATTGCTTGAACTGTGTGGTACTGGATGACTTCAGCTTCCCTGTTTCTGTTAAATGCTGCACAAGGCTTGGAACGTTAACTCCTAAAAAAATAAATAAGAGAGAAGTGTTTAATCTTAAACATATAGAATTACAAATAGTTCACATTTCATTACTAGTACAGTTGCAGCAATGCAACTACAGTATATGCATGCATTTTTCACCCATGCAAGTCACAATTTTACATTCAATTTTAGTATTAGTTTTCAATGTTTTAAATATACAAAAAAATAAAATCTTTTTTTTTTTTTTTTAAAGGGTAAAGCTAATAAACTGGTCAAAAACTGAAAATAAATTGTGCATTATTACAGGCATCACAAAGAATTATCTACAGGGTGATGCAGAATTAAAAATAGGATTTTAATTACCTACCGGTAAATCCTTTTCTCATAGTCCGTAGAGGATGCTGGGGTCCATATTAGTACCATGGGGTATAGACAGGTCCACCAGGAGCCATTGGCACTTTAAGAGTTTAATAGTGTGGGCTGGCTCCTCCCTCTATGCCCCTCCTACCAGACTCAGTCTAGTAACTGTGCCCGTGGAGAAAACATACTTTGAGAGAAGGAATTACAGAGATAGTGGCGAGATTCATACCAGCTCACACAACAGGCAAATCCGGCCAACATGCCAGAACAACTCAGCAACAGCTGAAACAGTACTGAAACCGTAAACAACGCAGAACTTACCTAGGAACCAGACAGTACTGAACTATAAAAACCAATGCAGGAAAACGAAGCGGTGGGCGGGCGCCCAGCATCCTCTACGGACTACGAGAAAAGGATTTACCGGTAGGTAATTAAAATCCTATTTTCTCTTACGTCCTAGAGGATTCTGGGGTCCATATTAGTACCATGGGGATGTACCAAAGCTCCCAGTACGGGAGGGAGAGTGCGGAGGCTCCTGCAAGACTGCTTGACCAAACTTGAGGTCATCAGAGGCCAAAGTATCAAACCTGTAAAACTTGGCAAAGTTGTACAGCCGAGACACCCCGGGTAGCCGCCCAGGAAGAGCCCACTTTAAGAGTAGAATGGGACTTTACAGATTTTGGACACGGCAATCCTGCCGTAGAATATACATGCTGGATGGTGAACTTGATCCAGCGTGAAATCTACTGCTTTGAAGCAGGACAACCAATTTTCTTGGGATCATAGAGGACAAACAAGGAGTCAGTCTTTCGATGACGAACTGTCCTCTTCATATAAATTTTCAAAGCCCTCACAACATCCAAGGCCTTTGAAGCAATTGAGGAGTCAAAAGCCACTGGCAACACAATAGGCTGGTTGATATGGAAAGCCGATACAACCTTAGGCAGGAACTGTGGACGAGTCCTAAGTTCCGCCCTATCTTCATGGAAGATCAGATAGGGACTCTTAGAAGACAGAGCCCCCAATTCTGACACGCGTCGAGCAGAAGCCAAGGCCAACAAAGTGACCGCCTTCCACGTGAGAAACTTGATATCAGCCTCCAGCAGAGGGTCAAACCCCAGCAGATTGCAGGAACTGCAGCACTACGTCCAGATCCCAGGGAGCCGTAGGCGCCACAAAGGGAGGCTGGATGTGCTGAACCCCTTTCAAAAAGGGCTGAACCCCAGGGAGGACAGCAAATTGCTTTTGGAAGAAGATGGACAAAGCAGAGATCTGGACCTTGATGGAGCCCAATCTCAGGCCAATATCCACACCTGCAGGAAAAGGAGCAAACGTCCAAATTGAAACTCCACCGCAGGAAATGTCTTGGATTCACACCAAGAAACATTTTTTACAAATACGATGGTAATGTTTAGACGTTACCCTCTACCTAGCCTGTATCAGGGTCACTCGGGATACCTTTCAGAGCTAAGATCTGGTGTTCAACTGCCATGCCGTCAAACGTAGCCGTGGTAAGTCTTGATAAGCGAACGGCCCCTGCAGTAGCAGATCCTCCTGAAGTAGTAAGCGCCTTGGATCTTCTAACAGAAGATCCAGCAGATCCGCGTACCAAGCCCTCCTTGGTTAGTCCGGAGCAATGAGGATTGCCAGAACCTTTGTTCTTCTTACCAGCTGAAGAACCCTTGGTATCAGAGGAAGTGGAGGGAACACATACACTGACTTGAACACCCACGGTGTTACCAGTGCGTCCACAGCCACTGCCTGCAGGTCTCTCAACCTGGAACAGTAGCTCCCCAGCTTGTTGAGGCGGGAGGCCATCATGTCTATGTGAGGAACCCCCCACCAACCGGTAACCTCCTTGAACACATCAGGGTGGAGGCCCCTCTCTCCCGGATGGAGATCGTTGCGGCTGAGGAAGTCTGCTTCCCAGTTGTCTACTCCCGGAATGAAGATTGCTGACATCGCCACTGCGTGTCTTTCTGCCCAGAGGAGAATTCTTGACACCTCTGACATGGCAGCCCTGCTCTTCGTTCCGCCTTGTCGGTTTATGTAGGCCACTGTGGTCATGTGGTCTGACTGCACTTGAACAGCCCGATCCTGTAGAAGGTGTGCTGCCTGCAGAAGGGCGTTGTACACGGCCCTTAACTCCAGGATGTTTATTGGGAGAAGAGAATCTTGATTCGACCACCTTCCCTGGAAGGTATCCCCTAGAGCGACTGCTCCCCAACCTCTTAGACTTGCATCTGTGGATCCTTCTAACCAGTCCTGAATTCCAAACCTTTGGCCTTCCATAAGGTGAGGAAGTTGTAGCCACCAGAGGAGCGAAATCCTGGCTTTTGGAGACAGGCGTATCCTCTAGTGCATGTGTAGGTGAGAGCCCGATCACTGGTCCAAGAGATCCAGCTGAAAAGGTTGAGCATGACACCTGCTGTACTGCAGAGCGTCGTAAGCGGCAACCATCTTCCCTAGTAGGTGGATATACTGATGAACTGATACCCGGGTAGGCTTTAACACCTACCGGCACATTGTTTGAATCACCAATGCTTTCTCCACCGGGAGAAATACCCTCTGCACTTCCATGTCGAGCACCATTCCCAGGAAAGACAGCCGCCTTGTCGGCTCCAAATAAGACTGTGGAAGGTTCAGGATCCAACCGTGCTTCCTTAGCAGCTGTGTCGTGAGCGCGATGGATCGCCCAGATATGGAATTATGTACACCCTCTGCTTGCGGAGGAGAACCATCATCTCCGCCATCACCTTGGTGAAGATCCTTGGTGCTGTGGAGAGGCCAAACGGCAGCGCCTGGAACTGATGGTGATCGTCCAACAGTGCAAAACGGAGATATGCCTGATTGGCTACCAAATGGGAATGTGGAGGTATGCATCCTTGATGTCCAGAGACACCAGGAACTCCCCCTCCATCAGTCCTGAGATGACAGCTCTCAGAGATTCGATCTTGAATTTGAACTCCCTGAGATAAGAGTTCAAAGATTTTAAGTTCAGAATAGGCCGTACCGAACTACCCGGTTTTGTTACCACAAAAAGGTTTGAATAATAACCTTTGTTCCACTGTTGAGGTGGAACTGGAACAATAAACACTGACAGCACCAATTTTCTGATGGCCTCCAGAAGAACTGTTCTGTCTGCCAGAACCCAGACGTGGCTGAACTGCCGGAGTCTTGCCCCCACCTGACCTTCCCCCAGGCCTAGCAGTCCACCGTCATGCAGAGGACTTAGGGGTATCAGAAGCGGGCTTCCGGGCTTGGGAACTTGCGGGAGCAGGTTTCTTTCCTTTGGCATGACCACCTCCGAAGAAGGTGTTCGAAGACTTGTTCTTTCTAGACCTCGCGCGCCGAAAGGACTGTGACATGGCTGGTGTGAAAGGCTTCTTCGTAGCTGGTGCAGCTGATGGGAGAAAAGTAAACTTACCCACGGTAGCCGTGGCAATCTATGCATCCAGCGCCTCCCCAAAGAGAGCCTGACCTGTATTCCGCGTCTGCAGACCATTGACGCAGCCAGAGACCTCTGCGAGCCGAGACGGACATGGAGGAGATCCCCGCAGCCATGGAACCCAGGTCCTTCATGGAATCTACCAGGAATCCTGCAGAATCCTGAATATGGCGTAAAAACAAATAAACGTCACCTCTATCCATCGTAGTCGATGCCTCCTGCAGAGCAATTGACCACCTGGCAATAGCTTTTGCAATCCAAGCACAGGCTACAGTAGGCCGTAATATAGCCCCGGAAGATGTGTAAATGGATTTTAGCGTAGCATCCACCTTGCAATCTGCCGGGTCCTTCAACGTGGTAGATCCCGGGACTGGCAACACCACCTGTTTAGACAGCCTGGAGACAGAGGTGTCGACTATCGGCGGGGACTCCCATTTCTTTCTATCTTCCTCTGGGAAGGGAAAAGCAACCAAGACCCTCCTAGGGATCTGAAATTTCTTTTCCGGAGTTTCCCAGGCCATTTCAAAGATAGCGTTTAATTCTTTGGATGCCGGAAAGGTGAGGGGGGGCTTCTTATTACTGTAAAAAAGACCTCCTCCACCTGTTCAGGAGCTGTGTCAGAAATATGTAAAATATCCCTCACAGCTTCAATCAGCAACTGCACCCCCTTAGCAAGTGATGCTGTCCCCCTCGACACATCCCCGTCACCGTCTGCAGTGTCAGAGTCGGTGTCCGTGTCATCCTGTGTAAGCAATGCAAGTGCACGTTTTTGAGAATGTACCGTAGGGGACCCCGAGGAAGCAGTATCAGACCACACAACCATAGAGGATTGTAGGATCTGAGTGGCATGCTCAGTCCTAGCAACCCTGTCAGAAATCTGAGAAATAGTCCCCCTCAGAGAGACTAACCATTCTGGCTCTCTAGCAGGGATCTGCACTACAAAAGTGCAATCCTGATTACATGGTATGGAGTGTTCCTGGGAAGACAAATCCTCTGCAGCATATGAAACAGTGTCCCTAGACATGTTGTCACACACACCAAACACCCCACAAACACACAGGGTATTTACTAGACAGAGTTTCCCCCCAAGAATGGCAGAGACACACAGAGATTGGAGCCAACCCACACACAGCGCTATTAGAGGTATAGGGAGACCCCAACACGCGCTGACTGTGTCCCTTAATAGGTGACACAGCCTATAACACAGCCTTACCCCCCTTCTACAACCCCCTGGTACTGTACAGATAAGATGGAGTTGCACTGGAGGGACCTGGACACCCACTAGTAGTGATTGCAGGCAGGAAAAATGGCGCTGAACGCTGCTGGGTCCGCTCTGAGGAGAAGCTCGGCCCCTTCAATGGCGCTGTATTTCCGCTCTTAGAAGATTATACTGGCCTGAGGAATTTTGTGCTGGCTGAGATCCGCGGACCCAGACGGGCTGGAGTTGGTCAGTGTAGGGTACCTTGCTGGCTCAGGGCGCCCCTCACAGCGCCGCACTGCAGTACCGCTGAGACATCCGGGAGCATGGTTAATACCGCGCTCCCACCCATAAGCCGCCCTCTACACACTGACCCCCCGCTTGTAAGGGGGTAAAGTGACTAACTCGACACACTTCAGCTTATTGAGGGGGTGGCGGCTGGCTGCCGGGGTGAGCGTTTACCTGTGGCGGGGCGCAATCTCTCCCCTCTGGAGCTCAATGTCCAGTCAGCGGAGGCAGTGGCTCAAGACCCCGCAGGGCGGACGCTGCCCCCCCTCAGTCCCTCGATGTAGGGAGGCTGTTGCCCACAGCCTCCCTGTAAAAAAACAAACTTTTCTAAAGAAGATCTGTAGAGCTCCCCTAGCTGTGACCGGCTCCTCCGGGCACATTTTCTAAACTGAGTGTGGTAGGAGGGGCATAGAGGGAGGAGCCAGCCCACACTATTAAACTCTTAAAGTGCCAATGGCTCCTGGTGGACCTATCTATACCCCATGGTACTAATATGGACCCCAGCATCCTCTAGGAAGTAAGAGAAAATCCCCTTATATTTTTCATCTGGATGACACTGAACCGTGGGACATTCAAAAATTGTCTCCAGGGGAGGAAACGCTCAAGCTGCCCGACAGGAAAACTGTATGCCCAAAGTGGGTATCGCCGGAGGTAAAAACATGAAATTGATAATAACGAGCCATGCTATGCAAGGTAGCTACAGAGGTAGCCATACTCATCTTATTGTGATGCAGCATGCTGCAACATGGACTGCTGCATGGCTTGCCAGGCTGCGACTATTCTCAACCGGCAAACGTTTCATTAATTCCTTTAGCAATTGCTGGCTGTGAATAGTTTCAACCTGGCACGCCATGCAGCATGCTGTGATGAAGTATCGCAGTAAGAAGAGCATGGCAACATCTGTAGCTGTCTTGCATGGCTGATCCGCAGAAGTTCCTTGCTGTGCCACCCAGGAGGTTGCCACTGCCCTGATATGTGCCAACACCTGGTTTGGTGCCGGTCACCCTGCATTAGAGTAACGGTAATTGAACAGATCTACCTTGCAATGATCTGCTTTGTAGGAGGAAAACCACTTTTCTGAGAATCAGAAAACCAAAAGAGAATCCATACGACAAATGTAACTTGTCCTGTTCAAGTACATCAGCAGTGCTTGGACTACGTCCAACTAAGCCAGACCTTCCCGAGCCTAGTATGTCAGTGAAGGTCAGTCAACCTGAGGTTGGAAGGAAGAAACGTACGCAAAACCGCCCTATCATCTTGAAAGCTAAGAAAAAGGCAGCTTGCAAGACAAAGCACCCAACTTGGAAACCTGAAGAGCTGAGGCAATGACCATAAGGAATACCAGCTACCAAGTGACAAAGTTTAGTTCCAAAGCATCCAACCATTCAAAAGAGAAGCAGAGTACCAGATTAAGATCCCATGGAACTACCGGCGGGCAAAACAGTGGCTGAACTCGCAAACAACTTGCAAAAAAGTACAAAGTTCTGGAATAAAGGCCAGACGCTGCTGAAAATAAATCGTGAGAGATGAAATTTGTGTTTTTAAAGAACGCAGCCGTAAAACTCTCCTTCAAACCTCCCTGAATCAAGGAAAATTATGATTTTCATACCATACAGTGTAAATCCTCCATACCCTGTAGTAATTACAAGATAAAACTGTTTTCCAGGCCTGCAACATAGTTTATAGCACTGACCGAGAAAACCTCCTAGACAAAGATAACAAAAGGATGTACACACCTTTTACCGCGTAGTGAGGGGGATACAGAGCTGCCTCATATATACCATGAAGGAAAGAGCACTCAATTCCACATCTGGTTCAAAAAAATACAAAGTAGGTATATATGTTGGAGCTAGTATTTCAAATCAGAGTACCCATGTAAATTAAAAATACACTTTATTTAATACAATAGTCATACAATCCAGAACAAACGATTACATTTATAAAGTGACACAGTGCAGTCTGGTGAATCACAGTACCATGATAAAGTGACAGTGCATGGGGATCATCAATTATGCATCAGTCTCTCACCCTAAGAAGGAGTCAATCACCCTAAGAAGGAGTCAACGCACCTTGGACAAACACAGGAGGGGAAGGCTTCAGATTAGTCTGAATAAACTTCCTGCGGTGGTGCCGAGATTTTCAGCCCGGGACCTGCATTGCCTTACAGCTAGCCCACCGCAGCATCTTCTTTGGGTGAGAGACTGATGCATAATTGATGATCCCCATGCACTGTGTCACCTTATTATGGTACTGTGATTCATTGCACAGTGTCACTTTATCAATATAATCGTTTGTCCTGGATTGTATGACTATTGTATAAAATAAAAAGTGTAATTTAATTTACATGGGTACCCTGATTTGAGACACCTAGGGGAGAAAAACTCCTAGCCGTTAAAAGCTCTGTTTCAGAAGCCAGGACGTTAATGTTAAGCGAGGGAGGTCTTCGCGTAGAAACAGACCCTGCTGGAGTAGTTCTGGTAGTAGTGGAAGATGCCACCCTGGGCCTACTTACAGTTTGAGAACAGTGGGGTATCAGGACCTGCACGGCCAGTCTGAAGTTGCTAGGATTACCGCCAACCATTGATGCTTGATCACCCGAAGCAACATTGGGATCGGTTGAAAAAAATACACCAGACGGAAGTCCCATAGTCATGGCATCCAACTCAAAAGCCAGTGACCTGGACCTGGCACAAAACTGGGGAACCTTAAAGACCCCACCTCTGAACAAACAGTTGGTTCAACCCAAATGTGAACGTGAGGGAATGATGACCATTCCAAATAGGAACGCAAAGTATGCGTCCTTGACATCAAATTACACCAAGAATTTGTTGGCCTCCATGCCGTAGATCACCGATTGAACAGATTTCACGTGAAAATAATATGCCCAATGTCTGGTTTTCAAGGCGCTAAGAAAAAAAACTGTCAGTAGGTGCTGTTTGGTTTTCTGAAAAAGGAATAGTTTGAAGTAAAATCTTGGTTTTCCTTAAGACACTGGAACTGCAGCAATCACCCTGACCGAAAGAAGGAAATTTAAAGCGTGGTCTAAGGCCAATCTCTTTCCCGCATCCCTGGAAAGAACGGAGGCGAAGCAACGTTGTGGTGGGCGACCTCTGAGGTCAATCATGTAACCCCTGAAAGCAATGCCCAGCAAACAGGCTTCTGAAGACAATTTCAACCGCCGGTCTTGTAACTGCAGCAAGTGGCCACCCACTTGCGAATGGCTTGGATGGGGAAAGACCATGTCAGGCACTAGGTTTCTCAGGAACTTTGGCCCCCAAATGTTATTAGCTTCAATAAACCTGCCTTGTGGTGCTGAACCATTTCCGGGGAACAACAGGCCTCTGGTTGAATGACTGCTAGCAGATAACCCTCCCCGAAAGGAAGTGTGGAAAGCCTTAAACCACAGCCCCAGCGGTTTTGTGGCACCAGTAAAAAAAAAAAAAAAAAAGAAGTGCTTATCCCACTAGTAGCCTGGGTACTAACAGTATCCAGGATGGGCCCAAAAAGAACACCCCCACCAAAGTAAGGACAGGAAGATATTCCAAGGAACATTTGGACTCAGCATCCCAGTCACAGAGCCCTCCGAGCCGAAACAGTCGCAGCAGAGACCTTAGATGCCATCTGAGCTCTACCCTGAACGGCCTCACAAACATACTCTGCTGTGACATGGAGTTTCTCCACTAAATCTCTGACAAATCACTCTGGAACCCTGCGACAAGTTTGTTAGTCCATGACTCCATTGCTTGGGCAACCCATGCAGAGGCCAGTAAGTGGTGGATAACCACGCACAAACCCATAAAGACAGAAGACAAACCCTTCAGTTTCTTCTCTAAAGGGGCCGCACCATTTACTGAAAGCGCAATGTGCCTAGCCAAGCAAAGCACTTGGGCAACCAACTTGGGAGACTGTTCACAGTTGGACACATGCTCTGCGGGAAATGCCTACAGAGATGAAAACTTGTAAACTACAGAAAATGGCTCTCTTTTTCCAGGCATCCTCAATGAGATCAGAGAGACCCGAAGAAGAATGGGAAGTGACAACTCTCCTGTGCTTGAAAGGACTCACTGCTTCTGATTGGGCATCCAAATCTAAGCAGTCCAGAGTCTGACGGACTACCATAATAAAGGTCTTCAACACCTTGCCCTGAGTAAGACACTAACTGGGAAAAAATTTTAAAGGTTAATTTTATTTTTTGCGAAAAAGATGCAAATTGCTATTTTACTAAGGCTT
The DNA here is from genome assembly GCF_028390025.1 of Pseudophryne corroboree. Taxonomy (NCBI): domain Eukaryota; kingdom Metazoa; phylum Chordata; class Amphibia; order Anura; family Myobatrachidae; genus Pseudophryne; species Pseudophryne corroboree. The sequence continues at coordinate 415,583,720 of NC_086448.1, forward strand.
CATTTGCATAAAATTTGCATGTTAAATGCACTTTATATTCCAAGTCGCGGCAAATCACCACTGGCGCAGACACCAACCAAATAACATTAGTATCATTGGAAATCAAAACGCTCCACTCCAAAATCACGTCAAAGCGCTAAATCAATGCACTGGATTTCTTTGAGCACGTTCACATGGAACAACCATTTTCTTACCTAAGACCAATCAAAAGCACCAACGTCGCATCAAATTTGCATCAATGCACCTGCAACATAAGCATGTTTGACAGAAGCATGCACGGATCTCACTGAACTATTCATACTGTAAAAGTAAAGAAAGCATTAAAAATAAAAAATAATAAAAAAATAATCTGGAAACCCTTTCAAATCCAGATGCCGTGCGCGCCACAGTATAGTACCAAAGAGGATCCGATACCGGTGGAAGCAGGGAAGCTAGCCCTTGTGCTGAGGAAGAAGTCACGACTAAGGCCCGAATCTGATCTTCTCACTGTTGTGCCATTAACTTATCCAAATCTAATACCGACCGGCCAAGGGACTGAGGGCAAGCCGTTTCCACCATGGCAGACACAGCACCCTCCTTACACCTGCACATCACTTGGCCCTGCCTAACAAGTTGTGCACAGTGTCCCAGAGTCCAGCTGTCCGTATGACAATTTAACGCGCATTGAGCACAAGTAAACACCACCATAGTAGTGCTGTTAGACTTAACAGCCTTTGCTCAGTGCAGTGGTGGGAAAGCAAACTTTTTACAGATAAGACTCGGATTTACTGAAACACTGAAAAACAAGAAAACGTAATAAAATAAAACAGGGTACTTAGTCTTCCAGGAGAGGCTCACACCCGGAGCCACAGAGGAGAAGAGCTGATGTTATGTCCCCGCAGCAGAGATACCACTGGCTATCAAGCAGAAGCTGTGCAAGAAGCCAGTGAGTTATGCTTGCACAACATGGATGTTTGCCACAGAGTCCTGCGCTGCAAGCAGCACTCACACACAGTGGGAGAAAGGCCAGCCATGAAAAGCTCCAGCCCACCCCATTTGCGCTCCCCCCACCCCACCCCACCTCAGTGCATCCACTCTCCCTAGCCCTGGGCACTTCCTCTTGTCACGGGGAAAGCCCAGGGACTGGCCGCTGACACGGCTATCTGGCGCATGCACACTCCTGTGAAGGAGCCACGACTGTCGAATCGCAGTAGAAAGGAAAATAGGATTTTAATACCTACCGGTAAATCCTTTTCTCTTAGTCCGTAGAGGATGCTGGGGTCATCATAGAACCATGGGGTATAGACAGGATCCGCAGGAGACATGGGCACTTTAAGACTTTGAAAGGGTGTGAACTGGCTCCTCCCTCTATGCCCCTCCTCCAGACTCCAGTTATAGGAACTGTGCCCAGGGAGATGGACATTTCGAGGAAAGGATTTATTGTTAAACTAAGGTGAGATTTATACCAGATCACACCTCAAGCATGCCGCACAACGTGGCAGTCAACAGAACACAAGCCAACGGCATGAACAATAACGTAACACAACATGTGTGTAACCACAACTAATAACTGCAGATACAGTACGCACTGGGACGGGCGCCCAGCATCCTCTACTGACTAAGAGGATGCTGGGGTCATCATAGGACCATGGGGTTATACCAAAGCTCTAGAACGGGCAGGAGAGTGCGGATGACTCTACAGCACCGATTGACCAAACTTAAGGTCTTCATCGGCAAGGTGTCAAAATTGTAGAACTTTGCAAATGTGTTTGACCCCAACCAAGTAGCTGCTCGGCAAAGTTGCAATGCCGAGACCCCCCCGGGCAGCCGCCCAGGATGAGCCCACCTTTCTAGTAGAATGGATTGCCGTTACCGGAATCGGTGAAGGCCCAGCCATGGAATGAGCATGCTGAATCGTGTTACAGATCCAGAGTGCAATGGTCTGCTTGGAAGAAGGACACCCAACCTTGTTGGGGGCATACAGGACAAAAAGAGCCTCTGTTTTCCTAATCTGAGCCGTTCTGGCGACATATATCTTCAAAGATCTGACCACATCCAGAGATTTTGACTCAGCGAAGGCGTCAGTAGCCACAGGTACCACAATAGGTTGGTTTATGTGGAAAGAGGAAACCACCTTCGGTAAAAATTGCTGACGTGTCCTCAATTCAGCTCTATCTTCATGGAAGATCAAATAAGGGCTCTTGTGAGACAAGGCCGCTAACTCAGACACCCACCTTGCAGATGCCAAGGCCAATAGGATGACCACTTTCCAAGTGAGGAATTTCAACTCCACCTTCCGTAAAGGTTCAAACCAATGTGATTGAAGGAACTGCAACACCACTGGAGGCACAAATGGAGGTTGGATGTGCAACATGCCTTTCAAGAAAGTCTGAACTTCTGGAAGGGAGGCCAATTGTTTCTGAAAGAAAACCGATCAGGTTGAAATCTGTACCTTAATTGAACCCAATTTTAGGCCCGCATCCACACCTGCTTGTAGAAAATGGAGAAAACGTCCTAGGAGAAACTCTTCCGTAGGAGCCCCCATGGATTCACACCAAGAAACATATTTTCTCCAAATACAGTGGTAATGTTTAGACGTTACCCCCTTTCTGGCCTGAATAAGTGTGGGAATGACTTCACTGGGAATACCTTTACGGGCTAGGATTTTGCGCTCAACCGCCATGCTGTGAAACGTAGCCGCAGTAAGTCCTGATACATGCACGGCCCCTGTTGTAACAGGTCCTCACGCAGAGGCAGGGGCCAGGGATCTCCCATGAGTAATTCCTGGAGATCTGGATACCAGGCCCTCCTTGGCCAGTCTGGGACAATGAGGATCGCCCGGATCTTTGTTCTTCTTATGATCTTTAGAACTTTTGGAATGAGAGCAAGTGGAGGGAATATACACCGACTGAAACACCCACGGTGTCACCAGTGCATCCACTGCATTTGCTTGAGGGTCCCTTGACCTGGAACAATATCTCTGAAGCATCTTGTTGAGATGAGATGCCATCATGTCTATTTGAGGAACTCCCCAACGACTTGTCACCTCTGCGAAGACTTCTTGGTGGAGGACCCCACTCTCCTGGATGGAGATAGTGTCTGCTGAGGAAGTCTGCTTCCCAGTTGTCCACTCCTGGAATGAATATTGCTGTCAGGGCGCTTGTATGTTTTTCGGCCCAGCGGAAAATCCTTGAGGCTTCTGCCATTGCTGCTCTGCTTTTCGTTCCGCACTGACGGTTTATGTACGCTACTGCTGTTACATTGTCCGACTGGATCAGTACAGGCAGATCTCGAAGATGATGTTCAGCTTGCAGAAGGCCGTTGTAAATGGCCCTTAACTCCAGAACATTAATGTGTAGACAAGTTTCCTGACTTGACCATCTTCCTTGGAAGTTTTCTCCCATTGTGACTGCCCACCCAGCCTCGGAGGCTTGCATCCGTGGTCACTAGGATCCAGTCCTATATCCCAAACCTGCGCCCCTCTAGGAGGTGAGAGCTGTGCAGCCACCACAGGAGCGAGACCCTGGTCTTGGAAGACAGGATTATCCTCCGGTGCATGTGTAGGTGGGACCCGGACCACTTGTCCAACAGGTCCCACTGGAACACTCTGGCATGGGACCTGCCAAACTGAATGGCCTCGTAGGCAGCAACCAAATGCATTGCTGGTTTCAGAATTTGTTTGACCAGACTCTGAAGTTCCAGAGCCTTTTCCACTGGAAGATAGACTCTCTGTAGTTCTGTGTCCAATATCATCCCCAAAAACGACAACCGCGTTGTCGGAATCAACTGTGATTTTGGCAAGTTTAGGAGCCAACCATGTTGCTGTAGAACTGTCAGGGAGAGTGCAATGTTTTGCACCAACTGGTCCCTGGATCTCGCCTTTATCAGGAGATCGTCTAAGTATGAGATAATTGTGACTCCTTGTTTGTGAAGGAGAACCATCATCTCCGCCATCACTTTGGTGAAAATCCTCAGAGCCGTGGACAGACCAAACGGCAACGTTTGAAATTGGTAATGACAATCCCGAATTGCAAACCTCAGGTAAGCCTGATGTGGAGGATAAATGGGAACATGTAGGTAGGCATCTTTTATGTCCACCAACACCATAAAATCCCCTTCCTCCAGACTGGAGATCACTGCTCGGAGAGACTCCATCTTGAATTTTAATTTCTTTAGGTAGAAATTTAGGGATTTCAGGTTTAGGATTGGTCTGACCGAGCCGTTCAGCTTCGGGACCACAAACAGGCTCGAATAAAAGCCTTCTCCCTGTTGCGACAGAGGAACCCTGATGATAACTTGATTTTGACACAACTTTTGTATTGCATCGCAAACTACCTCCCTGTCCAGAAGAGAAGCTGGTAAGGCCGATTTGAAAAAACGGCGAGAGGGAAAGTCTTGAAACTCCAACTTGTACCCTTGGGAAACTATTTGTAAAACCCATGGGTCTAGGTCCGAACGAACCCAAAACGGACTGAAGAGTTTGAGACGTGCCCCCACCGGTGCAAACTCCCGCATAGGAGCCTCAACATCATGCGGTGGAATTGGCAGAAGCCTGGGAGGACTTCTAACCCTGGGAGTCTGACACGGCTGGTGAACGTTTACCTCTTCCCCTTCCTTTAGTAGCAAGGAAGGAAGAGCCTCGGCCCTTTCTGTATTTATTGGGCCGAAAGGACTGCATCTGATAGTGGGGCGTTTTATTTTGTTGTGGAGGAACATAAGGCAAGAAGGATGACTTACCCGCGGTAGCTGTAGATACCAAATCATCAAGGCCGTCACCAAACAAGGCCTTACCTTTATATGGTAGAGATTCCATACTTTTCTTGGAATCCACATCAGCATTCCATTGGTGAATCCACAACGCTCGCCTAGCTGAGACTGCCTTTGACCCCAAAAGACCAATATCTCTAGCAGCTTCCTTAAGGTATGCGGCAGCGTCCTTAATATAACCCAGCGTCAAGAGGATGCTATCCCTATCTAGGGTATCTATTTCATAAGACAAGTTGTCTGCCCACTTTTCAATAGCACTACTTACCCACGCATACGCAATGACAGGTCTGAGTAGCGTACCTGTGGTCGCATAAATGGACTTTAACATAGTTTCTTGTTTACGATCCGCAGGATCCTTAAGGGCCGCCGTGTCAGGTGACGGGAGAGCCACATTTTTAGACAAACGTGACAGGGCCTTGTCTACAGTGGGGGGTGATTCCCACTTTCCCCTATCCGCCGAGGGAAACGGATAAGCTACCGTAATTCTCTTGGGAATCTGAAACATTTTGTCTGGACCTTCCCAGACTTTTTCACATAGTGCGTTCAGTTCATGAGAGGGAGGAAACGTTATCACAGGTTTCCTTTCCTTATACATGCAGACCCTTTTATCAGGGACAGGCGGGTTCCTCAGTGTATTTAATACCTCTTTCACTGCCACAATTATGTACTGAATGCTTTTTGCCAATTTTGGATCTAATCTGGAATCGCTAAAGTCGACACTGGAATCAGAGTCCGTGTCGGTAGCAGTGTCTGTCAACTGGGCCAACGCACGTTTCTGTGACCCTGAGGGAACCTGACTTTGCAATAACATATCTTCCACAGATTTCTTCCATGCCTGGGTCTGAGACTCAGACTTATCTAGCCTCTTACTAATAAGGGCCACATTAGCATTTAAGGAGTTCAACACATTTACCCAATCAGGCGTCGGCTGTGTCGACAGGGTTACCCCCCCCGCAGCCGTTTGTGTCCCTAATACAGCCTCCTCCTGGGAAGAGCCTTCAGCCTCAGACATGTCAACACACGTGTACCATACACCCACAGACACACTGGGCATATAGGGGACAGACACACAGTAAAGTCTGTCAGAGAGACACAGAGGGGATTTGCCAGCTCACAACCCAGCGCTAAAACTACGGGTCTGAAATCACCAATAAATTGCCTCAGACCTATAGCGCTTTTTCTATCACACATATTGCACCAATTGATATGCCTCCCCCTGTTTAGCAACCCTGGTACTTGTCAGTGTGAGGAGGACCAGCGTCTCTGCAGCTTGTAGAGAGGAAATGGCGCCGTGAGCTGTGAGGAAGAAGCTCCGCCCCCCTAATGGCGTGCTTCTCCCGCTTTTTCTAATATTTATACTGGCAGGGGTTAGGACAGTGCCGTGGCACTAATGTCCCCTCTTGCCAGTTTAATAATGAGGATGATTTTTAGCTGCCCAGGGCACCCCCCCCCCTCCCCCTCCCCCTGTAGTCCTGTAGTGCTGTGTGTGGGAGCTTGGCGCGCAGCATCTGCCCGCTGCATGGAAAATGCAGTCACTGAAGAAGAAGTCTTCTTTTCTTTGGTTACTCACCTGTCTTCTGACTTCTGGCTCCGTAAGAGGGTGACGGCCGGCTGCGGGAGTGAGCATCTAGGCGTACCTAGCGATCAGCACCCTCAGGAGCTAATGGTGTCCTGTAGCCAGAAGCAGAGCCCTTGAACTCACTGGAAGTGGGTCATACTTCTCTCCCCTAAGTCCCACGAAGCAGGGAGAGTGTTGCCAGCAGCCTCTCTGAACATAAAAAAAACCTAACAAAAAGTATTTTTTCAGAGAAACTCAGTAGAGCTCCCTGTAGTGCGTCCAGTCTCACTGGGCACAATTCTAAAACTGGAGTCTGGAGGAGTGGCATAGAGGGAGGAGCCAGTTCACACCCTTTCAAAGTCTTAAAGTGCCCATGTCTCCTGCGGATCCCGTCTATACCCCATGGTTCTATGATGACCCCAGCATCCTCTAGGACGTATGAGAAAATAAATGTAATTACAAATAAACACAAAATACTATATAAAACCGGAGCTGCCCAACAGCTCCTACAAAACATGCCCACTCCCACAGGAACCTAAGAAACATTGGCCTTCTTTGTGTTGCAGAGGGAGGAGCTAATGTTTTAAAATAAGATTTTAAACCTACCGGTAAATCTTTTTCTCCTAGTCCGTAGAGGATGCTGGGGACTCAGTAAGGACCATGGGGTATAGACAGGCTCCGCAGGAGACATGGGCACCTAAAATAACTTTTAGTATGGGTGTGCACTGGCTCCTCCCTCTATGCCCCTCCTCCAGACCTCAGTTACAGAACTGTGCCCAGAGGAGAAGGACAATAAGAGGAAAGGATTTTGTTAATCTAAGGGCAAGATTCATAACAGCCCACATCAATCATACCATATAACCTGGGATGCACATAACCAGTTAACAGTATGAACAAAATAACAGCATCGGTCCAAGACCGATTCTAACTGTAACATAACCCTTATGTAAGCAACAGCTATATACAAGTCTTGCAGATTTATCCGCACTGGGACGGGCGCCCGGCATCCTCTACGGACTAGGAGAAAAAGATTTACCGGTAGGTTTAAAATCTTATTTTCACTTACGTCCTAGAGGATGCTGGGGACTCCGTAAGGACCATGGGGTTTATACTAAAGCTCCCAATCGGGCGGGAGAGAACGGATGACTGAGCAAATGCTAGGTCCTCATTAGCCAGGGTATCAAACTTGTAGAATTTAGCAAACGTGTTTGAACCCGACCAAGTTGCTGCTCGGCAAAGCTGCAATGCCGAGACGCCCCGGGCAGCCGCCCAAGAAGAGCCCACCTTCCTAGTGGAATGGACCTTTACTGAATACGGTAACGGCAATCCAGCCGTAACATAAGCCTGCTGAATCGTGTTACAGATCCAGCGCACAATAGTCTGCTTCGAAGCAGGTGCGCCAATCTTGTTGGCAGCATACAGGACAAACAATGCTTCTGTGTTCCTAATTCAGCCGTCCTGGCTACATACATTTTTAAGGCCCTGACTACATCCAGGGACATGGAATCCTCCAAGTCACTCGTAGCCACAGGCACCACTATAGGTTGGTTCATATGAAATGAAGACACCACCTTAGGTAAAAATTGTGGACGAGTCCTCAATTCCGCTCTATCCACATGAAAAAGCAATTAAGGGCTCGTGATACAAGGCCACCAATTCTGACACACGCCTCGCAGATGGCCAAGGCTAACAACATGACCACCTTCCAGGTGAGAAATTTCAACTCCACCGTTTTAAGGGGTTCAAACCAGTGTGATTTAAGGAACTGCAACACCACGTTCAGGTCCCATGGTGCCACAAAAGGAGGCTGGATGTGTAGCACTCCTTTTACAAAAGTCTGGACTTCTAGAAGAGAAGGCAATTCCTTCTGAAAGAATATCGACATGGCCGTAATCTGTACTTTAACGGAGCCTAACTTTAGGCCCATATCCACTCCTGTCTGTAGGAAGTGGAGAAAACGACCCAGATGGAAGTCTTCCGTAGGAGCATTCTTGGTTTCACATATTTCCGCCAGATACGGTGATAATGTTTTGCCGTCACCTCCTTCCTAGCCTTTATTAGAGTAGGTATGACCTCCTCCGGAATACCTTTCTCAGCTAGGATCCGGCCTTCAACCGCCATGCCGTCAAACGTAACCGCGGTAAGTCTTGGAACATACAGGGCCCCTGCTGTAACAGGTCCTCTCTAAGAGGAAGAGGCCAAGGATCTTCTGTGAGCATCTCCTGAAGATCTCAGTACCAGGCCCTTCGAGGCCAGTTTGGAACAATGAGAATTGTCTGTACTCTTTTGCGTCTTATGATCCTCAATATTTTTGGGATGAGAGGAAGAGGAGGAAACACATAGACCAACTGGAATACCCATGGTGTTACCAGAGCGTCTACCGCTTTTGACTGAGGGTCCCGGGACCTGGCACAATACCTCCGCAGATTCTTGTTGAGGCGTGACACCATCATGTCTATTTGAGGAACTCCCCAGAAACTCGTTATCTCTACAAAGACTTCTTGATGAAGTCCCCACTCTCCTGGATGGAGATCGTGTCTGCTGAGGAAGTCTGCTTCCCAGTTGTCCACTCCCGGAATGAAGACAGCTGACAGAGCGCTAACGTGATTTTCCGCCCAGCGAAGAAGCCTGGTGGCTTCCGCCATCACGACTCTGCTTCTTGTCTCGCCATGGCGGTTCACATGAGTCACTGCTGTGACATTGTCGGATTGAATCAGAACCGGTAGGTTGCGAAGAAGACTCTCCGCTTGTCGAAGGCCGTAGTATATGGCCCTTAGTTCCAACACGTTGATGTGTAGACAGGACTCCTGGTCTGACCACAGTCCCTGAAAATTTCTTCCTTGGTTGACCGCTCCCCATCCTCGGAGGCTCACGTCCGTGGTTACCAGGATCCAGTCCTGAATGCCGAACCTGCGACCCTCTAGAACAGGGCTGGCCAAACCAGTCCTCGAGATCTACCAACAGTACACATTTTCCAGACCACCTAGCTGGTGCACAGGTGTAGTCATTACTAATTAAGATGTGCTGCATTCATTCCTAACTGACAATTCTACAGATCTCCAGGAGGCCATGAACATGAACTGTTGGTAGATCTCGAGGACCGGTTTGGCCAGCCCTGCTCTAGAAGGTGAGCACTTTGCAGCCACCATAGTAGAGACACCCTGGCCCTGGGGAACAGTGTTTTTTTTTTTTTAATGTAATTCAAGATGGGACCCGGACCATTTGTCCAGAAGATCCCATTGAAACGTTCTTGCATGGAACCTGCCGAAGGGAATGGTCTCGTAAGCTGCCACCATTTTCCCCAGAACTCGAGTGCATTAATAAACTGACACTCTTTTTGGCTTTAGCAGGTCTCGGACCATGTTCTGGAGGTCCTGGACTTTTTCCAACGGGAGGAAAACTTTCTTTTGTTCCGTGTCCAGCATCATGCCTAGGAACGCTAGTCGAGTTGTCGGAACCAACTGTGACTTTGGCAGATTGAGAATCCAACCATGTTGCTGAAGCACTCTCCGAGAGCGACACGTTCTCCAGGAATTGCTCTCTTGATCTCGCTTTTATCAGGAGATCGTCCAAGTATGGGATAATTGTGATTCCTTGCTTACGCAGGATCACCATCATTTCCGCCATTATCTTGATGAAAATCCTCGGGGCCGTTGAAAGCCCAAACGGCAACGTCTGAAACGGATAATGACAATCCTGTACCGCGAATCTCAGGTGCTCCTAATGAGAGGGATATATGGGGACATGAAGGTAAGCATCCTTTATGTCCAGTGACACCATAAAATCCCCCTCTTCCAGGCAGGCTATCACCGCTCGGAGCGATTCCATCTTGAATTTGAATCTTTTCAAATACAGGTTCAGGGATTTTAGATTTAAAATGGGCCTTACCGAACCATCCAGCTTCAGGACCACAAATAGGGTTGAATAATACCCTTTTCCCTGTTGGCTCAGGGGAACCCTGATAATGACTCGCTGTTGACACAGTGTTTGAATTGCATTTAACACTACTTCCCGCTCTGGGGTAGAAGCTGGTAAGGCCGACTTGAAAAATCGGCGTGGGGGCACCTCTTCGAACTCCAGCTTGTAGCCCTGGGAGACTATTTCAATCACCCAAGGGTCCACGTCTGACTGAACCAAGACTAGGCTGAATAGTCGAAGGCATGCCCCCACCGGTGTGGACTCCCGCAGGGGAGCCCCAGCGTCATGAGGTGGACTTAGCGGAAGCCGGGGAGGACTTCTGCTCTTGGGAACTAGCTGCAGCAGGTGTTCTCTTGCCTCTACCCTTACCTCTGGCGTGGAAAGAGGAGCCCCAACCTCTTCTGGATTTATGCGACCGAAAGGACTGCATCTGATATTGTGGAGGTTTCTTTTGCTGTTGGGGTACAAAAGGTAAAAAGGTAGACTTACCCGCGGTAGCTGTGGAAACCAGGTCCGCGAGACCGTCCCCAAACAATACATCACCTTTATAAGGTAAAACCTCCATATGCTTTTTTGAGTCCGCATCCCTCGTCCATTGGCGGATCCATAAGGCTCTTCTCGCCGATATAGCCATAGCATTGGCTCTTGAACCCAGTAATCCAATGTCTCTTTGAGCATCCCTCATATAATAAGAATTTACTTACCGATAATTCTATTTCTCGGAGTCCGTAGTGGATGCTGGGGTTCCTGAAAGGACCATGGGGAATAGCGGCTCCGCAGGAGACAGGGCACAAAAGTAAAGCTTTTACAGGTCAGGTGGTGTGTACTGGCTCCTCCCCCTATGACCCTCCTCCAGACTCCAGTTAGGTACTGTGCCCGGACGAGCGTACACAATAAGGGAGGATTTTGAATCCCGGGTAAGACTCATACCAGCCACACCAATCACACCGTACAACTTGTGATCTAAACCCAGTTAACAGTATGATAACAGAGGAGCCTCTGAAAGATGGCTTCCTAAACAATAACCCGAATTAGTTAACAATAACTATGTACAAGTATTGCAGATAATCCGCACTTGGGATGGGCGCCCAGCATCCACTACGGACTCCGAGAAATAGAATTATCGGTAAGTAAATTCTTATTTTCTCTATCGTCCTAAGTGGATGCTGGGGTTCCTGAAAGGACCATGGGGATTATACCAAAGCTCCCAAACGGGCGGGAGAGTGCGGATGACTCTGCAGCACCGAATGAGAGAACTCCAGGTCCTCCTTTGCCAGGGTATCAAATTTGTAAAAATTTACAAACGTGTTCTCCCCTGACCACGTAGCTGCTCGGCAGAGTTGTAATGCCGAGACCCCTCGGGCAGCCGCCCAAGATGAGCCCACCTTCCTTGCGGAATGGGCCTTAACAGATTTAGGCTGTGGCAGGCCTGCCACAGAATGTACAAGTTGAATTTTGTTACAAATCCAACGAGCAATCGACTGCTTAGAAGCAGGTGCACCCAACTTGTTGGGTGCATACAGTATAAACAGCGAGTCAGATTTTCTGACTCCAGCCGTCCTTTAAATGTATATTTTTAAGGCTCTGACAACGTCCAACAACTTGGAGTCCTTCAAGTCGTCTGTAGCCGCAGGCACTACAATAGGCTGGTTCAGGTGAAACGCTGATACCACCTTAGGGAGAAAATGCGGACGCGTCCGCAGCTCTGCCCTATGTCGAATGGAAAATTAAATAAGGGCTTTTATAAAACAAAGCCGCCAGTTCAGATACTCTCCCGGCCGAAGCCAGGGCCAGTAACATAGTCACTTTCCATGTGAGATATTTCAAATCCACATTCTTTAGTGGTTCAAACCAATTGGATTTGAGGAAATCTAAAACTACATTTAGATCCCACGGTGCCACCTTAGGCACCACAGGAGGCTGTATATGCAGTACTCCTTTGATAAAAATCTGGACCTCAGGGACTGAGGCCAATTCTTTTTGGAAGAATATTGATAGGGCCGAAATTTGAACCTTAATAGATCCCAATTTGAGACCCATAGACAATCCTGATTGCAGGAAATGTAGGAAAACGACCCAGTTGAAATTCCTCCATCGGAGCACTCCGCTGCTCGCACCACGCAACACATTTTCGCCAAATACGGCGATAATGCTTCGCGGTGACTTCCTTCCTTGCCTTTATCAAGGTAGGAATGACTTCTTCTGGAATGCCTTTTCCTTTTAGGATCTGGCATTCAAACGCCATGCCGTCAAACGCAGCCGCGGTAATTCTTGAAAAAGACAAGTACCCTGCTGAAGCAGGTCCCTTCTCAGAAGTAGAGGCCACGGATCGTCCGTGACCATCTCTTGAAGTTCCGGGTACCAAGTCCTTCTTGGCCAATCCGGAGCCACTAGTCTTACTCCTCTTTGCCGTATAATCCTCAATACCTTTGGTATGAGAGGCAGAGGAGGAAACACATATACCGACTGGTACACCCAAGGTGTTACCAGCGCGTCCACAGCTATTGCCTGCGAATCTCTTGACCTGGCGCAATACCTGTCCAGTGTTTTGTTGAGGCGAGACGCCATCATGTCCACCATTGGTTTTACCCAACGGTTTAATAGCATGTGGAAAACTTCTGGATGAAGTCCCCACTCTCCCGGGTGAAGGTCGTGTCTGCTGAGGAAGTCTGCTTCCCAGTTGTCCACGCCCGGGATGAATACTGCTGACAGTGCTATCACGTGATTCTCCGCCCAGCGAAGGATCCTGGCAGCTTCTGCCATTGCCCTCCTGCTTCTTGTGCCGCCCTGTCTGTTTACATGGGCGACTGCCGTGATGTTGTCCGACTTGATCAACACCGGTCTTCCTTGAAGCAGAGGTTCCGCCTGGCTTAGAGCATTGTAGATTGCTCTTAGTTCCAGAATGCTTATGTGAAGAGACTTTTTCAGGCTCGACCACACTCCCTGGAAATTTCTTCCCTGTGTGACTGCTCCCCAGCCTCTCAGGCTGGCCTCCGTGGTCACCAGGATCCAATCCTGCATGCCGAATCTGCGGCCCTCCAATAGATGAGCCTCCTGCAACCACCACAGAAGGGATACCCTTGTCCTCGGCGACAGGGTTATCCGCAGGTGCATCTGAAGATGCGACCCTGACCATTTGTCCAACAGATCCCTTTGCATGGAATCTGCCGAAAGGGATTGCTTCGTAAGAAGCTACCATTTTTTCCCAGGACTCTTGTGCATTGATGTACAGACACCTTTCCTGGTTTTAGGAGGTTCCTGACCAGGTCAGATAACTCCTTGGCTTTTTCTTCGGGAAGAAAAACCTTTTTCTGAACTGTGTCCAGAATCATCCCCAGGAACAGCAGACGAGTTGTCGGCATTAATTGGGATTTTGGAATATTCAGAATCCATCCGTGCTGCTTTAGCACCTCTTGATGCTAAACCCATCTCTAGCTGTTCTCTGGACCTTGCCCTTATTAGGAGATCGTCCAAGTATGGGATAATTAATACGCCTTTTCTTCGAAGAAGAAATATTATCTCGGCCATTACCTTTGTAAAGACCCGAGGTGCCGTGGACAAACCAAACGGCAGCGTCTGAAACTGATAGTGACAGTTTTGTACAACGAACCTGAGGTACCCCTGGTGTGAGGGGTAATTGGAACGTGGAGATACGCATCCTTGATGTCCAAGGATACCATAAAGTCCCCTTCTTCCAGGTTCGCTATCACTGCTCTGAGTGACTCCACCTTGAACTTGGACTTCTTTATGTACAGGTTCAAGGACTTCAGATTTAGAATAGGCCTTACCGAGCCATCCGGCTTCGGTACCACAAAAAGAGTGGAATAATACCCCTTCCCTTGTTGTAGAAGAGGTACCTTGACTATCACCTGCTGAGAATACAGCTTGTGAATGGCTTCCAAAACCGTCTCCCTTTCTGAGGGGGACGTTGGTAAAGCAGACTTCAGGAAACGGCGAGGTGGCTCTGTCTCTAATTTCAACCTGTACCCCTGAGATATTATCTGCAGGATCCAGGGATTTACCTGCGAGTGAGCCCACTGCGCGCTGTAATTCTTGAGACGACCGCCTACCGCCCCCGAGTCCGCTTGCGAAGCCCCAGCGTCATGCTGAGGCTTTTGTAGAAGCCGGGGAGGGCTTCTGTTCCTGGGAAGGAGCTGCCTGTTGCTGTCTCTTCCCTCGTCCTCTGCCTCGTGGCAGATATGAATAGCCCTTTGCTCTCTTATTTTTAAAGGAACGAAAGGGCTGCGTTGAAAGGTCGGTGCCTTTTTCAGTTGGGGAGTGACTTGAGGTAGAAAGGTGGATTTCCCGGCCGTAGCCGTGGCCACCAAATCCGATAGACCGACCCCAAATAACTCCTCTACGCATCGCCTGTCCACTGTCGTGTCCATAAAGCTCTTCTGGCCGAAATGGACATAGCACTTACCCGTGATGCCAGTGTGCAGATATCTCTCTGTGCATCACGCATATAAAGAAATGCATCCTTTATTTGTTCTAACGACAGTAAAATATTGTCCCTGTCCAGGGTATCAATATTTTCGATCAGGGACTCTGACCAAACTACCCCAGCACTGCACATCCAGGCAGTCGCAATAGCTGGTCGTAGTATAACACCTGCATGTGTGTATATACCTTTTTGGATATTTTCCATCCTCCTATCTGATGGATCTTTAAGTGCGGCCGTCTCAGGAGAGGGTAACGCCACTTGTTTTGATGAGCGTGTTAGCGCTTTGTCCACCCTAGGAGGTGTTTCCCAGCGCTCCCTAACCTCTGGCGGGAAAGGGTATAAAGCCAATAACTTCTTTGAAATTAGCAGTTTTTTATCGGGGCACCCCACGCTTCATCACACACGTCATTTAATTCTTCTGATTCGGTAAAAACTACTGGTAGTTTTTTCACACCCCACATAATACCCTGTTTAGTGGTACCTGTAGTATCAGCTAAATGTAACATCTCCTTTATTGCCAAAATCATATAACGTGTGGCCCTACTGGAAAATACGGTTGATTCGTCACCTTCACCACCGGAATCAGTGCCTGTGTCTGGGTCTGTGTCGACCGACTGAGGCAAGGGGCGTTTTACAGCCCCTGACGGTGTTTGAGGCGCCTGGACAGGCACTAATTGAGTGTCCGGCCGCCTCATGTCGGCAAACGACTGCTTAAGCGAGTTGACGCTATCCCGTAATTCCACAAATAAAGGCATCCATTCTGGTGTCGACCCCCTAGAAGGTGACATCCTCATATTTGGCAATTGCTCCGCCTCCACACCAATAACGTCCTCATACATGTCGACACACACGTACCGACACACAGCAGACACACAGGGAATGCTCTATACGAAGACAGGACCCACTAGCCCTTTGGGGAGACAGGAGGGAGAGTCTGCCAGCACACACCAAAAAGCGCTATATATGACAGGGATAGCCTTATGATTAAGTGCTCCCTTATAGCTGCTTTTATATTTATATATTGCCATTTATTTTGCCCCCCCTCTCTGTTATACCCTGTTTCTGTAGTGCAGTGCAGGGGAGAGACCTGGGAGCCTTCCTGACCAGCGGAGCTGTGACAGAAAATGGCGCCGTGTGCTGAGGAGATAGGCCCCGCCCCTTTTCCGGCGGGCTCGTCTCCCGCTATTTAGTACATTTAGGCAGGGGTAAATATCTCCATATAGCCTCTGGGGCTATATGTGAGGTATTTTTAGCCTTTTTAAAGGTTTTCATTTGCCTCCCAGGGCGCCCCCCCCCCAGCGCCCTGCACCCTCAGTGACTGCCGTGTGAAGTGTGCTGAGAGGAAAATGGCGCACAGCTGCAGTGCTGTGCGCTACCTTAAGAAGACTGCAGGAGTCTTCAGCCGCCGATTCTGGACCTCTTCTTGCTTCAGCATCTGTGAGGGGGCCGGCGGCGTGGCTCCGGTGACCATCCAGGCTGCATCTGTGAGGGGGCCGGCGGCGTGGCTCCGGTGACCATCCAGGCTGTACCTGTGATCGTCCCTCTGGAGCTTCATGTCCAGTAGCCAAGAAGCCAATCCATCCTGCACGCAGGTGAGTTCACTTCTTCTCCCCTCTGTCCCTCGTTGCAGTGATCCTGTTGCCAGCAGGAATCACTGTAAAATAAAAAACCTAAGCTAAACTCTCTAAGCAGCTCTTTATGAGAGCCACCTAGAATTGCACCCTTCTCGGCCGGGCACAAAATCTAACTGGAGTCTGGAGGAGGGTCATAGGGGGAGGAGCCAGTACACACCACCTGACCTGTAAAAGCTTTACTTTTGTGCCCTGTCTCCTGCGGAGCCGCTATTCCCCATGGTCCTTTCAGGAACCCCAGCATCCACTTAGGACGATAGAGAAATAAGACTGCATCTTTAATATGAGCTAATGTTAACAAAATGGTATCCATATCAAGGTCAGCTGACAGGGTATCTGTCCAAGCTACTTCTGCACTACATACCCATGCCGACGCAATTGCCGGTCTCAGTAAAGTACCAGTATGTGTGTAAATCGACTTTAATGTAGTCTCCTGCCTGCCGTCCGCAGGGTCCTTGAGGGCCGCTGTGTCAGGGGACGGTAGCGCCACCTTCTTGGACAGGAGTGTTAAGGCCTTGTCCACTGTGGGAGAGGATTCCCAACGTACCCTGTCCTGTGTAGGGAAAGGGTACGCCATAAGAATCCTTTTGGGAATCTGCAGCTTCTTATCTGGAGTTTCCCAAGCTTCTTCACATATCTCATTAAGTTCATGGGAAGGAGGAAAGTTTATAACCTGTTTCTTCTCCTTAAACGTGTTTATCCTCGTGTCGGGCACCAAGGGTACATCAGTGATATGTAAAACATCTTTTATTGCAAGAATCATGCACTGAATACTTTTTGTTCCCCTAGGGTGCAATCTTACTTCATCATATTCGACACTGGAATCAGAGTCCGTGTCGGTATCTGTGTCCCTTATTTGTGAGAAGGGACGTTTCTGAGACCCCGATGGGTCCTGTGAGTCGGTGAAATACGTAGATTGACCACCTGTTGACACCCTGGACTCTGCTTTGTCCAGCCTCTTATGCTGTGAAGCTACACTTGTATTCAACATATGCCACATATCCATCCAATCCTGAGTTGGCACCGCCGACTGGGACACACCACTCATCTGTTCCACCTCCTCTTTGGATAAGCCTTCCGCTTCAGACATGCCGACACACACGTACCGACACCCCATACACCGGGATATAGCTATAAGGGGACAATTCCCTAAAGCAGGCCCTTTGGAGAGACAGAGAGAGTATGCCAGCACACACCCAGCGCCAAACTGACCCTGGAGAAAAAACCCCAGATAGCGCTTTTATATAATATATATATTGCTTTCCCAACTCACTGCGCCAATAATGTGCCCCCCTCTCCTTTTTCCAGCCCTCTGATGTGTTCAGCAGGGGAGTGTCCTGGGAGCCAGCGTTCTCTGCAGCCTCTGTGAAGAAAATGGCGCTGGTTAGTGCTGAGGGATCAAGCTCCGCCCCCTCCAGCGCCAGGCTTCGGTCCCGCTTCTATATTTGAAATAATGGCGGGGGATCGTTCATTTACTGCCTCCGCAGCCTAACAACATAGTTTTGTGCCAAAACGAGGTTTATTGCTGCCCAGGGCGCCCCCCCTGCGCCCTGCACCCATCAGTGCCATGTGTGTGTGTGTGTTGTGTGGGAGCAATGGCGCGTAGCTTACTGCTGCGCGCTTACCTCAGGAAGATCTGAAGTCTTCTGCCGCCTGACGTCTTCTTATTTTTCTCATACTCTCCCGGCTTCTTTTTTCCGGCATCTGTGAGGAGGATGGCGGCGCGGCTCCGGTACGAACCCCAGGGTGAGACCTGTGTTACGACTCCCTATGGAGCTAATGGTGTCCAGTAGATAAGGAAGCAGAGCCCTTAACTCTTAAGAAGTGGGTCTGCTTCTCTCCCCTCAGTCCCACGATGCAGGGAGTCTGTTGCCAGCAGAGCTCCCTGAAAATAAAAAAACCTAACAAAATTCTTTTACAGAAAACTCAGGAGAGCTCCCTGTAATGCACCCTATCTCCTCTGGGCACAAGATCTAACTGAGGTCTGGAGGAGGGGCATAGAGGGAGGAGCCAGTGCACACCCATACTAAAAGTTCTTTTAGGTGCCCATGTCTCCTGCGGAGCACGTCTATACCCCATGGTCCTTACGAAGTCCCCAGCATCCTCTAGGACGTAAAAGAAATATATATTGCAATTCAAGTGCCATCTCCTACACACCCATCAGCAATTGAACTACAAATGCGCAAGCGTAGTAGTAAATATTGATTTTTACTTTTTTTTTTTAAATCATTTTGGTCATACGTGACCTCTGAATAGGGCTGCCCATTAGCATCAGTGGTCTATGGCCAATGGCATGTGATTTTTGCAATGATGCTGCACCATCAATGGTGGCTCCCGTTGCTGAGGGAAAACATTGGTGGCACAGTGCCGATGGACAAAGTCTGCACATGTGCAGCACTCAACCATCGATGGCTGATCATAAATGGTTTTCTGTCGATGGATTGAATAAGCTACCAAATGATGGTAGAGCCTCTGATGGCCATCACTAGTTTAAATTTCAAGTCCATGCACAGTATACCATAAAAAATGTGTTGCGTTAGTTTTGAATAGATGTTCTTTGTTGTTTAGTCAACAGTTAAACTAATCTATAGAGCCCCGCCAGTGCAAGGTTACGTGATTGGAAAAAGGTAAAGTGATTTATCTAATGACCACTGGACAATTGTAGTGGCTAGCCATGCTTTCAAGTTTTGGCAGACAAGGTAAGGCTGAAATTACATAGCTTATTATATCTACTTTTATCTTCTATTTTAATAAAGCTTTGCTAATACTAAATCGCTACAACAAGTGGTACATACTGTTACACATTAATAATGGCTGCAGATTTTACTGGCTGGCCATTTTAAAACTGAAAATAACAAGATTTTAATACCTACCGGTAAATTCTTTTCTCCTACTTCGTAGAGGATGCTGGGGTCCACTTCAGTACCATGGGGTATAGACGGTTCCGCAGGAGCCATGGGCACTTTAAGACTTTTCAAGGGTGTGAACTGGCTCCTCCCTCTATGCCCTTCCTCCAGACCTCAGTATAGGAACTGTGCCAAGGGAGACGGACATTTCGAGGAAAGGATTTACTTTTAAACTAATGGTGAGATTCATACCAGCTCACACCTCAACCATGCCGCACAACATGGCATTCAACTTAACACATGCCAACGGGCATGACCAATTTCGGCAACATGCTGAAAATAATCTTAACACAACACTCGTGTAACTACAAAACTAACAACTGCAGGTAAAGTACGCACTGGGTCAGGTGCCCAGCATCCTCTACGGCAAGGGGAGGGGAAATTTTTTTCTACCAAGGGCCATTTGGATATTTATAAAATCCTTCGAGGGACATACAAAAATCATCAACTTAAAAATTAGCCTGCCCCCAGTCAGTAGTTATGCCCATTAGATATGCCCACTGTCAGTTGTTTTGGCCTATTAGATATGCCCCGTCAGTTGTTAGGCCCCATTAAATATGCCCCCTGTAGTTATGCCCCATTAGATATGCCCCCTGTAGTTATGCCCCATTAAATATGCCCCCTAGTAGTGCCGCTTACCACACACACACACACACACACACACACACACACACACACACACACATACAAAGAAAGAAAAAAAAACACAATGCTCACCAGCCCTGCTCCTGCTTCCGGACCGTTGGCCCCCCTCTCCTCGAAACTATGGGAGATGTCATGACGTCTCTCCCATAGCGCCGCACAGCCACACATGTACACTGCCTGAGCAAGAAGCTGGAGCTCAGGAGTGAGCTCCTGCCTCTGGCTGCTGCTGAGGAGCCGGGCGCCCGCTGGTGGTAAAATCTCAGCAGGCGCTCTGCATCTCCTCTTGTTTAGGTGAGCCTGGCTAGGCCGGATCAAATGGCTTTGAGGGCCTTATACGGCCCTCGGGCCTGAGGTTCCCCACCCCTGCTCTACGGACTAGGAGAAAAGGATTTACCGGTAGGTATTAAAATCCTGTTTTCTCATACGTCCTAGAGCAGTGGTTTCCAAACTTTTGAATCACTGCGCCCTAGAATATCAGAATTTTTTCACGGCACCCCAAGGTCAAAAATTTCTTATTGAGAAATTTAGAAAGAAATATTAAATTAAGTAGATCGCGTTTATATGTCATCCTTAGGGTCAGTTCTGTGGGACAAGATTTGCTTCTGTTTGGCCAGATATTTTATGACTGGCAGCCACCAGCACTGGTTTTGCCTATTATATAGACCACAGGTTCTCAAACTTGGTCCTCAGGACCCCGCACAGTTCATGTTTTGCAGATCACCTGTAGATTTTTAAAATGTGACAGTTGGTGATGCACAGTGCACCTGCTGGGTGACATGGAAAACATGAACCGTGTGGGGTCCTGAGGACAGAGTTTGAGAACCACTGATATAGGCGATGAATAATTTGAATTGGTCCAGGACCACCAACCGAGGGTACGGCACACCGTTTGGGAACCTCTGTCCTAGAGGATGCTGGGGTCCACTTCAGTACCATGGGGTTATACCAAAGCTCCAGTACGGGCCGGAGAGTGCGGATGACCCTGCAGCACCGATTGACCAAACCTGAGGTCCTCATCGGCCAAGGTGTCAAACTTGTAAAACTTTGCAAACGTGTTTGCTCCTGCTCGGCAAAGTTGTAACGCCGAGACCCCCTGGGCAGCCGCCCAGGATGAGCCCACATTTCTAATAGAATGGGCATTTACTGACTTCGGTATCGGCAATCCTGCCGTGGAATGAGCGTGCTGAATAGTCAATCTGATCCAGCGCGCAATGGTCTGCTTAGAACCAGGACACCCAATCTTGTTGGGAGCATACAGGATAAACAGAGCCTCTGTTTTCCAAATCCTAGCTGTTCTTGCGACAAATTTTCAAAGCTCTAACCACATCAAGATGCAGTGAAGGTGTCAGTAGTGTCAAAGTCAGAAAAATATCGCGCTGCACGTTGCCATATATTCACCTCATGCGCGTGCTCGCTGCACATGCACTTTCACTGGCGTGCGTGCACATACTCGCAGATGCGTGACGACGCTTCTATGAGCGTACGCTCGAGCGCATGGTATGTGCACTTACGGTAGAGTTTGTGCGCGTCTAGCGAGCGACTCAATCGCTCGTAAATAAATTCATATAGCAGGTTTTGTTGGTAATGTTCCCTTTAGTGATAAATGTAAGTTTGGTTAATGTAACTTGTTCACGGACTTGGGAATCCCTCTTTACGTGGTACAAAGGGTCTGATTAAGGTAGAACAGTTGTGTCTGGTACCTAACCGAAGAGTATTTTAATAGCAATAA
Organism: Pseudophryne corroboree; assembly: GCF_028390025.1. NCBI lineage: Eukaryota > Metazoa > Chordata > Amphibia > Anura > Myobatrachidae > Pseudophryne > Pseudophryne corroboree. Next base: position 415,605,297 of record NC_086448.1, read on the forward strand.
TCCGGTGTTGGTTAGGTACAGATTAATCGCTCCTGCATATAGTTATGGCCATTAGTAGTTTCTGGACATTTCATATATTTGCAGTTCATTATCCATGCGGCGGTAATTCGGAGATTCCCTCCCACCTGAGCTGATTGTAATAGCCACAGCCCACCTGTTCAAACTAACCTATGACCTTTTGTTATGATGCGAGGAGACATTCCTGTGTCCAATGAACAATGAGATTATAGGTCCCTTTGTAGTATACTGTATGCAGTGTATATAAGGACAAGCCGACCTGGGCCAGCTCCATTCTCTACTCTATTCAACGGTTCTCATCACTGATAATCGGGAGCTGGATATCCGGGAAGGCGCATGCGATTGTTCCCCTTTGTGCGCAAGTTCTCTGCAACCATTTTACCTCATGTTTATTGTAAGCCACTCTCTCTCTCTCCTTTCCCTTAAATGTAATTGTGCCACAACTGTATATTTCTGTCTAGATAACCTGTTAGAATTATATGTTAGTGTGTAGTGTATGACTTGTTAACTGTTTCTCTTTTAATATAACTTAAAACTCTTGTTAGTAAAGGCGTTGGAAACCTTAGCACGGTATTGTGTGTTCAATATATTGCAAAGGGTAATAAGAGCGTCTTGATCGCTCAAACAGCTTTAGTGTTATTAAGGTTAAGCAGCGTTATATCGCTACAGTGTTTCAGAACAAGGTTTACAGCATAAGAGTGTCCTTTCTGTGTGTTACATTCAAGGTTTACTGATTGGTATATTGTGAGCGTCTGCGCCGCTTGTGATCTCCTCGTGGTCTCGAGCGTCCGCTACGCTGGTAGCGTATAATTACGTTAGTCAGCAGCCTATAGCGTGCTTACGCATTTAGCCGTGAGTGAACGTGCCGCTCGTGCGTCTCGACCTCAGATAAGTGTCCGCTACGCTAAGTGCGTACCCTTACGGTATCTCTTACGCCAATTGCGCATTTAGTCTCTTACCCATATAGTGAAGGTTATAAGGTAATCAATATCAGCATTATCAATTGGGGCCTCATCCGTCCTCCACACATCCATCTGCGCTAGCGAACACAGACTTTATCTGTCAGCAAAGGGCGGGAACGCAGTATCCTTTCGTATCCGTATTGGTGGTGAGGGATACAGTGGTGCTGACTAGATAAGCGTCTGTTTCGCTACGTCGTAGTAGTGCTGGTGGAATCCGGACCCGGAGGTAAGAACGGTACGCTATTGTCTTTTTAAACCTGTTTCATTTCTGTCTTGCGTACGCACGCACGCACGCACGCATACATCTGCATTTCTTTTCATTAGTGTAATTTCACATCTCACTCTCCTGGTTGCCATTTCACAATTGATAACGTGCTAAGAAAAATTTGTGGCTATTGGTAGTTAAAGAGTAAAAATAATACATTAAGGGGTAATTTGTAAAACACGCACACAGCTTTGCCTAAAGACATAAGGAAAGACCTGCGTGGTGCTCGGTAGATGATTACAGTTAAAGATCATCTACATTGATATAAACGTGTTAATTGTGTTTCTGTGGACATATCCGGCTGGCATACACGTGTCTCTAACAAAAGGGTGAGACTAGTGTACGCAACACAAGGGCCGACGCACGGAGCGTATATTACGCAACGGAGCGTCTGGGTACGCCCACATAATACAAATCACACGATAGTATTATTTTAAATAGGCGAAAAGGAGGTAACGCGAGAATAGCGCAAGTCAATTTTAGTGTCCAAAATTTTAAGCTAATAGATCCTTCTCTAATTTGCGACTCATCTGGTCTAGACTGTGGTACTGAATGAAAGGGATTTCTGCGCAGAAATAAAAGTAAAAAAGTGTACATGTGGTGAGAGTGTGTATATATATATATATATATATATATATATATATATATAAGTTTCTACAATTTTTGGGTTGAACCACAGGAAATCGAGTTCTCGTGAGGTACATACGTGTAAGTGACATGCATGGTGGCTTGGGAGGCATCCCTTGTTAAACATACAAAGAGCATTAGAGTATAGCAGACCAGGAGGTCTACTGTAGAACAGACCAGGAGGTCCAGACAGACCAGGAGGTCTAGGTACAGCAGACTAAGAAGTCTGCTATAGATAAAAACAGCACAACACCAGAAAGGGTTGGTGCGGAACCCATATAGGCCATTAAAGCTCAGGCTGAAGGAATTCGCAGCCGCAATTTTCGATTCCACTGGTCGCTCCGCACATAAGATTAGTTGCTTATGTGCCGAACGATTGTACCGCACGTAATTGTGTGCATTAGTTAGTAATTTGACCCAGTACCATTTGCGTACGCTAGAGGGGTCATAAACGCTATTTGTACATTCTAACGTGATTTGTGTAATTTTTTTTATTTTAAGGGAGGTTCGCTGGTCACTCAGGAGCTATCCAACAACCAATAGTTACTGGAAAGGGTTAAGTGCTCTGCGGATCACACTCACATGTTCCAGTAAATAGAGGTTCAGGTCGCAGGGGCCCTAGGTCGAGTACGCCAGCGCTAAGGCAGTGTGTGGGCGTATTGGTCGGCGTGGGCGAGTGAGTGGAGTACTCGGTAAACTTCGCCGCCGGCCTATCTCGAACATCTTGGTTTTTGTAAGGTTTAGCTGAAGACCCTGATTTGAAGGTCAGAGGTAGTGAAAGCAACACCTGCAAGAGATGGGGGCCAGTTGTTCAGGTAGGGGGCGATCAACCTCGGTTCGGGTTGATTTAGTAAACCGACCAATCGGGTCGGCAAGGTATGTAATGTGTGAGAAATACGGTCCACACACAGAGGTTTTATGTGATGAATGGGGAAAGAATGACTGTGCATGACGGGGAGAAGTTCCCAAGAGTGGGCAGTTTTAGCCCAGATGTGTTACAAAATCTAAGGAGAAGGATATGTCTCATTAAATCTACAAAGAGACGGATCAAACATTATGACTATTTACAGTTATGGCAACAGGAGGGTGAAATACAGAGAGGATTGGCTCAGGCGGCCGGATCTAACCCTATCAGGAAACTGATAGCCACCGCGCCGCCGCCACCATACATAACAGGGGAGAGAGTGGTTGCAGAGAAAGACACACTGGGGTATGATAAACAGGCACTTAGTAACTGTGTAAATGTTAAGAATAATGTAACCAAGATTATAGATGCAAATACTAACCCGTGCAAGCTGTACCCTGTTTTAAACTTTCCCCAGGAGTGTGATCAAGAGGACGAATCAACAACAATATCGGCGCCCTCTCTAGCAGCCACCATAGCAGAAACAACAGTGGGCACGGCCCAACCCGTAAGATTAGCATCAAAGGCCCCTAGCGGAGGGACAGGTGAGGTCGTATCAACTGGTAAGTACGGCACCATACACTATGCTGAAACCATTTCACCACATGCTGTAGAATCTACTCAGAATGATGTTATTGGACTTAATCCCGTTAGGGTAATAGCAGTGCCAAATGGGAAAACTGACGCTTCAGGAGCCACTCCTATCAGAAACATCGCCATGCACTGTCCTTTTACCCGAATGGAATTAAGAGCAATAGTGTCTGAATTCCCTGATCCTAGAAAAGATCTAGTTGCTAGCCAGAAGTACATTAGAGAACTAGGAAATACTGTAGAGCCCAATAACAAAGACTGGCAGATAGTGCTGAGGGCATGTTTACCTTCCAATGTCGACTCAGCAAGATTTTTAGCCGACTGTAAATTAGATGAAGATGTACCCCTTACGGATGTGTACAACCAAGACAATGTAAAGAGGATAAATTTACAGTTAAAAGAGTATTTTCCAACTGTTGCCAAATGGAACAAAATTTTCTTCATTAAACAAAAAGAGGCAGAAACCGCTGCTGATTATTTCCATCGGGCACTACAGGAAATGGCTAAATATACAGGTATAGAAGACATTAAGACAAATGTAAACCATAAAGAAGTAGCAGTATCTGTGTTAATGGATGGCTTAAAAGAAGTATTGAGGACGAGGGTACAGACCACGCAACCATGTTGGTGAGGTCTGTCGGTGGCTACTTTGAGAGAGGCTGCTATTGATCACGATCGGAATATCACCAGACACAGGGAGTCACAAAGTGATAAGTTAATGGCCGTAAGTATACAGGCCCTGACCACAAGGCAACCTCTGTATAAATCTCCGACCCCTGTGGGTAAGTCAAATGTGGTAACTTGTTATTTCTGTCATAAAGAGGGACATTTTGCACGAGACTGTAGAGTGAAAAATGCACAAAAATCATATCAACCCCCTATACAACGGCATGACACACGAAATTGGGATCAGGGACCGCAGAAACGGAGTTATGAGCCACATGCAGGGGAAACAAGAAGGTATCCCCCAAAACGAGACTGGCAAGTCTCTGGTATTCCCCATTTACCCCCTTCACAGGTAATAGCGGCCACTGCAATACAGGGAGGTAACCACACACCATAGGGGTGTGGCCATACCTGTAATCTGCAGCCAGTGAAATTAATTGCGAATCTTGGAAGTGAACCCGAGGTTACAATTGATGTAGCTGGTAAATCTTTAAATTTCCTTGTAGATACGGGGGCGGCCAAGTCAGTGATAAATTCGACCGTGGGCATGAGAACCACTGGTAAAACAATTCCAGCCATGGGAGTAACAGGAGTAGTACGACAATACCCTTTAAGCAAACCAACAGAGGTTACGATAGGGCCTTTGCATACCAAGCATTCTTTCCTGCTGGCTGCATCGGCTCCGACTAATCTCTTAGGGAGAGATATACTGTGCAAAATGGGATGCGTCATATACTGTACTCCTGAAGGTGTGTTCTTGGACATACCCGAAAACCACGCTCAGGAAGCACAAGATATGCTAGACTCCCCAACAAGATTAATGTCACACACTGTTATTGTAAATAGGTGTCCGTCCAAGATTATCGAAATGACGTCCCAGATACCAGATTCACTGTGGACCAAGGACGGACAAGACACTGGATTGATGGCAAATGTAGCCCCAGTAGTTGTGCAAGTAAAAGATGGTAGGATAGCTCCAAAAATCCCACAGTACCCTCTGAAGCCAGAGGTGGAGTTAGGAGTTTACCCTGTAATAGAGCGCTTGCTACAACAGGGCATTCTGGTAAGAACGTCCAGCACTGCCAATAGCCCCATCTTCCCTGTTAAAAAGAGTGGGGGGAGGGGTTACAGATTAGTGTAGGATCTAAGGGGGGTCAACAAAATAGTTGAGAGTCAATTCCCCGTAGTGCCAAATCCAGCTGTTATCCTAATGCAAATCCCTCCCACTGCCAAATTTTTCACTGTGATTGACCTCTGCTCCGATTTCTTCTCGGTACCCCTGCACCCTGACAGTCAATACTTATTTGCATTTACATACAGAGGAGTCCAATATACATGGACTCGCTTACCACAAGGTTTCATAGACAGTCCAAGTATCTTTTCACAGGCTTTGCATGATTGTTTACAGTCTTTCCAACCAGAGAGTGGATCAGTATTGATACAGTATGTAGACGATTTACTACTGTGTTCAGATTCACTGGAAGCGTCCCTGAAAGATACGAAACAGCTCCTGTTTCATCTTTCAGACACAGGACACAAGGTTTCCAAGGACAAATTACAATTATGCCAGGCCCGGGTGAAGTATTTGGGACACTGTCTGACACAAGGACTGAGACACCTTACCGCTGATAGAATTCAAGCAATTCGTGACATGACACGGCCACAAACCCACCAACAGATTAGAACGTTTTTAGGAATGTGTGGGTATTGCCGTAACTGGATCCCAGGTTTTTCCATACTAGCCCTACCTTTGCAGGAAATGGTCTCATCAAGTAAACCTGACCGGATTTCGCACACAGACGAATCTGAAATGGCATTTGAGAGACTAAAGCAGTGCCTAACGCAGGCACCAGCATTAGGTATGCCTGACTATGGGAAACCCTTTGAGCTATACGGAACAGAGAGTGCTGGGTGCGCAGCAGGTGTCTTAACCCAGAAGCATGGTGATGCCAGCAGGCCGGTAGCTTACTACAGCGCTCAGCTAGATACAGTAGCGCGATCCCTCCCCACATGCTTGCGAAGTGTTGCAGCGATAGCATTGCTAGTTACAAAAAGCGAAGATGTAGTGCTAGGACACAACCTCACAATTCATACGCCACATGCAGTGTCAGCCTTGCTGAATTCTGCCCAAACCAGGCACGTCTCATCAGCGCGGTTTACAAGATGGGAATTGGCATTAATGGCCCCCGTAAACATCACCATAAAGAGATGCAGTGCATTAAATCCTGCAACGTATCTCCCAGGTGTGCCTGGACAGGCACAAAGGGTGGAGGATGAGAGTGATGGGGAAGGAGGATTTAATACAGGAGATGACATGCATGATTGTATGGAATATTTGACCCAAAATTTCACGGCAAGGCCTGACATCAGTGACAACCCACTGGAAGATGTAGATTTTACTTTCTACACTGACGGTAGTTGTCACAGACAGACGGACTCGGGAGACTTGTGTACTGGATACGCAGTCGTAGATGACCAAGGCACCATAGAAGCAGAACCGCTAGGCCCACCTCACTCAGCACAAATTGCTGAACTGGTTGCCCTAACCAGAGCATGTGAATTGGCTAAGGGCAAGTCAGCCAATATCTACACAGATTCTAGGTACGCCTTCGGAGTAGTCCATGATTTCGGAGCCCTATGGCGCCTCAGAAATTTCATGACGGCAGCTGGTACACCCGTAGCGCATGCAGCCCACATGAAAAGACTTCTAACAGCGATACAGGAACCCGACAGAGTGGCTGTTATCAAGTGTAAAGCACACACATATAGCCAAGACCCGGTATCACTTGGTAACAGCCGAGCAGATGAAGCTGCTAAGTTAGCAGCCGGTACCCCCAGACAGACAGACATCACACAACTGATGGTATTCAATACTGTAAACACACAGAAATTGTGTGAAATGCAAAACTTGTGTTCCCCACAGGAAAAGGCAGTCTGGAGGTCAAAAGGATATAGCCAGGAGTCCTCAGGACTCTGGACAGATGGACAAGGTAAACCAGTGGCACCAAGAGCATACCTTCCAAGTCTAGCGGAAGCAGCACACGGGCTGACTCATCTGGGCAAAGAAGGGATGTGTAAGCTAGTAAGAGCTTATTGGTGCGCCCCAGGATTTTCCTCCCATGCGGGTAAGAGAGCAATGACATGTCTTACCTGCTTGAGGAAGAATATCGGAAAGGCAATACCGACAGAACCATCTCATATCCCTCCGACAGATGGCCCTTTCCAAGTAATACAAATTGATTTCATACAATTGCCACCTTGTAGGAATTTGAAGTATGTTTTGGTCTGTATTGATGTGTTCTCAAATTGGGTCGAAGCATTTCCCGCGGCCACAAATACCGCTGTATTTACTGCAAAGAAAATTGTGCAGGAATTTGTGTGTAGGTACGGTATCCCTAGAATAATTGAAAGTGATAGGGGTACCCACTTTACAGGTGAAGTTTTTCAAACAATGTGTAAGTTAATGGGAATCAATAGTAAGCTGCACACTCCGTACCGCCCCCAGGCGAGTGCGAAGGTGGAAAGAGTAAACAGCACTATTAAAAATAAATTGAGCAAGGTAATGACCGAGACAGGATTGTTGTGGCCTGAAGCTTTGCCAATTGTATTATACAGCATCAGAACCACTCCCAGGTCCCCTCTTAATCTGTCTCCTTTTGAAATTCTGTTTGGTCGACAACCGCATGTTATGATTAACCCTCAGGATGATTTGAAGTGTAACAATGAAGTAACTGTAAAGTACTTGGTTAAAATGAGTAAACAGCTAAGAAATCAGAATGACAATTTGAAGTTGGTGATTCCTGATCTGCCAGATAGTAATTGTCATGACATTGAACCTGGGTATTATGTAATGATACGGAATTTTCTACGCTCAGGTTGCCTTATTGACAGATGGGAAGGACCTTATCAAGTCTTATTGACCAGCACAACTGCTTTGAAGGTTGCCGAGAGAGAGACTTGGGTCCATACGTCTCATTGTAAAAAGGTTGCGGATCCAGAGAGGTCCCGTGACAAAGAACAGACGGTAGAGGTTGTATCACTAGAGTGTCTGTTCGGGGAAGATTGAGACGACACCTGAACGTAGAGGATAATAAGACCTGAAGCTTGTCGAGCCAGATTTCTTTCTCCCATTTGTTATTTTCTCCAGTTCCCACCTCCCTCATATTTCCCTTCCCCCTTCTTATTTTCTCCTTTTACTCCTCTAAGATGGACTTGCCCCAAGAGATTGTGATATGGATTTTCCTGTTAACCATGATGTTGACCAGAGCAGTCTGTTTCGGTGAGAGTACCATGGAAGTCGAGAGAGGATCTGGAATGGGTTCAGATGACCAGAATGGAGGCGTAGTTTTCCAAGAACAACATAAAGGCGAGTATCAGAAAACGATCTGATAGCATTGACCATAAAAGGAATTGTGAAGGATTGTTAGCTGAAGAAAACTGCATCTGTAGACATTGTAATAACGTAGTTGAGGATGGGTGCATCAAGAAATGTCAATCCAGTTTTAATATCCATATGGATAGGCATCCATTGAGTGACTATCACTCCTTAGTGGGTAAAGTACTAAATCAGACAGACTGTTGGGTATGCTCTCAAGTACCTCAAGGCCATAGCAAATCAGGGCTAGTGCCATTCCCTTTAACGGTAGGAGAGGTACTTGAGCTAAGTGGTGGGAGGCCGGTGGACAGGAGGTTTAATATCTCCAGTCCTCCTAGTTTGAAGCTCCACCAATATCATGTGGATAGGTCCTTAGTGTGCTTTAACATTTCCAATCCCCGAAAGCCGGGAAATTGGGAAGTGTCATGGAGTAATCAGACCATGACATTCTCACATAGAGCTGACAGATTGCCAATAGACACAGAACTTATACGCCAGATAGCTGACCATGGAAGATTCTTCCGGTATAGGTACACCTTAGGAAGTAGGACCATGCGAGTTGGAGAAGTATCACCAGGATACTGTGCACATGTCGTACAAACAGATATGTGTACTAAACAGATGGGAGAATTAGGGTTAGGAGATTTCATATGGAAAATTTGTAATATGGTTATGTCACACTCCGTCCCATATGTTCTCCCCGATGATGCATATTTCATATGCGGGAGGAAGGCGTATAAGTGGCTTGCCCCAAACTCAGAAGGGTTATGTTATATTGGAAAAGTACTGCCTGAGGCAATGACTGTATCCCACACTAAAATGAAAGATATTCACCGTGGTGCCCAAGCTCCTTACACTCACACTCATTACGAGCACGTCGTTAAACGGCACTTGATAGAAAGAACAGAGCATCCGGCCTCTGACCTGATCCATGAATCCACCGGGATTCAAATACTACTCGCGTTAGATATCACTCGTACCGCCAGAGGAGTGATGAATTATAGATATATATCTGCGCTTGCAAATTTATTAGACAATATCACTGAAATGTATGATGACACATTCAGGTATACTGGGAGAGCGTTACAAGCCTACAAAACAGAACTGGTTCAGCATAGGATGATTCTCAATTATCTCACGGCTGTGACGGGCGGGTATTGTGTTACCCTAGCGACTCAGTATGGAATAAAGTGTTGCACGTATATTACAAACAGCACTGAGGACCCGGTCGAGGTCATAGATCAAAAGATGGATGACATTTTGCAATTAAAGTGGGAGTTCCGAAGGAATCACAATCTCACCCTCGCCGCTGTGGGTAATGAGCTGACCGGTTGGGTGTCATGGTTGAACCCACGAAATTGGTTCTCTGGTTTAGGAGAATGGGCCCAAGGTATTATCATGGATGTAGGGAAATTTCTTTTGTGTATTCTGGGTGTCATCATATTGGTCGGTCTGATATTTAGATGCGTTCGGGTTTTAACGAAGTGTAAACGTAGTGCCCGAGTGATGAGTTTAAGAAGTGAGGACACTGTAATAACAACGACTAATGTGATTTATGACCCAACGATAGAGACAATGTTGTGATGAAAATGTGATTCCACGGTCCGTTTCTTTCACCCGTTTCTCCTTTGTTTTCCTCCAAGGAACAAAGACATCCGCTTGGAAGAAGAATTTGACAACCTTTTATACAGACTACTGATGGACAATGCCATAGACCCCCCAATATCCCTAGTGACTTTTACACTTTACGATAGCCCAACACTTTAAAGATTGTAAGTCTATGGACATTGAGAAAGCTTTTTGCACACCGTTTATAGCAAAAGCATCGGGAGACTACAGTCAACATGTACATCGAGACAAGACACAAGACAAGACTTCAATCAACAAATGTATATTAAACTCACATAGTTTATCACTGCATTTACCATAATTGTTTCTTATCTTCATCTCTACAACCTTCAGGTAATGACACACATAGTCGGTAGGGAATATAGGCACAGATATCAGCAATCACATACCCCCCCATTCATGTATCATCAACTAAAATGTGCTCCCCCATTTTGTTACAACCAAAAGCCGAAGAGAGCTCGGTAAAGTTTGACAGCCCATCCACAGACCCTTAATACGGGATAAGAAGGAATTCAAATGTATACTTCGCAATACCTCGAAGCTTGATCTACAACACGTACGGCACGATGATACATGACCCCTCAAACATGGACTCATACATACATACTTCTACTATCTCACTAGGTCATACCTTTTTCCCACCTTCCTCTCTCCTCCCTTACCCAATCATAGAAATGTATTCACATATGACATATATTTTTCTATTTTTGAACTGTTTTAGGAAGTGGCAGTTATTGGTGACTGCCAAAGGGTGGACTGTCAAAGTCAGAAAAATATCGCGCTGCACGTTGCCATATATTCACCTCATGCGCGTGCTCGCTGCACATGCACTTTCACTGGCGTGCGTGCACATACTCGCAGATGCGTGACGACGCTTCTATGAGCGTACGCTCGAGCGCATGGTATGTGCACTTACGGTAGAGTTTGTGCGCGTCTAGCGAGCGACTCAAACGCTCGTAAATAAATTCATATAGCAGGTTTTGTTGGTAATGTTCCCTTTAGTGATAAATGTAAGTTTGGTTAATGTAACTTGTTCACGGACTTGGGAATCCCTCTTTATGTGGTACAAAGGGTCTGATTAAGGTAGAACAGTTGTGTCTGGTACCTAACCGAAGAGTATTTTAATAGCAATAATCCGGTGTTGGTTAGGTACAGATTAATCGCTCCTGCATATAGTTATGGCCATTAGTAGATTCTGGACATTTCATATATTTGCAGTTCATTATCCATGCGGCGGGAATTCGGAGATTCCCTCCCACCTGAGCTGATTGTAATAGCCACAGCCCACCTGTTCAAACTAACCTATGACCTTTTGTTATGATGCGAGGAGACATTCCTGTGTCCAATGAACAATGAGATTATAGGTCCCTTTGTAGTATACTGTATGCAGTGTATATAAGGACAAGCCGACCTGGGCCAGCTCCATTCTCTACTCTATTCAACGGTTCTCATCACTGATAATCGGGAGCTGGATATCCGGGAAGGCGCATGCGATTGTTCCCCTTTGTGCGTAAGTTCTCTGCAACCATTTTACCTCATGTTTATTGTAAGCCACTCTCTCTCTCTCCTTTCCCTTAAATGTAATTGTGCCACAATTGTATATTTCTGTCTAGATAAACTGTTAGAATTATGTTAGTGTGTAGTGTATGACTTGTTAACTGTTTCTCTTTTAATATAACTTAAAACTCTTGTTAGTAAAGGCGTTGGAAACCTTAGCACGGTATTGTGTGTTCAATATATTGCAAAGGGTAATAAGAGCGTCTCGATCGCTCAAACAGCTTTAGTGTTATTAAGGTTAAGCAGCGTTATATCGCTACAGTGTTTCAGAACAAGGTTTACAGCATAAGAGTGTCCTTTCTGTGTGTTACATTCAAGGTTTACTGATTGGTATATTGTGAGCGTCTGCGCCGCTCGTGATCTCCTCGTGGTCTCGAGCGTCCGCTACGCTGGTAGCGTATAATTACGTTAGTCAGCAGCCTATAGCGTCCTTACGCATTTAGCCGTGAGTGAATGTGCCGCTCGTGCGTCTCGACCTCAGATAAGTGTCCGCTACGCTAAGTGCGTACCCTTACGGTATCTCTTACGCCAATTGCGTATTTAGTCTCTTACCCATATAGTGAAGGTTATAAGGTAATCAATATCAGCATTATCAGTAGCCACTGGCACCACAATAGGCTGGTCTATATATGGAAAGACGAAACCACCTTCGGAAGAAATTGTTGGCGAGTTCTCAACTCTGCCCTATCTTTATGAAAGATCAGGTAAGGGCTCTTGTGAGACAAGGCCCCCAACTCAGACACCCGCCGTGCGGATGCCAAGAGCCAATAGCATGACCACTTTCCAAGTGAGAAACTTCAATTTTATCTCCTGTAGAGGTTCAAACCAATCCGATTGAAGGAATTGCAACACCACATTAAAGGTCCCAAAGGGCACAAATAGGAGGTTGGATGTGCAGCACCCCTTTTACGAACGTCTGAACTTCTGGAAGAGAGGCCAATTGTTTTTGAAAGAAAACCAATAAGGCCGAAATCTGGACCTTGATTGAACCCAATCTTAGGCCCGCATCCACACCCGCCTGCAGAAAATGGAGAAAACGTCCAAGTGAAACTCTTCCGTAGGAGCCTTCTTGGATTCACACCAAGACACATTTTCTCAAATACGGTGGTAATGTCTAGACGTTACTCCTTTCCTGGCCTGAATAAGAGTGGGGGTGACTTCTTTGGGAATACCCTTACGGGCTAGTACCGGCGCTCAACAGCCATGCCGTCAAAATGTAGCCGCGGTAAGTCTTGATACACGCACGGCCCCTGCAGCAGCAGGTCCTCAGGAAGAGGCCGAGGATCTTCTACGAGCAACTCCTGAAGATCTGGATACCACGCCCTCCTTGGCCAGTATGGGACAATGAGGATCGCTCGAACCCTTGTTCTTCTTATGAGCTTGAGAACTTTTGGTATCAGTGGAAGTGGAGGGAAGACGTACACCGACCGACACCCACTGTGACACCAGTGCATTCACTGCTATTGCTTGAGGGTCTCTCGACATGGAACAATATCTCTGAAGCTTCTTGTTGAGACAAGATGCCATCATGTCTACTTGAGGAACTCCCCAAAGACTTGTCACCTCTGCAAAGACTTCTTGGTGGAGGCCCCACTCTCCTGGATGGAGATATTGTCTGCTGATGAAGTCTGCTTCCCAGTTGTCCTCTCCCAGAATGAAAATTGCTGACAGAGCTTTTGCATGTCTTTCTGCCCAGAGTAGGATCTTTGTCACCTCTGCCATTGCCGCTCTGCTTTTCATTCCGCACTGACGGTTTATGTACGCGACCGCTGTTACATTGTCCGACTGGATCTGCACGGGTTGATCTTGAAGAAGATGCCCTGCTTGTAGAAGGCCGTTTAAATGGCTCTCAATTCCAGAACATTTATGTGAAGACAGGATTCCTGACTTGACCATTTTCCTTGGAAGCTTTTTCCATGTGTGACTGCTCCCCAGCCTCGAAGACTTGCATCCGTGGTTACTAGGACCCAGTCCTGAATCCCGAACCTGCGTCCCTCTAATAGGTGAGAACTGTGTAGCCACCACAGGAGCGAAATCCTGGCTTTTGAGGACAGGATTATCTTCTGGTGTAGGTGGGATCCGGACCACTTGTCCAACAGGTCCCACTGGAATACTCTGGCATGGAATCGGCCAAACTGTATGTCCTCGTAGGCCGCTACCATCTTTCCCAACAACCGAATGCATTGATGGATCGACACTTTTGTTGGCTTCAGAATCTGTTTGACCATTCTCTGAATTTCCAGAGCCTTTTCTACTGGAAGAAATACCCTCTGTACTTCTGTGTCCAGTATCATCCCCAGAAAGGACAATCTTGTCGTCGGTTCCAACTGCGACTTCGGAAAATTCATGATCCACCATGTTGTTGGAGTATTGACAGGGAGAGTGCAATGTTCTGTACCAACCGTTCCCTGGATCTTGCTTTTATCAGGAGATCGTCCAGGTAAGGAATGATATTGACTCCTTGTTGTCGAAGGAGGACCATCATCTCTGCCATCACCTTGGTGAATACCCTCGGTGCCGTGGAGAGTTCGAACGACGTCGTCTGGAACTGGTAATGGCAATCCTGTACTGCGAATCTCAGATAAGCTTGATGAGGAGGATAAATGGGAACATGCAAGTAAGCATCTTTTATGTCTACTGACATGAAGTCCCCTTCCTCCAGACTGGAAATCACTGCCCTCAGAGATTCCATTTTTAACTTGAATCTTTTCAGGTAGAGATTCAGAGATTTCAGGTTTAAAATTGGTCTGACCGAGCCGTCCGGCTTCGGAACTACGAAGAGGCTCGAATAAAAACCTTCTCCCTGTTGTGACAAGGGTACCAGGACAATGACCTGATGCTGACATAATTTTTGAATTGCAGCTGTTACTACTTTTCTGTCCGGAAGAGAAGCTGGCAAGGTCGATTTGAAAAATCGGCATGGGGGGGGGGGTGTCTTGAAACTCCAGTTTGTATCCATGGGACACTATTTGCAAGACCCATGGGTCCAGGCCAGATTGAACCCAGAGCTGACTGAAAAGTTTCAGACGTGCTCCTACCCGAGCGGACTCCCGCACGGGAGCCCCAGCGTCATGCTGCCGATTTGGCAGAAGCAGGGGTTGATTTCTGCTCCTGCGTTCCTGGAGACACTGTGGACTTTTTTCCTCTTCCCCTCCCTCTACCTGCAAAGAAAGGGGAACCTTTACCCTTTTTGTATTTGTTGGGCCGAAAGGACTGCATCTGAGAGTGATGTGTCTTTTTTGCCGGCGCAGAAGCATAAGGCAAGACTGTCGACTTACATGCGGTAGCCGCAGAGACTAAAGCATCCAGCCCATCTCCAAACAAGGCCTCACCTTTATATGGGAGAGCATCCATATTTCTCTTGGAATCTGCGTCAGCATTACATTGGCGAATCCACAACGCCCTCCGAGCTGAGACTGCCATAGTAGCGGCTTTTGAACCCAAGAGCCCAATATCTTTCATGGCTTCTAGCATGTATGCAGCAGCGTCTTTAATATGACCTAAGGTTAGGAGTATCTCGTCTCTATCTATCATGTCAATTTCAGATGACAAGTTGCCTGATCATTTTTTGGTAGCTCAGGCCCACAATGGTGGGCCTGAGTAGCGTACCATTGGACACGTAAATAGATTTCAACGTAGTCTCCAACTTGCGGTCTGCCGGCTCCTTTAGTGAAGTTGTCCCAGGTGCAGGGAGAATCACCTTTTTAGTTAAACGTGACAGGGCACTGTCTAGAACGGGAGGCGACTCCCATCTTTTCCTGCCCTCTGCCGGGAAGCGATAAGCAACCTGAATTCTTTTGGGAATCTGAAATGTATTTTCAGGGTTTGCCCAAACTTCCTCAAAGAGTATTTAGCACGTGAGAAGGAGGGAAAGTTATGTTAATTTTCTTTTCCTTATAAAAATAAGCCCTGAGACTCAGACTTATCCAATCTCTTACTGATATGATTCATACTATTACGTAATTCTTTCACCCATTCAGGCTCGTGGTGTGCCGGCAGCGCCACAACATTACAACTCTGTGTCCCTAAAATGGCTCCCTCAGGGGAAGAGCTCCCTGCCTCAGACATGTCACACACGTGCACAACCACACCACAGACACTCCGGGACTTATAGGGGACAGACCCACAGTAAAATCTGTAAGAAGGACACAGAAAAGATTTGCCAGCTCAGAACCCAGCGCTAGTGATAAAAACCCTGTGTAACACAAAACTGCCCACAATCCTGTAGTGCTTTTATAATGATAAATTCACAATACAGCACCAATTTATACTGTGCTCAACCCTGTTTTGCACCGATACTTGTTCAGAAGTGGAGGAGGACCAGCATTCTTCCCTGCAGCTTGCTTGGAGAAAATGGCGCTGAGCAGTGTGCTGGCTGACTGAGGAGGAAGCCCCGCCCCCCTGCAATGGCACGTTTCTCCTCAGCAATTTCAATACTAATTTTTATACTGGCGGGGGTAGGACTGTGCCTCAGCAACTTATGCCCCCTTATTAGCCAGGTTTTATTAGGTTTCATGCTGCCCAGGGTGTCACACCCTTGAAAAGTCTTAAAGTGCCCAGCCCATGGCTCCTGCGGAACAGTCTATACCCCGTGGTACTGAAGTGGACCCCAGCATCTTCTAGGACAGGCCTGGCCAACCTGTGGCTCTCCAGATGTTGTGAAACTACACATCCCAGCATGCCGTGCCACAGTTTTAGCATTCCCTAATAGCAAAACTGTGGCAAAGCATGATGGGACATGCGGTTTTACAACAGCTGGAGAGCCACAGGTTGGCCAGGCCTGTTCTAGGACGTATGAGAAAATATGATAATAATACACACACCATAATAAAATAAAAGCAATTAATCTTCCTACGCTTTAATCAAGAAATCAAGAGAATTATTACCTTTAAAAGCTGGGTTTGTAGTAGTTATTTTGTTCAGTGTTGAAACTACTTCTGAAACATCCATGGTCTTGATGCTTTCAAAGAATTGAGAAGTAATCTCATCCTGTGCCACAGGCAATCTCGGTTGTACAGCTCTTGATGCAGTTTGATTTATCAGCATATGTGGAAATGGAACTCTGGGAGGGGCAGAACCAGTTCTTTTAGGCTGTGCCACGACATTGGACTGCTGGTGTTGAGACATGTGTTGTGACTGTCCACTCGGAAAAGGATACCTTGGTTGTGTGGTGGGAGCACCTCTGTTTACCTTGAGAGATGAAAAACTCTGTTGCTTAAGCTCTGTAAAAAAAACAAAAACCAACACGTATGAATACAGGTATTTCAGAAGTATGCTTAATGTTATAAAACACAGGTAATTCATTATAGTAAAAGAACTCAGAAGTTCATGCCCCCTGCCATTTCCTTTCCCTCTAACACTAATTCGAGTCTTGGGGCTAGATGCATCATCGCTTCAAAAGTGGTAAAATGGAAGACTAAAAAGTACCAGCCAATCAGGTCCTACCTGCCATGCCACAGGTGTACTTTTTCACTCTTCATTTTATCACTTTCCAAGCGATGATGCATCTAGCCCTCATCATACTGAAGCATCTCTCTTAATGCCTATACAACAGAATTAAGGAGTGATTTTTCCAGTGATAGCCAAAGGTCGGTTACTTGAAAACTGCTGGGGTTCTGTACACGGCAACACTGTAGTTCCGCCAGATTGGGTGAGATCTGATCTACAAAGCATAGTTCTCATTTATAAGGTGAGCTCATGGAGAACAAACACCTCCCGTACAGCAGAATCAGTGAATAGGAATTCATCTAAGGGCTGCCATTACCAATGCACAGATAAGAATGTCACCATCAAAAAAGTCAACACAAGACTAATTTGCACTTTCAACCAACTTACATGAGGGATAGCATAAGAACACATGTGGCATTTTAATTGTGAATAGTCTAAAAAATAAAAAAATAAATGAAAACAAAAAAATTATGCAAGAAGCAGAAGTGCTTAAAATTAGATATTGCCTGATATTACCATAGTTTATGGTCAATCGTTTTAATTGTATTGAATGTCCTGCTTTTCCTGGGCAAAGCAATATACACACACACAGAAACAGAAAATTAAGCACTCATCATAGCAAGCTCGCTTCTCCTCACATCATCAATAAATAAATGATGGGGGTTTAGTTAGTGAATTGGCCAATGCACGGAAGCCTGCAAATGTATCGCCAAGGTACCCCACCTTCTTGCAGGTCCTACACTATCACAGATTCTTAAAAATTAAAACCTGGCAACTGTATCACACATAATATAACTGCAAATATGCTCACTTTATTCAATGTGCACCTGCCACATACCCTATGGCTTTTAAAGGTACACTAGTCACCTGACACTGGCTGATAAATTACTAAGTAACAGCTGACACAGGTTTAGGACAATTGAGTTTACATAGGGGTGCATGAAAAAACTTGTGGCCACAGTTAATAAGGGTTAACCAAAGATTGGTGGGGTACCTTGGTGATCGGTTTGCAGGCTTCTGTGCACTGGCCAACTAAACCCCCATCATTTATTTATTGATGTTGTGAGGATAAGTGAGCTTGCTATGGTGAGTGCTGAATTTTCTGTTTGTATATAGTTAAGTAGATGGCCATGGGCTACATGCACTCCACCCTGAGTGGTGAGTGCAGACAATTGCACCCCGCTTCTGGGGTGGCGAGTGCTGTGGTTTTGTATTTGTTTGTATATTATATATTTTATAAATATTCTAGAACAATATAGACAGGTTTGTCTGCTTCTTTTGTTTTCTACATCCAGTATAGACAATTGCCCCCTCATGTCTGAAATGTTTCTTTTCTTTAATAGTAAGCTCAACAGGCAAAGCATATAAACACAATTCAATTTTGTTTAATGTGAATGTTATCTTCCCTTGATAAGAAATGTAATTATACCCAGAGGTTTTGCTGATGCTGGCAAAGAGGAAGTATGTGATCCGGAAATATACTCTTTGTTACCAAACCAAGGGAACTTCTGGTTTTCGTAGTAGTTGTTAGCATATAGGTTTATTATTAAAAAACAGCAATTCATTATTTTTTGATAATTTATTTTTATCCTACTAAATATATATTTAAATTATTACATTATTTAAAATAGCATAAGTTAATGGTTATCTGTGTGCCGTGGCACCTTGGGGTGCTTCAAGACACTTGGAGCAGTGCCTTGAATTGGTGGTCCAGGAACAATTACATTTATTTATGGTGACATATATATAGCGCACACATATTCTGCAGCGCTTTACAGAGAATATTTTGCCATTCACATCAGTCCCTGCCCCAGAGGAGCTTACAATCTATATTCCCTATCACATGTACACACATTCACACTAGGACTAATTTTTGTTTTTAAGCCAATTAACCTACCAGTATATTTTTAGATTGTGGGAGGAAACCGGAGTACACAGAGGAATCCCACCCAAGTACGGGGAGAATATACAAACTCCACACAGTTAGGGCCATGGTGGAAATCGAACCCATGACCTCAGTGCTGTGAGGCAGTAATGCTAACCATTACACCATCTGTGCTGCCCATGTAATGTAATAGGCAGAACCAGTGCTGGTGGCTGTAAATCAAAGTATGTGGACGAACAAATCTCATCCCTTACCACACAATTGAACCTAAGGATGACATATAAACACAATTTACTTAATTTATATTTCTTTCTAAATTTCACAATAAGAAACTTTTGGCCGATCTTCTGCTATATATCTCGGATCCGGAGGCTTCATTGACACATATATTTAATCTACTACAGGCTTACGGTCAAGTTTCAGGCTTTAATGTTAACTGGGCAAAATCGATGGCACTCAGATTGGGGAATGGTTCATTTTTGAGGCAGGGGGCGATGAATCTACCATTACAATGGAGTTCGGATCACATAACATATTTAGGGATTCGAATATCGAGAAAGCCTGAGCGACTATACGCCCTAAATTTTACCTCGGCCATTCGAACAATTGAAACAGAACTTGAGACTTGGAAAGCTATGCCTTTATCATACTTGGGGAGGGCTAGCTTGATCAAGATGATATCATTCCCCCATCTGATGTATTTCATTCAAGCCATGCCACACATACTTCTACCTAGAGACGTTCAACGTCTCAATTTTCTCTTTAGGAGATTCATCTGGCAGGGAGGGAGACCGCGTATAGCGCTAATCAAACTACAGCAGACTGTAGGGAATGGGGGAATTAATTTCCCTAATATCTTATGGTACTCCCAGGCGGCCCAACTACGTTACCTACACGACTGGATGCAAAACAATAACACATACACAAATACAGACATAGATAGAGAATTTATACAAGAGGGGGATCTCATTACATTTCTACATCTGCATGATCAAGAGGTGTCCGAGGAGCTGAGGGTAAACCCTTTACTGTGGAACGTAAAAAAACTATGGAAGGAAATGCGACATAAACTAAATCTGAATGCCCACAAATCATTACACCTTCCTTTCGTGGTTAATCCTGACTTCCAAGAGGGTCAGGCACATTACCCGTTTACTATATGGAGGCTGGGGGGGGTCTAGAATCGGTGATTTAGTGGACATGCGGGGCTCGAGGCCGCTCACGTTCCAGGAGGCCACTACTAAATACCCAACTCTGAGGGCCTTTCCTGTAGCCTTTCTTCTGACGCAACACTATATTTTATCCACTATCAGATGTTTTTCAACTGGGGATTGGGATAATCCGATGGATAGAATGTTGAAACAAACCCCTAGTGTTAAGAAAGCAATCTCGAATGCGTATGGGTACTTTCGGAACGTCCTGGACTATTCGAGAGGTCCGGGAGGGGTCATGTCTTGGAAAGAATGTCTTCCGACCGTTGAAATCACTGACCTACTGGCGGCACATGTTAAAACATGCAAATTAAAGAAATTTCTCTCAATATTTTGCATAGGACTTATCTATCGCCCCATAGACGACACTTGATAGGACTTGCTGACACACATACTTGTTGGAAATGTGGCACTCCTCAGGCAGATATGTTTCACTGTCTGTGGACATGTCCCTTAATCAGACAATTTTGGATTCAGATACGAAATTACTTGACGGCCAATCTGGTAAATTATTGGAGCTTGTCTCCGGAGTGGGCGCTCTTTGGTATTATACCACCGAATCAGCGCCTCTCGTTGGGCAGTGAAAAACTGTTGCTGGCAGTTAGTTTGGCGGCTAGAAAAGCCATCCTGCAGGTGTGGATAGCGAAGGATCCACCAACTCTGTCATTATTTAAAGCCAAATTATTATACCTTTTTAGAATGGAGTGGATAAGTGTCCTGCTAGAAAAAGACACCAAGATACACAATTTCTTTGAGGTTTGGGAGAGTTATATAACGACCCTGTCAACAGCGGTTAGGAAACAGCTCCACGACTCGTTGTCCAACACAGAATGGTTTCTCACTAGAATGGCTGCGGGGGACCCGCCGATTGTACTTTAAAAGTTAATTGACGAACAGGGCGCTGTGGGCGGGTTGGGGGGGAAATCGGGTACGGCACGGGTATTGCGCATACGTGTAAATACATGTGTGTGTATATTTGTTTTATTTTTTTTTCTTATTGTAATTTCCTTTTATTATATTCGAAAGTACAAATATGGGTCAGTCGACTGAGTTGGATTTCAGATCAGTAAGATAGATGATCTTCAGAGGTCTTGTTACATATCATTGTGATGCTGTTGACTGCTTATAACAGATTTATCTCTTGACTAAGGACTCAAAAGTATTCTTCTTGCTCTGTTTTCTTATAATACCCTTATATCAAAGATTTGAAACACACTGAACATCTATGCATGTATAACATGTATTGCTTCAATAAAAAAATTTATGTTAAAAAAAAGAAACTTTTGGCCTAGGGGTGCCGTGAAAATAATTCTGATACTCTAGGGTGCTGTGATTCAAAAGAGTTTGGGAACTACTGGCCTAAATAATTTAATCTCCACTGCAAAAGTTTGACATTACTCTCACAGAAATACTTTTTCCTTTATGTGCGATGCCAGGTGCCACCATTGGCGAGCAAGCACAGGTGATCAGCGTACATAATCAGTAATTCTTGATCCACAATTAGGGAAATAAGGGCAGGGAAGCCACCTCATACCCCTATCAGATATAAGACCTGGGAAATACATGGGTACAACCCAGGTTTATAAACCCAAAATTTCCCAAATCTCAGTCTGAGTCCCTCATTCAATTTCCTGGGTCAGATGCATTCACACTGAACCCAGGTCTGCCCTGGAGTTTGATGGGGATGCTTTTATTATTGCAAATATTTATAAGTCGCCACAAGTATTTTGCAGCGCCATACATTCAATACACATTAGAACAATACAGGGTATACAGATCATCTGGAAAGTGTTCACATGCGCTTCACCTTTTCCACATTTTATGTTACAGCCTTATTCCAAACTGGAATAATTTATTTTTTTCCCTCAAAATTGTACACACAAAACCCCATAATGGCCACGTGAAAAAAGTTTTTAAAAAAATAAAAAAACTAAGAAATGACATGTACATAAGTATTCACAGCCTTTACTCAATACTTGTTGATGCACCTTTAGTAGCAATTACAGCCTCAAGTATTTTTTAATTATGATGCCACAAGCTTGGCACACCTATCTTTGTGCAGTTTCGCCCATTTCTCTTTGCAGCACCTCTCAAGCTCCATCAGGTTGGATGGGAAGTGTCAGTGCACAGCCATTTTCAGATCTCTCCAGAGATGTTCAATCGGATCCAAGTCTGTGCTCTGGCTGGGCCATTCAAAGAGTTGTCCTGAAGTCACTCCTTTGATATCTTGGCTTAGGGTCTTTGTCCTGCTGAAATATGAACCTTCGGCCCAGTCTGAGGTCAAGAGTGCTCTGGAGCAGGTTTTCATCCAGGATGTCTCTGTACAGTGCTGCATTCATATTTCCCTCTATCATGACTAGTCTCCCAGTTGCTGCCACTGAAAAACATCCCCTCACCATACTTCACTGTAGAGATAGTATTGGCCTGGTGATGAGCGGTGCCTGGTTTGCTCCAAACATGACGCCTGGCATTCACACCAAAGAGATCAATCTTTGTCTCATCATACCAGAGATATAGTTTCTCATGGCCTGAGAGTCCGTCAGGTGCATTTCGGCAAACTCCAGGCGACTGTAATGTGCTTTTTTTTTTTTTAAACTAAGGAATGGCTTCCATCTGGCCATTCTACCATACAGGCCTGATAGGTGGATTGCTGCAGAGATGGTTGTCTTTCTGGAAGGTTCTCCTCTCTCCACAGAGGAATGCTTGTAACTCCGACAGAGTGATCATCGGGTTCATGGTCACCTCCCTGACTACGGCCCATCTCCCCCGATCACTCAGTTTAGACGGCAGCTCAGCTCTAGGAAGAACTCTGGTAGTACCAAACTTCTTCCATGTACGGATGATGGAGGCCACTGTGCTCATTTGGAGCTTCAAAGCAGCAGATACTTTTCTGTACCCTTCCCCAGATTTGCGCCTCAAGACAATCCTGTCTCAGCGGTCTACAGACAATTAATTTGACTTCATGCATGGTTTGTGCTCAGACATGCACTGTCAAGTGTGGTACCTTATATAGGCAGGTGTGTTCCTTTCCAAATCATGTCCAATCAACTGAATTTAGCACAGGTGGACTACAATTAAGCTGTAGAAACATCTCAAGGATGATCAGTGGAAGCAGGGTGCACCTGAGCTCAATTTTGAGATTCATGGCAAAGGCTGTGAATACTTATGTACATGTGATTTCTTAGTTTATTATTTAAAAAAAAATTGCAAAAACTTCAAAATAACTTTTTTCACATTGTCATTATGGGGTATTGTGTGTGAATTTTGAGGGGAAAAAAATTAATTTATTCCATTTTAGAATACGGCAATAACATAACAAAATGTGGAAAAAGTGAAGCGCTGTGAATACTTTCTGGATGCACTGTATAGAACAAACAATGGTTCCCTAATGCACACTGAGTGAATAATATTCCTACATAATAGTCAGATAATACGGAGATCTTGGTTGCGTATATCTGCAGATATAGGGTTAAGCCCCCAGGCCGATCGACAAGGCCTCTCCGTCACTGGGGGTCCCTAATATTAGGTATGGGTCCGGGGTGCAGGACCCCATAATGTCGGCACAGGTCGGCTACCCCAGGTCAGCACACAGGTGAGAGTTAATAGGGTTAATAAGAAGCACAGAAGTGCTATGTGAGTGGTGTGATTAAAATAATACAAAAATATATACAAAGTGATAGGGAAACTCATAAGTGTTAATAAAGTGTTAGGGTGTGCCGACCTGAAGCAGCCCAGCGATACCGACACAGGGGCCACCACACCCCACACCCACCCCACAAATAATTCCAAATATGTCTGGGTTGAATTCCCAGTGTAAGGCCACATGGTAATGGCTCCTACAGCATCTGAGAGCCAGCTTACCTGGGGATACCCCTGACTTCCCCCTATGGCAGTCTAGAGTCAGCAATCCCTCCTAATGCTGACCCGTTCATGCCTCTCAATAAAATGCAAAAAAATGGTGAACTGCTCAATCAGATAGTGATGTCACTCAGGTGCTAAAAGGGAGGGGTAATTCTGTGAAGGAAAAAACAATGGTTCCCTAATGCACACTGAGTGAATAATATTCCTACATAATAGTCAGATAATACGGAGATCTTGGTTGCGTATATCTGCAGATATAGGGTTAAGCCCCCAGGCCGATCGACAAGGCCTCTCCGTCACTGGGGGTCCCTAATATTAGGTATGGGTCCGGGGTGCAGGACCCCATAATGTCGGCACAGGTCGGCTACCCCAGGTTATTTTATTATTTTAATCACACCACTCACATAGCACTTCTGTGCTTCTTATTAACCCTATTAACTCTCACCTGTGTGCTGACCTGGGGTAGCCGACCTGTGCCGACATTATGGGGTCCTGCACCCCGGACCCATACCTAATATTAGGGACCCCCAGTGACGGAGAGGCCTTGTCGATCGGCCTGGGGGCTTAACCCTATATCTGCAGATATACGCAACCAAGATCTCCGTATTATCTGACTATTATGTAGGAATATTATTCACTCAGTGTGCATTAGGGAACCATTGTTTTTTCCTTCACAGAATTACCCCTCCCTTTTAGCACCTGAGTGACATCACTATCTGATTGAGCAGTTCACCATTTTTTTGCACTGTATAGAACTTAACACCACAGAAAACTAAAACCGCACAGGTATCAATTAGTACCACAGTTCTCTGTACACAATACAGCTGAGATAAAGGAAGCAAAGGAGTAATCGGCATACTACTGGGGGAGGGAAACTGTTGGAAGAGATGAACAGTCACAAGCAAGAGGAAATGCAGGTATAGACTGTCACTGAGTGGGAGAGAGCTGTAATTGAAGTGAAAGAGAGGGCTGTGAGAATGGCAGGGAAGAGGGCCCTGCTCTAAGAAGCTTACAATCTAGGGGGAGAGGGAGACCGGTGACATGATGTACAAACAAAGTGGAAGGTGGCCTGGTGTCAGGAAGTAAGCGAGGCAGAGATGGCCAAGGCATGAGGATGGGAGAGCAGCCTCAAGACTAGGTTATGCAGAAGGGTACGCTTTGATGAACAGGTGAGTTTTCAGTGCCCATTTGAAGCTTTGCAAGATCGGGGAGAGACTAATAGAGCAAGGGAGCTTGTTCCAGTGAAGAAGGGCAGTGCGGGCAAATAACGAGATTTATGGTAAGAAATCACCGTTGTTAAATCTTTCTGCGAGGTACACTAGGCTCCACAGGGAATGACATTGGTGTGTACAGTAGGATCCTGATCCTAGGCACCAACAGGCTAAAAGCTTTGACTGTTCCCAGAATGCATAGCGCCGCCTCCTCTATAACCCCGCCTCTGTGTACAGGAGTTCAGTTTTTTTTAAACCAGTCCAATGCAGCAGCAGGTAAAAGAGACGACAACCGTTAGTAGCCACATACACCACATTCTCTCAACAGGAAAAAGTGTCAGCGGCTAATACCATACCAACCCAAAGAAGCTAAGTGCGTCAGGGAGGGCGCCCTGTGGAACCCAGTGTACCTCGCAGAAAGATTTAACAACTGAAAGTTCTTACCATAAATCTCGTTATCTGCTGCGGGGTACACTGGGCTCCACAGGGAATTACATTGGGGATGTCCTAGAGCAGTTCCTTATGGGAGGGGATGCACTGTAGCGGGCACAAGAACCCGGCGTCCAAAGGAAGCATCCTGGGAGGCGGAAGTATCAAAGGCATAGAATCTTATGAACGTGTTCACAGAGGACCAAGTAGACGCCTTGCACAATTGTTCAAGGGTCGCACCACGGTGGGCCGCCCAAGAAGGTCCAACCGACCGAGTAGAATGGGCCTTTATGGTAGCAGGAGCTGGATGACCAGCCTGTACATAAGTATGTGCAATCACCATTCTAATCCATCTGGCCAGGGTCTGCTTTTGAGCAGGCCAGCTACGTTTGTGAAAACCAAACAGTACAAAAGAGAGAATCCGCTTCCGAAGGGATGCAGTTCTCTTCACATAGATACGGAGAGCCCGTACCACATCCAAAGACCGCTCTTTGGAAGACAATTCAGGAGAGGCAAAGGCTGGAACCACAATCTCCTGATTAAGGTGGAAAGGCGGCATCATCTTAGGTAAATACCCGGGACATGTTCTAAGAACCGCCCGATCACGGTGAAAAATCAGATATGGTGACCTACAAGACAAGGCACCCAAATCCGACACCCGTCTAGCAGAAGCAATAGCCAGCAGAAACAATACCTTAAGAGAAAGCCACTTAAAGTCTGCAGATTCAAGAGGCTCAAACGGAGACCCTTGCAATGCTTCCAGAACCACCGACAAGTCCCAAGGAGCCACAGGCGGGACATAAGGAGGTTGAATCCGCAACACACCCTGAGTGAACGTATGCACATCAGGTAAAGTCGCAATTTTTCTGTGGAACCAAACCGACAAGGCAGAAATTTGAACCTTGATGGAGGCCAGATGAAGGCCCAAGTCCAGGCCCTGTTGTAGAAAAACCAAAAGTTTGGCCGTACCAAACTTGTAAGCGTCATGATTGTTAGATACGCACCAAGCAAAGTAAGAATTCCAGACCCTATGGTAAATCCGAGCAGAAGCCGGTATCCGGGCCTTCAACATGGTTTGAATGACCGCCTCAGAAAATCCTTTGGCCCTCAAGACGGAAGCTTCAAGAGCCACGCCGTCAAAGCCAACTGGGCTAAATCCTGATATACACAGGGGCCCTGATCGAGGAAATCTGTTGCCCGTGGAAGTAGAAGGGGACGCTCTATCGAGAGACCCTGAGGGTCTAAGAAGCAATGCCGTCTGGGCCACGTGGGAGCGATCAGAAGTAAGATTCCTATTTCTTGCTTGAACTTCCTTATTACTCTGGGCAGGAGTGACACCGGAGGGAACACGTATGGCAGCTGAAAGTTCCATGGAATTGCCAGTGCATCCACGAACGCTGATTGAGGATCCCTTGTCCTTGCTCCGAAGACCGGAAACTTGTGATTGTGCTGAGACGCCATCAGGTCCACATCTGGAAGGCCCCACCTGTCCACGAGGAGTTGAAACACTTCTGGATGGAGGCTCCACTGTCCGGCGTGTTCGTCCTGACGACTGAGGAAGTCCGCTTCCCAGTTTAGGACCCCCGGATTGAATACTGCCGATATGGCTGGCAGATTGCGTTCCGCCCACTGAAGAATACTTCCCTCATTGCCATGCGGCTTCGAGTGCCGCCTTGATGATTTATGTATTGCCACCGTGGTGGCGTTGTCAGACTGTACTTGAACAGGTCTGTTCAGTATTAAATGCTGGGCCAAGTTCAGTGAGTTGAACACCGCCCGCAGTTCCAGAATGTTTATTGGGAGGAGAGACTTCTCCCTGGTCCACCGACCCTGAAGGGAGTGTTTCTCAAAAACCGCGCCCCAACCTCTCAGACTGGCATCCATCGTCAGAAGGACCCAGTTGGAGACCCAGAAGGGACGACCCCTGCTCAATCGTTGGTCCTGAAGCCACCAGCTCAGTGACAGACGGACCTCCGGAGACAAGGAGATCATATGAGACCTGATCCGGTGAGGCAGGCCATTCCACTTGGAAAGAATCAGCTTCTGCAGAGGACGTGAATGGAACGGAGCGTACTCCACCATGTCGAAGGCCAACACCATGAGACCTAGCACTTGCATCGCCGAATGTATCGACACTTGCGGACGAGATTGGAAGCATCGAATCCTGTCCTGAAGCTTCAGGGCCTTCTCCTGAGACAAGAATAACTGCTGATTGTGAGTGTCCAACAACACCCCCTGGTGCACCATTCTCTGAGCAGGGACCAGGGAAGATTTCTTCCAGTTGATGAGCCACCCGTGGGCTTGCAAGAATTGGATAGTCAGATGGCTTAGGAGAATTTCTGGGGAATTCGCAAGGATCAACAAGTCGTCCAGATACGGTAGGATCCTGACCCCTTGACGGCAGAGCACAGCCGTCATTACCGACATGACCTTGGTGAAGACTCACAGAGCCGTGGTCAAACCAAAAGGTAACGCCTGAAATTGGTAATGAAGAATGCCAACCGCAAACCTCAGGTACTGCTGATGCGACATTGCAATGGGAATATACAGGTAAGCATCCTGTATGTCCACAATAGAGCTAATAGTTTCCATATGAAACTTACAGACCCTCACAAATCTGTTCAATGACTTGAGGTTGAGAATGGGCCGAGAGGACCCATTTGGTTTCGGGACTAGGAACAGCGGTGAATAGTACCCCTTGCCTCTCTGAGCCAGAGGCACCTGTACTACCACTCCTGTGTCCAGGAGGGACTGTACCACCGACTGAAGAGTATTTGCCTTCACCTGATCCAAAGGGACGTCTGTCAGGCAAAATCGATGAGGGGGACAATTCTTGAAGGATACGGCATAACCGCGAGTGACAACTTCCCGTACCCAGGCATCGGAAGTGGTCTTCAACCATTCCTGGGTAAAGCCTAGAAGTCAGCCCCCCACCCTGGGATCCCCCAGAGGGAGGCCCGCCCCGTCATGAGGAAGGCTTGTCAGTCTTGGAAGCAGGCTGACTGGCAGCCCAGGCCTGTTTGGGTTTAGGCTTAGTAGGTTTGGAAGTGCGAGCCTGTTTCGGGTACGTCTGACATTTTGCTTTCCCTGAATGACAAAAGGAGCGAAAGGAAGTACTCTTAACCTTCTGTACCGAAGGAGCAGTACTAAGTAGACATGCTGTTTTAGCAGAAGCTAAGTCAGCCACTATCTTGTTGAGGTTTTCTCCGCAAAGAACGTCTCCCTTAAAAGGGAGCACCTCCAGCGTTTTCTTAAGAGTCCAGATCCACAGACCAGGAACGAAACCATAGAATCCGGCAAGCCAAAATGGACGTAGTAGAAGCCTTGGCCGCCAGAATAACGGCATCAGAAGCCGCCTCCTTAATGTAATGAGAGGCTGTGACAATATAAGAGAGACATTGTCTAACATTATCAGAAAAGTTGGAAGGCAGCCCCGCTTCCACCTCCTGAGCCCACGCTTCAATAGCCTCTGCAGCCCAAGTTGCTGCAATAGTGGGCAGATGCACAGCTCCTCCTAGGGTGTAAATCGGCTTTCAGCAACCCTCCACATGCTTATCAGCCAGTTCCTTCAGAGAAGTGACGGTAGTTACAGGCAGAGCTGAGGATACCACCAGCTGCACCACATATGCAAATCCACTTTGGGGGGGGGGGGGGTGTGTTCCCCAATTTTTACTTAGCTCCGCAGCGAGGGGATAGCGAGCCAGCATTTTCTTGTGAGGTGTGAATTTCTTTCCAGGATTTTCCCAGGATTCATGACGTATGTCAACTAAATGGTCAGAGTGAGGTAAAACTTGTTTAACTATCTTCTGACGTTTAAATCTGTCCAGTTTCTTAGAGGTAGCATCAGGCTCCGGGTCACCAGTAATTTGAATTATTAGCCTGATTGTCTCACAGGTGGATGTTTCCAACTTATTGGAGGCTGATTCCCCATCAGAAGTATCTGGATCAGAGTGTGTGGGGTCAGTATACACGCCATCCTCATCAGATGAAGTGTCTGGGACGTGGGTGGATTGTGAGGAAGTAATGGCCCGCTTAGAAAAACCCTTGGTCTTAGGCGGGCGAGGGTTAGATTTCTGTTTAGTCAGTGAGTGGTTCAATTGCTGTAACTGAGTGGACAGGAGATCTGGCCATGGCGAATTAACCGCAGGAACAATGTGTGGCTGTACCGACACGCGAGATCCCATAGGGTGCGTTTGGTCTAGTTACCAGCGAATTCAGTAAAGTAGAGAAAGTAGCCCAAGGTGGATCATTGTGAACCCCCGTTGCTACGGCCCTACTGGGGGGCAAAGAACCCCCAAGAACCTGAACCCTCCGCTGCTATGTTTTCCTCAAATGTGTCTGTAGCGTCACCACCACGTGTTGTGGGATCAGCCGCAGGCCCATTGCCCTGAGAAGATGACATAATATCAGAGTGAACCACGGGCAACACAGTACAATATCAGCAGAATAATACCTGACCAAGAACTCCCTGTGCAGTGAAAGCACAAACAGAAGATTCAAGAGGTATATGCTGACTGAAAATCACAGGGAAAAATACACAAAGAGTATATCCTGTGAGACACCTATATTAACTAGAAACCCTGAGGCACTTAGTCCCCTCAGGGTTAAGAATATAGGGATAGCAATCTGAGTGAGATACACAGAATGGAAGTCACGCAGCAGCTGTATATGCACACACACACAGTCACATGTACAATGCAGAAATTATGACCGGCAATAAAACTGCACTGGACTAGCAATACGAAGTAACACTAAGTAAAGCTATACAGATTAACAGATATATCAATGCACAGTAAAACACTGGATGTATATCACAGGCAGGGCCGAAACTAGGGGGGGGCTAGGGGGGCAGGCGACCTGGGCGCCAGATTGGAGGGGGCGCCGAGACCCCCTAACACCCGCCGCGGCACTTTTAAACCCCCTTCTCCCGAGTGCCCAGCTCGGGGGGCGGGGTTTCGCGGAATGACGCGATTGCGTCGTGACGTCACGGCGCAAACGCGTCATTCCACGAAACCCCGCCGGAGGAGGGAGAAGGGGGAGCCCGGAGCCGCGCAGACGAGGAGGGAGAGGCGGCTGAAGAGCGGCGAGAACCGCTTCAAATGTAAGTCAGCCCCTCTCCCTTCCTCTCACTCTCTCTCTCCCTCCACCACCTGCCGCAATGTGTAAAATGGGGACCTGTGCCTGCCGCTATGTGTAAAATGGGGACACTTGCCAGCGTAGTGTGTAAAATGGGGACCTGTGCCTGCCGCAATGTGTAAAATGGGGACACTTGCCAGCGTACTGTGTAAAATGGGGACCTGTGCCTGCCGCAATGTGTAAAATGGGGACCTGTGCCTGCCGCAATGTGTAAAATGGGGACACTTGCCAGCGTACTGTGTAAAATGGGGACCTGTGCCTGCCGCTATGTGTAAAATGGGGACACTTGCCAGCGTACTGTGTAAAATGGGGACCTGTGCCTGCCGCTATGTGTAAAATGGGGACACTTGCCAGCGTACTGTGTAAAATGGGGACCTGTGCCTGCCGCTATGTGTAAAATGGGGACACTTGCCAGCGTACTGTGTAAAATGGGGACCTGTGCCTGCCGCTATGTGTAAAATGGGGACACTTGCCAGCGTACTGTGTAAAATGGGGACCTGTGCCTGCCGCTATGTGTAAAATGGGGACACTTGCCAGCGTACTGTGTAAAATGGGGACCTGTGCCTGCCGCTATGTGTAAAATGGGGACACACTTTCCTGCCGCAATGTGTAAAATGGGGACACCTGTCTGCCGCAATGTGTAAAATGGGGACACCTGTCTGCCGCAATGTGTAAAATGGGGTCACCTGTCTGCCGCAATGTGTAAAATGGGGAATGGGGACACTTGCCTGTCGTACTGTGTAAAATGGGGACACTTTTTCCTGGATATGAAATTTATGTTAGAAAAGGCAGTTTTTCAGGTAAAAAAGTTCTGAAAGATATATAAATATTTTTATTCATTTATTTTTTTATTTATTTTTATTTTATTTTATTATTTTTATTTATTTATTGTAAAATATTTTTTTTATTTTTTTTGCGGGGGGGGGGGGGGGGGGGGGGGGTGTCAAATGACTACCTTGCCCCGGGTGACAAATATCCTAGTTTCGGCCCTGTCACAGGGCACTTGCACTACATTACCCTGAATAAATGCACTGTTTCTTTACTAACACTGTCAACAGACATGTAGAATACTGAAGTGTCCTGTAAAATGCACAGCGCTGACATGCAGGCGGCTTTACAGAGGAGGATTTGCCCAAGCAGTTCCAGCAACAGCTCAGCATGTGAAAATGGTGCCCAAACGCTGACAGCGACTGAGGGAGACAGAGATGCATCTCCAGGGCGGGAACATTTACTCTAAATGGCGCCCTGGGGCTGCAGGTCAAAGCCTTATCCCCTTGCTGGACTTCATCACCGGGTACTGTGGGCCATATAACAAAGTTTTTTGCCAAAACCGACCTATGCCCTTGCCCTGGTGGTCTAGTGGGGTCCCTGTACTGCCACAGTGTCGATGCCAGCGCGCGCGTACCGCCTCCCACCGGACGCGCCAGATCGCGATTTCCAGCGGGTCTCGCCTGGGGGCCCCTCTTACCTCCTCCCTGATTGCGGCCACGCGATTCTTGGAGACTGCGGTGGTGTGCCTGTATGTTGAAACAGGAGCCTCCACTGTAAGTACCCGGCAACCAGGGCGTGGGAATATACAGCACCGCTGGGGGAGATGATGGAGCTGCAGTAGGAGATGTCTGACTGACATCTATCACTCACAGTGTCTCTGCTGCAGCCCTTGAAGTCTTCAATTTTCACTTAAAAAAAACTCTTCTGAGGGCTACTTGGAGCAGCCCTGCCTGTTGTCTGCCTGCACTACAGGCACCAACTACAAAACTGAGTTCCTGTGCACGGAGGCGGGGATATAGAGGAGGCGGTGCAGTGCATCCTCGGAACAGTAAAAGCTTTTAGCCTGTTGGTGCCTCGGATCAAGATCCTACTCTACACCCCTCGATGTTATTCCCTGTGGAACCCAGTGTACCCCGCTGCAGAAAACCCTGGTAAAAAACAGGGTCGTGGACCCGGGTCGTTTCTGTTCACATATTGCAAAAACCCAGGTCGATGCTCATTCACGGGTAAATAAAACAAGTTTTTGCTTTGCTGCTCCACAACAGTACACAATGAGATGAGGTTCTTGCATCCTCTCTATGTTTTACATTAGGTCAGAGCACTTTGTACCATATTTTTCTAATATACATATCAGATGCAAAATGTATACATACAAAATGGAAACTATCCACGGGTATGTTCAACTGGATTAAGATCAATAATTATTTTTTTCTTTGAATGGAACCATATATTCTTATCCAAAGTGATCTCTCTCATGCTTCGACCTACAAGGTGTATTTTAATTAAGCTCACAATTCTGGTATTCAAGTAGCACAGTGGACAGGGTCTGACAAGCGTATGCTTTACACATTCCAACAAAAAAGCAAATTAAACACCATAAAAATATAAACTGTACCTTGAGGCTGTCTTATAGCAGAGCTAAATAAAGGTCTGGGATTATTAAACGCTCTTCTGTCCTCAAACTTGTTGTCGCGATTCTGCTGAATTGGTTGTTGTGATGCAGAAGCTGTAAAAAAAAACAAAAACACACACATACATTTATGCATAAATTGTTCTTGAAAAAAAATCCCCATTTTAGACACTCCATCCAGGGAATTTAGGTGTCAATATAACAGAAGAAAATATGCTCTTTACAAACTTACTCTCATGTACACAAACATTAGCATATCTCCGTATCATGCTTTGTTTGTCTCTAATACCCCTTTTCCACTAACGAGCACGGGTCGCAGCCGGGAGCCTGACACGGGAGCTGCCCCCTGCTGCGACCCGTGCTCGGTCCCTTTCCCATTAGCAGTCACAACCCGGCAAATGCCGGGTTGGTGACGCTTCTAGTGACACGGCAGGGGCGGCGCAGGGAGATCACATGATCTCCCAGCGCCGCCTTCCCTATGCACTGTGAACGGGAGCCGTGTCACCTCGACACGGCTCCCGTTCACACTAGACAGCTAGCCGGGTTGAACACGTGTTCAACCCGGCTAGCTACCAGGGTAGGATTCCCGGATCACTTGATCCGGGTTTACCCTTTTCCACTTGCAAAAAACACGGGTAAATGCGCGCCCGCGTGCATTTACCCGTGTTTTTTGAGCTAGTGGAAAAGGGGTATTACTAAACTCAAGTTAATCAGAGAGCAAAGGAAAATCATTGTGTACTCTTGAAGAACTGTGGGGTCAGATAGGAATGGACAGAGAAAACAGTAACTAACACTTCAAAGTACTACATATATCATTCACATTTTCAAATTATCCTCTGCAAATACTGCTTATTCCAATCTAGGTCTTATGATGTATTTATATGCTTTTAAAGTAATTATAACTATATTTATAACTTGTCCCTTCTGTATTTTAATTGCATGAGGAATTG